>NW_019154105.1:16594237-16595184 GCF_002288905.1 Enhydra lutris kenyoni | reverse complement strand
AAGTGGGTTAAAGCCTCTGCCTTTGGCTCAGGTCATGATCCCAGGGTCCTGGAATCGAGCCCCGCATCAGGCTCTCTGCTCCGCCAGGAGCCTATTTCCTCCCCTCTCTCTCTCTGCCTGCCTCTCTGCCTACTTGTGATCTCTCTCTGTGTGTCAAATAAATAAAATCTTAAAAAAAAAAAAAAAAGTAACCTGAGCAGGGGAGGAGTCAAGATGGCGGAGAAGTAGCAGGCTGAGACTACTTCAGGTAGCAGGAGTTCAGCTAGATAGCTTATCTAAACATTGCAAACACCTACAAATCCAACGGGAGATCGAAGAGAAGAAGAACAGCAATTCTAGAAACAGAAAATCAACCACTTTCTGAAAGGTAGGATTGGCGGAGAAGTGAATCCAAAGAGACAGGAAGATAGACCGTGGGGGGAGGGGCCGGCTCCCGGCAAGCGGCGGAGCAACAGAGCAGAAAATCAGGACTTTTAAAAGTCAGTTCCGCTGAGGGACATCACTCCAGAGGCTTAACCGGGGTGAAGCCCACGCGGGGTCAGCGTGGCCTCAGGTCCCGCAGGGTCACAGAAGGATCGGGGGTGTTTGAGTGTCGCAGAGTTTACAGGTATTAGAACGGGGAAGCCGGCTACAGAGACAGAGCCGAGGAGTGACTCTCAGCACGGGGTTACCTTGAACTGGTCACAGGCTCGGTCAGATCGGAGCGCGGCCGGAGGGAGGGTGACGGGAGTAATTGGGCGCTGTTCTCTGAGGGCGCACTGAGGAGTGGGGCCCCGGGCTCTCGGCTCCTCCGGGCCAGAGACCGGGAGGCCGCCATCTTCATTCCCATCCTCCAGACTCTACGGAAAGCGCTCAGGGAACAAAAGCTCCCGAAAGCAAACCCGAGCAGATTACTCAGCCGGGCCCCTGGTAAGGGCGGTGCAACTCCGCCCGGGGCAAAGACACTT
>NW_019154105.1:16568921-16589237 GCF_002288905.1 Enhydra lutris kenyoni | reverse complement strand
GGTTAAGGGGGTAGGAGAGAGTAAATGAAACAAGATGGGATTGGGAGAGAGACAAACCATAAGTGACTCTTAATCTCACAAAACAAACTGACGGTTGATTGGGGGAGGGGTGTTGGGAGAGGGGGAGGTGGGGTTATGGACATTGGGGAGGGTATGTGCTATGGTGAGTGCTGTGAAGTGTGTAAACCTCGTGATTCACAGACCTGTACCCCTGGGGATAAAAATATATTATATGTTTATTAAAAAAAAAAAAAAAAAAGTAACCTGAGGGAAAAAGAAAAGAAAGGTTAAGTAATCTTGAAAGTAATAGATAAGCAATATTGGTTTATATACATAAAAATAATTAATGAATTAAAATTATTATGAGCAACAGATACAATTCCATTTGAATCATTGTTTAACAACAAAATATTTGAATTTCTTGTTGTTTCCCTTAGTAGTTGATTTTGCATTAATCTTCAAATCAACCAAAAGTAACTTGACCCAGAAAATGCTTGTTTTGAATTATCAGCAATAATAGAAATGTTATTAATTAAAGATATGTGACAATGTCATAGCCACAACTATTTATAAGACCTATAATGCTATTTTGCTTCCAATGAAATAATTTTCAAACTGTATTGAACCTCATACTTGTGTCTATTAGAATGTTAATAGTTATTTTTCAAAATGCTTCCATTGCCCATAAAATTGAGAATTCAATATTTTTACCTTTCTAGACATTGTCAGTTCAAATTAGTGTATTAAAAATATGACAAACCCTGTATTAAATATATATATATATAGATATAGATATAGATATTTGCAAACGACATATCAGATAAAGGGCTAGTGTCCAAAATCTATAAAGAACTTAGCAAACTCAACACCCAAAGAACAAATAGTCCAATCAAGAAATGGGCAGAAGACATTAACAGACATTTCTGCAAAGAAGACATCCAGATGGCCAACAGACACATGAAAAATATATTAAATATATATTACCTTTATATCACATGGTTTTAAAATATAATGGTAACAACAGCCTATTTATGCTCAAAGGTAACCTACCAACATACCCCTGAGAAATAAGACACTGTTGTTTTAGCATCAGAAAGAAAAGTGTTACTTTAGGATATTCACTATACCTTCATGTTTAAGGGAAAGGAAACAGATTTTATAATTATGCCTTTTCATGGCAAAGGTGTGTGTGTGTGTGTGATTTTATTGATATTCTCCACTTACCAGTATCATACTAAGGGGTAAAATAAAGCCCTTTGACTTAACCCTTACTGTGAGATGTATTTTGTTGTTGTTATTGTTAAGCAATTACACTATTCCACCATAAATTCTTCTCTCCCTAGTTTCTCAGGATCATCTCATACCTGAGTATTATAAAAAATAATGGCTATTATCATTCCATTAGAATGGCTGTTATCAAAAAGGCAAGAAATAAATGTTGGCTAGGATGTGGAGAAAAGGGAATACTTGTAAACTGTTGGTGGGAATGTAAATTGGTGCAGTCACTATGGAAAATAGTGGTAATTTTCCACAAAAAATTAAAAATAAAAATACTGTATGAGGGCGCCTGGGTGGCTCAGTTGGTTGAGCGACTGCCTTCGGCTCGGGTCATGATCCTGGAGTTCCGGGATCGAGTCCCGCATCGGGCTCCCAGCTCCATGGGGAGTCTGCTTCTCCCTCTGACCTTCTCCTCGCTCATGCTCTCTCTCACTGTCTCTCTCTCTCTCTCTCTCTCAAATAAATAAAATGTTTAAAAAAAAAAATACTGTATGATGTAGTGGTTCTATTTTTAGATATTTATCCATAGAAAATAAAAATACTAACTCAAAACAATATTTGCATTCCCATGTTTGTTGCAGCACTATTTACAATTTCTAAAACAGGATATGGAAGCAATTTAAATGTCCATCAATATACAATGGAATATTATTCAGCCATATTAAAGAAGGAAATCTTGCCAATTGTGACATGGATGGACCTTGAGCACATTACGCTAAGTGGAATAAGTGAGAGAAAGAGAAATGTCATATGATCTTATTTATATGTGGAATTTAAAACACAAAAACAAGGAAACAAAAACAAAAAATCAAGGTCGTAGATACAGGGAACATATTGGTATTTGCCAGAGGTAGGAGTTGGAAGGTGGGTGAAATTGATGAAGGAAGTCAAATGATACAAACTTCTAGTTATAAAATAAATGTCATGGTATATAGCCTATAACATTGCAACTACAGATGATAATATTATATTTTTTTAAGATTTTATTTATTTATTTGAGAGAAAGTGCATGCATGTAGGTGGGAGGTGGGGCAGAGGGAGAAAGAGAGAATCTCAAACAGACTCTGCACTCTGCAAGGAGCCTAATGCAGAGCTTGATCTCCTGACCCCGAAATTATGACCTGAGCTGGAATCAAGAGTTGGGCACCAAAGTGCCCAAGTAATACTATATTTCATATGTGAAAGTTGCTAAGAGTTTGAATCTTAAAAGTTCTCATTATAAGAAAAACAAATTACAGAATTATGTGTGATGACAGATGTCAATTAGATTTATTGTGGTGATCATTTCACAATATATGTAAATACTGAATCATTGTGTTGTACAACTGAAACTAATATAATAGTATATATCAATTATATCTCAATAAAAAATCCTATGTAAGTACAAAGTGCTTAACTAGCCAAAACAAATTTGAAAAAGGGCAACCATACCAGATTTGGTGATTTACTATAAAGCTATGGTATTAAAAAGAGATATTGACATCAATAAATAAATGAAACAGTGAATCTAGAAATAGGTTTACATGTATAGGGACAACTGGTATTTCACAAAGATATTCTTGATTCAGCTCAGGTCATGATCTTAAGGTCATGAGATTAAGCCCCACATCAGGCTCTGTGCTGGACATGGAACCTGCTTATGACTCTCTTCCTCTCTCTCTCTCTGCTGTAACCCCGCCCCATGCTCTCTCTGTCAGTCTCTCTCAAAAAAAAAAAAAAAAAAAAAAAAGACAGAAAGGAAAAAGAAAAAAAGAAAAGATAAAATTGTAATATCTGAAATTATTAAGTTTCAAGAAGAAAATATATGAGAAAAAATTCTATAACCTTGGGTTAAGCAAAAATTACTTACTTTTGATAGCAAAGAATGTGATCCAAAAAGAATATTTTATTTAATGGAATTTCATCAAAATTAAAACCTTTCGGTCTTCAAAGACATTATTAAAGATTAAAAAAAATTAAGTCATAGGCTAAAAAAAATTTGTAAAATATGTATCAGATAAAGGACTCATATTCAAAATATATAAAGAACTCTCAAAACTCAATTATAAGGAAGCAAATATCCAAATTAAAAATTGCAAGAAAATTTGAGCAGACGCTTAGCCTAAGAAGACATGTGGTCAGTTAAGCAAAGCAGTGATGGAGATAGACATTTTCAACATTGTTCTTTTGCATTGAACATAATGCTAAGATTTGTCAGTGGGGAAACATTCCAGGAATATGGGTTTTCATTTTGTTTACTTCTTGTTTGGAACAGCTGCTGGAGCAAGAGTTGTGGGGGCATTCAGTGGGGGCCTTGCAGCTGCTCACTTATAGTGTGCAATGTCTCAATGACTTCACATTTCCAGTACATTGAACATCTCTCTTCAGTTATCCTACCTCAGAGACTGCAGAGCCCAGGCCCCATTCTGCTTCGCAGATGAGAAATCTCTCTGTAATCAATTTAATGCAAATTAATCCTGCTCTTCCTGGGAGGGTAGACTGGTCAATGTTCACATTTGAATCACTTTTCAAGAGCTGTCTTCAACCAAAGAAATTTTGGAAACATCACCCTCCCCAGCTCAAATTTAATGACTGGTGGATATGTAGATACAAAGTCGTAGTCTTCTTATTTTAATTTAGGCAACTCTGAAAGACTTTCCATTCCAGAACTTTCCATGGTATATTAGCTGAGGCCTTTCTTACCAGTTACATCATAGTTCAATTTCTCTCACTGATTTTCTTTCTTATTTTCTCCTCAGAGTAGTTTCCAAGAGCAATTCCCAAAAAACATTTGGCTTGCAAAACTCCATCTCAAAGCCTGATTCTCAGGAAAATCTACCTTGAAATTTGGCTCACAATAATCATCTTAAAATAATAAATAAACTCAAATTTGATTATACTTACATTTCTGGAATGTACAATAGAAGTATATTTTATAACAGGAAAATACCTATTAGTTTTATATTGTTGTATAGCAAATTACCAAAAACTTAGTGATTTCAACAGCATATATTTCTGTTTCACAGTTTCCATAGGTCAGAAGTACAGGTAGAGATTACTAGGTCTTCTGCTGAGGGTCTGACCCAGTTTAAATCAAATTGTTAAGCAGGGTTGCAATTTAATTGGAAGCTCAATGTCATCTTTCATATTCACTCGTTGTTAGCAGAATTCAGTTCATTGTTTTTGTGAAAGTAAAGTCTTTCTCTCTTTCTCTCTCTCTCTTTTCTTTCTTTCTTAATTTTTTTTCCAGTTATTGGCCAAGGATATCTCTCAGCTTGTAGATGTTGGCATCAGATCATTGCCACATGATACTCTCCATAAGCTCTTTTACGATGTGGTAGCCTATTTCTTCAAGACCAGTTGGTCAAATGAAACCATATAATACTTCACTTTTCTTAAGGGCCCATCTGATTAGGTCAGGTTCACCCAGGATAATCTCCCTTTTGATTTACTTAAAGGAACTAATTGGTAACCACTCACGGGAGTGATATGTCACCATATACATAGGTATCCAAAGGGAGTGATTTATTTATTTTTTTAAAGATTTTACTTATTTATTTGACAGAGAGAGAGAGAGAGAGAACACAAGTGAGGGAAGCAGGAGTGAGAGAAGTAGGCTCCCTGCTAAGTAGGGAGCTGAATGCAGAGCTCTATCCCAGGACCTTGGGATCATGACCTGAGCCAAAGGCAGAAGATTAACTACTGAGCCACCCAGGCGCCCCAAGGGAGTGATTTTTAAAGGGTGGCAATAAAGGTGTAGGTCCCTGGATGTCATCTTAAAATTATACCTACTATAGTATTCACATAACCTCTTCCCTCATATGGTTATGTAACTTAAAAAAAAAATGTCCATGATATTTAGAAGACGTTATTTTTTTTTTTTTTTAAAGATTTTATTTAGTCATTTGATAGATAGATAGAGACAGCACAAGTAGGCAGAGCAGCAGTCAGAGGGAGAGGGAGAAGCAGTCTCTCTGTTGAGCAGGAAGTCGGATTTGGGGTTTGATTCCAGGACCCTGGGATCATGACCAGAACAGAAGGCAGGCACCTGATTGACTGAGCTACTTAGGCACCCTGAGATTATTTTTAAAATATGAACTGTGGAGTGCAAATGGAATGACGGTATTCGATTAATTTTGTAGACTTAATTGAACTGTGCTGGTGAATTTCTCTGAGAAAGAAGTAAGGGAAGGACGGAGTAAGAAGGAAGGGAAGGAGAGAGGAGAGAAAGAAAGAAAAATCATTAGGCTGACTTATCTTTTGTAAAACTATCTCAAAGTCTATTTTGATTAAAGAATTGCTTAAAGTAGAAATACAAAAAGCTAGAAATGTCAACATCCAAGTTTTTTTGTTTGTTTTGTTTTTTGTTTTTTTTTTAAAGATTTTATTTATTTATTTATTTATTTATTATTTATTATTTATTTATTTGATAGAAAGCACAAAAGAGCAGGGCGGGGGAGCTGTAGAGGTAGCCCTAGAGGGAGAAGCAGGCTCCCTGCTCAGCGGCTCCATCCCAGAACCCTGAGATCATGATCTGGCCAAAGGCAGACAGTTAACTGACTGAGCCGCTCAGACGACCCGCAGCTCTAAAGTTTTAAGAAGCAGTTTGTAATATAGTATAATTTGTTATCATCTTCTTTTTAAAGATGAGTCTTGCAAAGTAGGAACCAGGTGAAGTGAACTTGGAAAATTTCTCTTCTCTCTTTGCCCCTTCATTCCTTCCTCATTTTTTACCTCAGGAGATGGAGCCGTTTCCCAAGTGAATGAATGGTATATTAAGCGGTGCACACACTCCACCCATCTCTTCTTAGCACTTCTTTCTGGCTTTACCAGTAGAAAGGACATCACCCTACTCTGGTTTGCAGCCCATAGAGATCCCTGTGTGGGAGTCTTGTAGTGGTCCACTTCTCTGTGATTCTGAATTTGGGCAAAGGAGGATGAAGCACTAATCACTAGCTCTCGAAATAACCAGCAACCCTTAAAAGTACTTAATGCGTGTCCATTCAGAGTGATGAAGGGCAAGTAGAAAATCCCTAGAAGATCAGGTTCACGTGCTTTACAATTTTGGAAAGGTTCATGGCTTTAATATGTTGCGCTCTTCCATATTTGAATTCTGTTCTTCTGGTAAAGATAAGCATTTTAATCTTTTAATTGTTTGTTGTTGTTTGTTTGTTTGTTTTACTTCTTTGGTTATGTGTGTTGCACCTGTTTCCACAGCTGTTAACTACTGTACCCTCCAGATTTCTTCTTGGACGTTTTACAGAATTTTATTTTTCTATGCTTCCTATTAGATCTCTAATTTGGTGTAATGGAGTGGATTTCCACTTCTGAACTGATGATATGCTAATTTGCCTGGAGCATAATTTCTGAAACCCTGAGAATTTTTGTTCAATGCCATATTTACTATGGGGCATCACTTTAAACATCAGGTAATTGATTATCTCTTAATATCAGATAAGGCTGATTGCTTTCTGAAAGCTTTTGGCATAACTTCTCTGTCTACATGCTGATTCTATCACATTCATAGGGAGTAACACATTAACATCCCACTGTGTTAACCGAGTTATTAATTATAGATTTCCACTATTTCCACATCAGGTACAATAGTAAATGTGGCAAACCTATAATTATGCCTCTGGAGTGAAGGCATGGCTATAACAATATTTTTAAAGCTAATTCATATTATTTTTTAATACTTCCAAAGTCGTATTTATTACATGGATTTTAGCAACATTCTAAATCATAAAATCTCACTTCATTTTCAGAAATTTAAATTTTGAGGTATAATCATAATTCTTCTCTAGGCTTACAAAAATAAAACTAATATAGTTGTATACATTTCCAGGTATTCTTTCATCTGGTTAGACTGATACTTTGATCAAAATATTTGATAGTTTTTGATCTTTTTGTGTGCGCCATTTGGGGAGATAGGTTTGCTGTACTTGCAATATACATATAATTTCAAATGCAATGGGATACTTGTGAATAATTTAAGAAATTATTTCTTAAAAATAAAATGTTTAATAACATGCGGATAGTTCATAATTTTAAAATTAGTATTTAATATTTCTGATGAAGATTAGGTTTCCCTATGCTAACATATCATTCATGCAGTAAATATTTATTTTAGGCATGAATAGGATGCTAAAACTGAGGTAAATTACAATATTCTATTTCAGATAATTTTATCAAGTAATATATTTATCATGCTTAATTTATAGAAGTGCTCTCATGTACTTCTGTTGTTAATTTTAGGTGAAATATTCATTAAGACCTCATTGCATTTATAAAATTCAGTTTACTTAAAACTCACGATCCTAGAATCTAGAATAAATTGCTTTGGTTAATTCTCATCAAACACTATTTATTCATTAACTCATGTATTCATTCAGTAAATATGGAGAGTGTCATTCTGTGCAAGGTATCTTGCTAAACCTAAAGATACAACAGTGAATTACATAGCTGAGGTACCCAAGTTCCTGGAGCTTCAAGTTGATATTTAAAAATATATATATTTTATAGATATAGAAACTATGGTCCGTAGCTCTCTTTTAAAGCCACTCTGTCAATCTCCAAACCTGAATCATCCCTACTTATAATTGTATTTTAATAGCACTCTTACTGCTGTTAAGCAGACTGGACCAATGAATATGCAATGCAATCAATAAAAATGTTGCATTTTTATTTTGTTTCTTGATCCACTATCCTTTAAAAATCTTCAGAACATTTTTTTCTTGTATAATATACTAAAATCACCCCCATCATTTGTACCCATATATGCAGGACATTTCATTCTAAAGCAGCAGAATACACATTCTTTTTGAGTATACATGGGACATTCTCCAGAATGGATCACATACTAGGTAATAAGTGATGCTTCATCAAGTATGAAAGATTAAGATCATACCATGCATATTTTCTGGCTACAACACTATGAAACTTGAAGTCAACCACAAGGAAAAAATTTGGAAAGAACACAAATAATGGAGGTTAAAGAACATCCTACTAAAGAATGAATGGGTCAAGCAGGCAGTTAAATAAGAAATTTTAAAATACATGGGAACAAATGGTAATAAAAACATGATGGCCCACAACTTTTGGGATACAGTAAAAGCAGTCACAAGAGGGAAATATATAGCAAATAGAGACTTACCTCAAGAAGCATACATTAAATTTTTAGATATATTTGGAGATATATATAGATAGATTGATATAGATATAGATATACCTGACATCTATGAAAATTCCTGTTTCAAAATCTGCAATATAGTATATCATTCATAAATATTCATAGTATGTATTAAATTGAGTTTAATGCTGCCAGTATCAAAGGAATAAAAAAATTAAGACAACATTAAGAAGAGAGTTGTAATTAATTTCATGACTCTAATTTGTGGGTTAATACACATATCTTCTTTTCAATCTGTAAAGTTCAACATGACATATTAATTTTGTTTTTTATGATAAAACAATTAGTTCACAATAATTAAATATTTCAAATTTTAACACTATGCTTTGAGTTAATGATTCTTCAATGATATACACATAACACACTTCATCAAAATTCTCCCTTTTTTATGTGAAGACCACACACATATACACAAATTCATTTTGAAACAAACAAACAAAAAAAGTGTGTTCTTTTTATATGTACTTTTTTTTTCATTTCTGGAATTTTTAATCTTATTTATTTTGTTTATCTGATTTTATTTATTTTATTTATCTGATACATTTTATTTATCTGATATATTGTCTTTAAATTAAGTGCAATACTATAAATATTCCCACAATCCTGCAATTATATTTCAATTGTTTAACAATAATAAAAACTTTTGTGAGGTTGTGGAAAAACTGCTAGACTCTATTTCGATATTTGATACTCAGTCCAGCTTCTACTTTTGTTATTTCTGTTTATTGTTCTCATATTGCAAAGATAATTCTATCTAAAGTCATCTCAGAGAATGAAATTAGATAATTTTCTTTTGAGACTGAAAAACTGGTCATCTTTGTAAGGTATTAAATCTTCTTTAGGTATCTGCACATATTAACATACAAAATCAGACCTTTGTGCACTCTAGGAAAGCCTTATAAATGTTAATGGATTTGTTAACCACTGATAGACTAAGTGTTAATGCATGTGATTCTTATTTATTTTCCTTTATTTACATTCAGAAAGTTTGAACTATTATTTTGTTAAAGGCAAAGTTGGACCTTTTTTTTGGAAAAATCACAGTAGCTCTGGTGATGGTCTTAAACATATTTTCAATTGCTTATATTAAAACTTACCACTTCCTCCTTCTGCATGTTTCTCTCCAAAACACTAGCAAGGTAAAAACTTGGCATCAGTATATACCAAAAGCTTAAAATCATAATAATAACTGATATTTAAAAAATTCCAGGGGCTCCTGGGTGGCTCATTAGGTTAAGTGTTTGCCTTCTGCTCAGGTCATGATCCCAGGGTCCTGGGACTGAGCCTAGCATCGGGTTCCCTGCTTGGCGGGAAGCCTTCTTCTCCCTCTTTTTCTACTGCCACTCCCCCTGCTTGTGCTCCATCTGTCTGTCAAATAAATAAATAAAATCTTTAAAAGAAAATTCCATATGCCTGGTTCAGATTTAAGCAATTAGCATGAATTAATTTACTTAAGTCTTACAGAAATCGCATTTGGATATCAGTAGTATTATCAGATTATCAATTCTATCTAACAGATGAGGAAATGGAGTCAGGAGGACCTAATGTGTTTTTCCCAAGGTCACACAATTTGAAAATGATAGAAGCATGACTCAAAGCCTAGATGGTCTGGCCCCAGATATAGCACTCTTCATTATTTTTTACTAACTTTTTAAATTTTTAAAGTATGTTGAAGGAGACATAAAATCCAGTTGTTACACTAAACTACAAATGATAACATGGCACATTGGAAATTGACAATGACTACTATTACTTTTTGTACCATACCAGAGTATGAATATGTTTTGAATAAGTTGTACTTACCTTGGAATGAAAATGTTTCCATTGTATACTTTTATTATTTGCCTATGAATTCCAGGGAAAATATTAATTAGGAAGTGATTAAAATAGAGGGTCACTGATCATTCTGGTAAAGAAGAAAATAACTAGGTACTTGAACCAGATTTGTGTTGCCCTTTCCTGAAGTAGACTAACAGCAGGTAACTGTAGGAAGAGCAGAGGTGAATTTAGCTAGATCTTTATCTCAACTGATGGAAGAAAAAAGAAAAAAAAATCTTTGATTTCTAAGTTTCAGTGGGGAATCTACTATTAAACTTCTCAACTCTTGTGTTAGACCAGACTTAATAATTATCTATTAATGAGAAACTATTAATATTTCTATATTGGTGGTCTTCAATAACCAATAACTTACTGAAACAACTTATAGAACTCAGCATGTAGTTGTATTTGTGGCTAAGGTTTATTAAGTTGCAGAGATACATGACAGTATTGGAAATAAAAGATGACAGAGGCAGAATCTGGAGAAATCCATGCACACATGCAAACGTTATCTTATGCTCCCTTCCTCCTGTGAATAGATACTCTGAGTGTGCTCATTTCTCCAGTAATAAAAAAGACACAGCATGCACAAGTTTTCTATTCCAGGAATCCCATTAATGACATAATCCCAAAGTTCTTTGAGGGGTACTGGTTGTGTAGACTACCTTCAGTAATTTAGCACATACAGAAATTCGGATTTTCATAATGAAACTGAGAACTAAGGATAGAACACGTTATCTGTATGCACAGTCTAGGCACAGTTAACTGCCCTTATCAGTTAAGGAACAGTTTGTGTGGCAAGTTCCCAACCTTGTAAGAAGGTCATTCTAATGATGAAAGTCTCAGTTAGTGTGCTAATTTTTTGGCACAATTTTATATTTTATACTATAATTTTCATGGATTTGTCTTGGGGGCCATAGGTTAAGGTCATCCTCTGGGTGAAACTGGCATTTCTGATCTCAAGCATCTTGGGAATAAGGACTTCAAATATATATGTAAGCAAGAGATGGGACTTCTACACTTTAGAATTCTCTTTTAGGTGAAGACAAGGTGCATTTCTGTTGCAGTGAAGAAGATAAAAAGTTGTATAAATACATGTTGCATTCTAGTGGGAAGAATTGGGAATTGGGAATATAAGATCAAATATATCTTGTATCCAATTTTATTTTCTTTGCTGAAATTTCTATCATTTTGTGTTAGTTTCCTATTACTGCTATAACAATTTACCATAAAGCTAATGGTTTAAAGAACACAAATTTATTATTCTCCAGTTCTATAGGTGAGAAATATGACAGCTTGTTTTGGGCTGAAATCAATGAGTTGTCAGGGCTGAGTTCTTTTCCAGATGCTCTAGGCATATATCCATTTTCTTGCCTTTCCTAGCTTCTAGATAGTGTCTGCATTCCTTGACTCATGACACCCCTTCCTCAGTCTTCAAAGCAGGGAGCATTACCTCTCTGATCCTGAACTGTTGTTATACCTTTTTCTCTGACTGTCATCTTCTTCCCATGTCTTGCACTTTTAAGGACCCTTTTAATTACATTGAGCCCACTCATACAATCCAGGGTAGTCTCTCTATTTCTTCCTATTTTAAGATCATTTGATTAATGACCTTAGTTTCTTCTGGAACCTTAATCCCTTTTGTCCATGGAATCTAACATATTCACAGTTCCAAGGTTCTGGACTTTATGGGGCCATTATTCTCCCTACCATACCTTGTAAATCTTCTTAGCAATAATAGTGGTAATAGTAATAAACTCCTTAATTAATGCTAATATAAGATGCTCTTTTAAGTAGTTAATATAAATTAATATAAATTAACTGGTTTAATATCTGCAATAGATCTTTGAAAGAGGTATTGTTTCCACATTTTATCAGAGAGGAAGGAAGACATGGCATGTTTAAGTCACTTCTTAAAGAAGAGTGGGGCTCAGATTTTCTATTTTTATGTAGGCATAAACTATCAGAACACATATGTTATATTTATCAGAAGATTTTTTAAAAAGATTTTATTTATTTATTTGAGAAAGAGAGCATGAGCAAGGGAACATGAGTGAAAGAGCATGAGCAGTGGGAGGAAGGGTAGAGGGAGAAGCAGACTCACCACTGAGTAAGGAACCTGATTCAGGGCTGGATCCCAGGACCCTGAGATCATGACCCAAGCCAAAGGGAGACACTTAACCGACTGAGCCACCCAAGTACCCAAATCTTCTGATAGATTTATCAGAAGAATTTAGAAGTATAATAAATATATAAGTTTACTAGATGTTGCTATTATTTTAGGTAAAATAAATGACTTTTTAAGGTGCAACAGTTATCTCTTGCCATGATAACAAACAGCCACCAAACTTGGTGATGAACAATAAATATCCATTTAGCTCATGAGTCATCAGGTTTCAGGGTCAATGGACTGGACTCAGCTTATTTCAACTAAGCTCACTCATGTGACTGTATGATCACTGTAGGTCATTTACCTGGCTCTGCTGATCTTGACTAGGCTCATTCACATCTAGTGCTAGGTTGATTTGAGTTGGTTTAGAATGACTTGGGAGATTTAGGATATTTGACTCTATCCTATATGTTCTTCAACTGCCTGCTGGCTAACTTGGGCATAGTCTTATGACAGGTCATAATTTGAGGTCAAGAAAGGGGCTGTTTAACTACAAAATTCATTATCAAGGGCTTATATAACACTTGTTAAAATAATATTGGCAAAGTCAAGTCAAATGGACAAGCTCAGTATCAAGATGGCAGCACAAAATTATAAGGAAAAGTTGCGAATATAGGGAGGCTAAGTATTTGGAATTGCTAAGGTATCCAAACTATTATAGAAATTATAAAAGCTAATGAAATATTAAATGGATAATAATAAAAATTAAAGGACACCTATTGTGATGAGCCCTGGACACCACATGTAAGTAGCGTAGAATCACTAAATTTTATACCTGAAACTAACTTTACCATATGTAGTAACTAACTAGAATTTAAATAAAATCTTGAAATTAAAAAAAAAAAATGTTCGGAATATCAAGTGCTCTACTGTTTTACATATGCTTTGTAAACAACCATTTAATAAATATAAGAAATTTGTAATATCCCAACTTTACACAGTTTCTCCACCTCCTGAAAGGAAACATACTTGGCTGGGTGAAAAGGGATGCTTCCTGGGAAAGATGAGGTTCTGATGCTCTGAAAATCTCTCATTAAGAATTAACAAGTCTCTTAGTTGCCCTAAAAGTCCAACATAATAAGTTCAGATATTTACAAAACTAACATTTGCAACTGTATGATGTATATGTAATACTATCACCATCTTCTTACATCATATATAATAATGCATATATATCACATGTATCTGCCTGCATAACTGTGATGTAGTGATTATTGTGAAACCAAGGTGGGATTGAGCTAAGATAGAATGAATGGCTATTGCCTCCCAAAAATTTATGTTACATTTAATGAAGTAAATAACTTTTCTTCGGTGATAGTCTTTGCTTGTAGACCAAACTACAACTACCTTATTGTTTATAGATTAATATCAATTTCTGTTATTTTTATTGCTTAAATTGTATTACTATGATTAAAAATTGAAACAATTTCAAATAGAAACAAATATAAACTTATAAAAAGTGTCCTAAAATACAGCAGTTATAGACCGAATGTTTTGTCTCCCCAAAATTTATATGTTGAATCCCTAAACACAAAGGAAGTTATTTGAGAATGCAAGGAGAAGGCAGCCCAAAGAGAGAGCCCTTACTAGAAACACATTCCTGGGACCTTTATCTTAGACATGTGAACACTAGAACTAAGAGAAAATAAATTTCATTTGTTTAAGCCACTCTGTCTGTGGTATTTTTACCACAGACCATTTTTACCACAGCCCAAGACACTAAGACAAATATGCAAGTAGGTGTCTATACATGTCTAAATGTTTGAATGTTAATATGTTTATTTTACATAAGTGGGAACATAAAAGAAAGTTTTAAAATTATACATAATGCAAATGCATTCAAGTGTTTTGTAAGAATGCATAATATATTTTAAGTGAGGAATGTTCAATACTGCATTAATACAATACTTTATACTTCTCCATGGGATTTTATTCTATACACAGATTTTCAACTTAAAACCAACAAAAGTTAGAATATTAGTACAAACGGAAGTTATGAAAATATATGATAGTAAATGCCAATAAAGAGGCTATGAGAAAAGGGGCATTAGCATTGTTTCTTATGTATTATTTCATACTTCATTATAGTATCCTAAACAATATAAATACATATATATGTTCTATAAAATAACTTGGCCATGTTGTGCAGGTGAAGTTATAGTAGCAAAATAAGTTTATTATTAAAATATAAGTCTAATTTTTAAAAGTGGGTGCTATATACATGCATTTGTAAGTAGATCTACTTGTATGTATTTAATAGTTAAAAGAGTGCTTACACATATTGTTGGCACACAATAGATTATTGTATGTGTGTACAAAATAAAAAAATAGCTGGTAACATTCCATTATTCCTTAATAATGTCATAATTCAATATTCAAATGAAAATTTTGTCATATAAATTCTGAACTACACTGAGTCTTTTAGCACTCATAATGCCAAATATTATTATTACCTAGTGAATCCATAATTTTTACTAAAATATTAAAATGTTTGGGGTGGCTCAGTTGGTTGGGTGACTGCCTTCAGCTCAGGGCATGATCCCAGGATGCTGAGATTGAGCCCAGCATCAGGCTCCCTGCTCGGCAGGAGGCCTGCTTCTTCCTCTTCCACTCCCCTGCTTGTGTTCCCTCTCTCGCTGTGTCTCTCTCTCTCTCCATCAAATAAATAAAGTCTTAAGAAAAAAATATTAAAATGTTTTTAGGTTTCTTGTTTTAAAAGTTTGCATCTATAAAACTTACTAGTCAGATTTTAAATGTGACTTGACCTACAAAGTCAAATGAAAATACCTGGATACTGAATTAAAATCCTTAGTTAATGTGACTTAAGGAAGCTAGGGAATTAGTTAATAGAATTAGAAACATTTAAAAAGTATTTAGTAGTAAGTTATTATGGTGGGCATAGATAATTTTTTGGAAGTAGTATAAACAATTTTTTTTCCCTTTTAAAACTGTATCTAAACACTTTATCTCTACCACCAATTCTGTGTCTGTTTATAAGGTATATGATTGCCTTCCATAATTACAATATTATTAAAGGGCCATGAATAATAGACAAAACAATCATGATTTTGACACTGTTTCTTTTCTAAAGATTTATTTATTTATTTATTTATTTGTCAGAGAGAGTGAGCACAGGCAGGCAGAGTGGCAGACAGAGGTAGAGGGAGAAGCAGGCTCCCCGCTGAGCAGGGAGCTGGATGTGAGACTGGATCCCAAGACCCTGGATCAAGACCTGAGCTAAAGGCAGATGCTTAATGGACTGAGCCACCCAGGTGCCCAGAATACAAGCACTTTTTTCATCAGATTTTCTTTCAATAAACCTTGAAATGATAAAGTATGCAATGTATCATGATCAAGATTGCATGTTTTCTAATAAGACATTGTAATGTGTATCAATTTAAAAATAGAACTAGTAGAAACATTGTTTATTAATTACAATGAAGTATTTTAAGAAGCAATTTGACATTTAATTCATAATTTGACCTAACAAAAGAACTAAGCAAGAAATACACACACACTAAAGGGCCTTTAAAATTAAACAAGAAAATCTTGTATAATATTATAGTGTAAGATCTCTAAGAAGGGTAGTATATCAGTCCATCATAGTAAAGTCAAGTTATGATCATAAGTAGTAGAGCCTAATTACATTTTATCTCTCTGGGATTCATCTTCTTTTATTTAAAAAAAAATTAAAAGAAGTAAAGTTTCCTTATAATTTCACTTTTTGGTTTTTTGTTGTGGTTCTAAAAAAGTATCTTGATGATGATATATGACATACTAGATATATCCATCTACAAAAAGTATAGCCAAACTAAAATTAATGAGAATTTGGTGATTTACCTTAATTAGAAATCAGAAAGTCTTTTTTTTTTAAGATTATATTTATTTATTTGACAGAGAGACAGAGAGGGAGAGATCACAAGTAGGCAGAGCAGCAGGCAGAGGGAGAGGGAGAAGCACGCTCTCCACTGGCCAGGGAGCCCGACGTAGGGGTCCATCTTAGGACCTTGGGATCATGACCTGAGTCAAAGGCAGCTGCTCAACCAACTGAGCCACCCATGTACCCTGAAATCAGAAAGTATTAGTGGATTTTGAAATCTCTGATTAAAAAAGATGAATTTATTATATAATATGGAAGTTTAGAGCCCTTGAAGATATTTTGCATTACTTTTTGAGTTGCAGGTTTGTTTGTTTGTTTGTTTATGACAAGTAATGAGATTATAATTACCATGCCATAAATCTATCCTTTTAAAGTGTAAAATTCAGTCTTTTAAATATATTCATCATTCATATATATAGTCTTTAAAATATATTCAGACTTTTGCAACCATCACCATTTTGGGAAATTATCACCCATAAAGGATATCCCATACTGATTTGCAGTTGTTCCTCATTTTCTTTTATGCCCAGGCCCTGGAAATTACTAATCTACTTTCTGTCTTTATGGACTTTTCTATTCTGGACATTTCATATAAATGGAATCATCCAATATGGGGCCTTTTGCATCTGGTATCTTTCCCTTAACATAACATTTTTGTTTGTTTGTTTGTCTGTTTTTAAGATCTGCCTATGCTCTACAATGTGTAGTTATGTACCTCAGAGTTCAACTTTGTCTGCCTCATCCTGCTTCCTTCACTCCTTCCTAAGTACTGTTGCTGAGTACTCCATGTGAGTACTCTCCACTAAACATTGTATATGCAAATCTCTTTCTCTGAATTTGTTTCCAGGGAACTTGGCTTTGGACACAGAGCATGCAGAATTAACCTGACAAAAAGAAAACAAGGCATCTTGCCAGTAGCCAGTAGCCGGCACTACATGCTTTCTGTTAACAGTTAGGCTAATTTGTCTGAAAATTACAGCATACCAGTTCTAGAAATCATGTGTTTACCTTCATATTTCAATTCACTTTAATGTAGTGGTTGAGGGCACTGGCTCTGAAGATAGATCTGGGTGTGAATGCCAGCTGCATGTCTCAGTAGACCCATACCTACACATTGCGCTCGTGAGAATTCGATGTCAACTTAAATATATGTAAAGTTCTCAATATAATACTGACATTTAAAAATAACAAAATCAGTGTTAGCTGTGACAATTATAAGTAGTAACTAATAAGTGAATGCAACAAATTATTCATAATTTAAAAAATAACATTAGTGGACATATATCTCTATAATTGGATGAACAGTCTTTCTGTAACATATGAGATATTTGCCTAAGGAAGTTAATATCTTTTATTCAGATTTCAAATTTCCATGGTTTTGAAATTTGCTGTTTTAACAGTTTTAATTTTAAAATATCCCTCTGTACTGTTTGGGTTAGAAGACCTGTATTAAAAGTGCATGATAGGATTTTGCAAGGCTTGGCTTCTCCTAGCCGTGTTCCATAATTAGAGGCTCCAACTTAATAAAAGTTTATTGCCTTTAGGTTTTCATCCAAAAGCGCAATATACCAAGTGTTCTAGTTGGCTGGTTTGTTTGAAGAACTTTTTTGCTTGGATTAGAGCACTAAAGTACAGAATTTTTGGTGCAATGTAATTTCCCGTCTAATTTAAATAATAGACTGAGCTAAAATCCATGGTAGCAAGAAAAGTAAAAGATCAGGAGAAACATAACAACAAGGGGAACTATTTAAGGTAATGAACAAATACCTTCAGATCATTCTAGCTGTTTTATTGCTGTTCTGATATTGGAATCAGGAACTTGTAAGAATAGACTAACCATCATTTCAATTAAGTTTTCACCTAGTTTAAGAAGTATAGTCTTATTATATTTCTCATGTCAAATTATGACATAGTATATAAAGCAACAAAACCTTGGTCATCATAACCAAAACTGGCAAAACAAAATCAGTCATTTCTTGGGATCATTTTCTTCTACTCTGTATCCCTAGTTTTGAACTAGCTTTTCTGATGCTATTAGAAGGCCCTGGAAGGAGAGTTCACCTTGTGCTTACCTGGACAACACATTTCAAATACTTCAAACACATTTTGAACTCACTTGTTGAATCAATTATTTTCACTTCCTATTTCTTGAAAAGAATGAAGAGGAACATATGTCAAAATACAGAAGTTCTTATATTGGCATGCCTGTTTATCAGTTAATTTAAGTATTATGTTTAAATTACAATTAATTCTACTCGATCCTTGAAATTGACATGTTTTGTTAACCAGCAAAAAATATATTTTCAAATTATGAATTATTCTGGTTATGCAGGAAATTAGCAAAACATTTTCTTTATTTCTATTGAAATGATTCTGCATTATGAAATAATAATGCATGCCATTTTTAGAAGTTTAATCATAGTATGACTGTACATTCAGTTGTATTAGAAGCATTGCTGACTTAAAGGAATGGTTTATTCCAAGACTAAGTATTTTGATTTTCTCATTTCTTGGTAAGTTTCTCATTTTACTCTTTAACTTTTAATTTATAATTTGAATCTTATAATTTTAACTTTTAATGTTATAGCTTAATCTTTTTATTTTGCCCTTTTTGCTTCAACCAGTGTTTCTGAATCTTCTCTTACATTTACACATTATTTTCAATAAGTAAGAGGACAAATAGGAAAATTGCAAGCCCAAAATATTCTTATGTGTTCTGAATTGAATCTCTTAATTATAATTTATTAATGATATATCAGTTTTCATTACAACTAATCAAGTAAATAAGAAAGTAGAGATTAGAGAGGAGTCAAGATGGCGGAGAAGCAGCAGGCTGAGGCTACTTCAGGTAGCGGGAGATCAGCTAGATAGCTTATCTAAAGATTGCAAACACCTACAAATCCAACGGGAGATCGAAGAGAAGAACAGTAATTCTAGAAACAGAAAATCAACCACTTTCTGAAAGGTAGGACTGGCGGAGAAGTGAATCCAAAGCGACGGGAAGATAGACCGCGGGGGGAGGGGCCGGCTCGCGGCGGGCGGTGGAGCAACGAGCACAAAATCGGGACTTTTAAAAGTCTGTTCCGCTGAGGGACATCGCTCCAGAGGCTTAACCGGGGTGAAGCCCACGTGATGTCAGCGTGGCCTCAGGTCCGCAGGGTCACAGAAGGATCGGGGGTGTCTGAGTGTCGCAGAGCTTACAGGTATTAGAACGGGGAAGCCGGCTACAGAGACAGAGCCGAGGAGTGAGCTCTAAGCTCGGGGTTACCTTGAACCGGTCGCAGGCTCGGTCAGCTCGGAGCATGGACGGAGGCCAGGGTGATGGGAGTAATTGGGCGCTGTTCTCTGAGGGCGCACTGAGGAGTGGGGCCCCGGGCTCTGGGCTCCTCCCGGCTGGAGACTGGGAGGCCGCCATCTTCATTCCCGTCCTCCAGAACTCTACGGAAAGCGCTCAGGGAACAAAAGCTCCTGAAAGCGAACCAGAGCATATTACTCAGCCGGGCCCGTGGTAAGGGCGGTACAACTCCGCCTGGGGCAAAGACACTTGAGAATCACTACAACAAGCCCCTCCCCCAGAAGATCAACAAGAAACCCAGCCAGGACCAAGTTCACCTACCAAGGAGTGCAGTTTCAATACCAAGGAGAGCAGCGGAATTCCAGAGAGAAAGCAAACAACAGAACTCATGGCTTTCTCCCCATGATTCTTTAGCCTTGCAGTTAATTTAATTTTTTTTTCTTCTTCATTTTTTTTTCTCTTCTTCTACTAAATTTTTTTAACTTTTACCCTTTTCTTTTTTAACGTTTTTTAACTAGTTTATCTAATATATATATATATATTTTTTTTTCCTTTTTATATTTTTTCTTTATTGATTTTCTTTTTTAATTGTTTCTTTTTTTTTTTTCTTTCTGAACTTTTTATCCCCTTTCTCGCCCCTCACGATTTGGGATCTCTTCTGATTTGGCTAAAGCATATTTCCCTGGGGTTGTTGCCACCCTTTTAGT
>NW_019154105.1:16559154-16565921 GCF_002288905.1 Enhydra lutris kenyoni | reverse complement strand
ATATGATCTCCCTGATATAAGGGAGAGGAGATGCAACATGGTGGGTTAAGGGGGTAGGAGAAGAGTAAATGAAACAAGATGGGATTGGGAGGGAGACAAACCATAAGTGACTCTTAATCTCACAAAACAAACTGAGGGTTGATAGGGGGAGGAGGGTTGGGAGAGGGGGTGTGGGGTTATGGACATTGGGGAGGGTATGTGCTATGATGAGTGCTGTGAAGTGTGTAAACCTGGAGATTCACAGACCTGTACCCCCGGGATAAAAATATATATTTACAAAAAATAAATTTAAAAAAACATAATGAAAGTAATATTTTTTAAAAGAAATTATTTAATGTAGAAATCATGTAATAAAAATGAGGGAAAATCACATTACCCACTACTCTTATTCACAGAAGTAGTAGCTATTAATAATTTGGTATATAGACTTAATGTTCCTTTCCATGAATATATTATTTTCAGGGTCATTTTATAGTTACTAAAGAACGAAATATTGTATTTTTGCAGCTTGCCACTTTACCAAACTTTTTTTAGTTTTTATGAGTTTTAATTTCTCCTTCTAGCTTTTCCAGGAATACAATCATGCTATCTTGAAATAAAAAATATTGTTCTCTTTGCTTCAGAAAGCATAGCTCATTTGTTAGCAATCACTCCTAAATCAATAACCGCCGTGTTAATAAACGCAATGCTCACCCTTCCTTCAAACTCTTGCAATCAAATACATATTCTCATTTGATTCCTCTATTAAACTTATAATTTCCTTGCCTTTCCTTGGATTTCAGGTGAGTAGTGTCTCTTTATCCCAGTTTCCTATTTCTTCGCCTTTCATCTACTTCAGCATTTATATAGTTGGTTGCCATGTCCACTATTTTCTTCTAATTCTTTTTACCATGTACTTGTACTTTTACTATCATACTTTAACCAGGCTTCCTTTATCCCTCCAATCAATGAATTCGGTATATTTCTTTTGATTACCAATTACAGATATTTATTTAAAAAAATGTGTGCCATGGTTAAAAATTCATATGTAGAAAAGCTAAAAACTGAAACAAAAACAAGCCCTCCATCCTAATCCATCATTTAAAAGAAACTATATTTATTTAAAAAAAATGTTACTAGCTCTATCGATTTATCATTTTTAGATATACTTCTTTTTCTTTTCTGAAACACAATATATAGAGATCTGGCTTACTAGTAACATTACCTACCTCCATTTGCCTCCTTTATTATCACTTGACACTACAGTGTCAGACGATGTTCCAAACTTCCTTTTCTTGTTTAGAAAGTGTATGTGGTATCTCTTGCCTTTGCAGTTTGTGAAATGATGTTTGGACTTCCCAGTTCTAACCACCGTGTCTTTACTGTCTGTTTTCACAGGCTATGTCATCTGAACCTCTCTACTTGTACACTAAAGGTAAGAACATAGCTGTTCCACTCTAGAATGAAAGTTATATTCTATCATTTGGATAGAAAACTTTAACCCAAAGTTAAAAATTGTACATAGATTGTTCTGTATCACATTATAAATATTGTTTACCACAGATCCAAGTAGTATTAACATATTTAAAATATTTGAATTATCAGATATTTATATGGGTATATCTGACAAACCATTTTTAAGGGGCTCATAGGTTCCATGAGTCAGGAATTTGGATAGAATTGACTTGTCGTCTTCTGTTTTGGTGCCCCAGCTGAAAAGACTTAGGTACTTGAGAATAACTGGAATAGCCAGAGGCTGGAACCATTTGGCAATTTCTTAACTCTTATGTGTGGTGCCTGGGTTGTGATGAATTAAAAGATGAACTCAACTGGAAGTGTTAACTAGTGGCTACACATGACCTCTTCATGTATCCATGTAGTTTGGGCTTCTTCATACCATGGAAGCTTTGAAGTACTTGGGCTTCTAGCATGGTGGCTCAAGGATAAAAGGGAACAAAATAAAACAAGACAGAAGCTACAAGGCATTTCTGATGCAGTATCAGAAGTCACAAAGTAAGACTTTTACACTATTGGGGAAGGCAGTTATAAGTAAAGAGAAGGGATATAGAACCCACTTCTTGATAGATGAAGTGTCAGAATTTTTGACTATGTATTTAAGATCACCTTGTGGTCACATTTACAGTGTTATCTAAAAACATTATATGTGAGCTGAGGGGAAAATATTTGTATACTAATTGTGCAGAATATTTTAGAGTGCAAATTCAGTAACATTCTGTATTTCAAACTTGGAAAACTACAATGCCACATGATCCTAAACATGCAAGAAAACCATAATAATTTCCATGGTATTATAGTTAACTGATATTAAATGAGATGTTCAAGAATCTTGCCTATCTTTACTCTTAATATTGACAAAATTTGCAAAAGTCATGAAATAGTTATTAGTCACAGAGCTTATGAATGAGTTTCCTCCCAACTTAGATAAGTATTTCTCAGTAGCTGAATACATTCATTAATACATTCTGGAAAATATCAAAATTAAGACAATCCTGTAAGGTTGGACCATAGTAATGACTATAAAGTGATTTCTGTTTATGTATTATATAAGTTTCTCAAAGACTAATTTACATCAAAGGGGTGCTTAAATTCACATCTGTTAAATGATAGAATATTAACAAAATGTCAAAAGGAGAATGGTGACATAATTTACTCAATTCAGAATGATCAATTTTTGGAATGTATGTGTGAAAATCATGGATCTTACCATTATAATAATGATTATACATGGAGCTATAAAGAAATATGACAGTCAACAGCTTATTTTCTTGTGTGAGCCATATATTATCTTAGAATGTTTCAATAATAAAAAGTCATGAAATAGCATTATTGTTTTCATTTTGTTGATTACAAAGTTTTTTATCCTGCAGGGGATGTTGGAAAAATTTATGGTTTCAACCTTTAGTTTAGAATTAATGTTATTGCTGAGCTTTGGGATTACAAATAGCTATCTATTCCCAGCATAACAACAGACAACCTTTACGAAAGTCATTTAATAAATACTGCCTTTGCTGGGGAAAAAAAAAAAAAAAAAGTTCATTGTGTGAGAGCTATTGACAAAAGGCAGGTAATAATCTAATGGAGAAAGGTTATAAAATTAACAGAGGGAAAAACTTTAATTCTATTAATAATGCTCTATCTACTTGGCAAAATAACATTGTCAAAATTTTCTGGCACACATCATTTTTGAAATATTCCTGAAAAAAGTGATAGGTTCTCTAAGCATTTTATTCTATAAAATTATAAACCATTTGAATATTTTTAAGTAGCAAGGAATGACTCCTCCTATGTGAATTCAAGATATTTAAAAAAAGATGTTTAGGGACATCTGGGTGGCTCAGTGGGTTAAAGCCTCTGCCTTCGGCTCAGGTTGTGATCCCAGGGTCCTGGGATAGAGTCCCATGTCAGGGAGCCTGCTTCCTCCTCTCTCTCTTCCTGCCTGCCTCTCTGCCTACTTGTGATCTCTGTCAAATAAATAAATAAAATCTTAAAAAAAAATTAAAAAGATATTTAAACTTCAATATTAGTTTTATATATTATTTTGCAAATGAAAATGTAATGATACCAAGGAAATTTGTCTTCATTGCTTTTAATGATCTAAGCTGAAATTTTGAAATCATGCATGAAATTAGGGTTTGGGATAAAAAAGTTAGCTCAATTGTTCAACATTCAATGCAATTTTCTGATTAGTACATATCCTTCATTCACAGATACATCTATAATTCTAGCCTAAAATACTTTTTTTTGTTTCTTTCTTTGTTTTAGAAGTCTTAAAATACCTGAAAAACTAACTGCTGTCTGTACGTAAGTAAAATTTTCTCCTTGTAGCTGAATGAAAATTTCATAAAATTAGTTAAATTAATATGGAGTGTATTGTATATTAATTTCTTTAGACAATCTCTTGATTCACCAGTGCACAAATAGTATTGACTGAGTTTAAGCATTAAGTATGTGTTCTTTTTTAGTATGAAGATAATTGGCTTACTATGTGATTGCTCAATTTACAGTTTATGGGAATTGACACCAGGGTTCTGCAGGAGGCAAAGTGTGAATGTCCGTTATTCTGGCTGAGATGATTTGTTTAAGGATGGAGTAATTGTGTGCCCTATATAAGCCAACTATATAAATTTAGGTTTTATTATTTTTAAGAAAAGAAAACTTGCAAATAAGTCTATAAAATGTATTATTCACAACTACAGAAATGAGTATAAGAAAAAATGTTTTAGAGCTTATTACTGTTATTTTGTCATGTTTCATTTTACAGAAAAATTTAAAACTCAAAATTAGCTCAAGCAATGACAATATTTCAAGATCTATTTTAAGACTATTATATAGGATAGATATGATAACAAAAAGTGTTTTTTCCTTTTTATTCTTTTTGTTAATAATTTTAAATATTTGATGAGTTTTCTCCAGTATCATTCAATAAAGAAGGTAATTCAATATTAATAGAAAGGTCCATTCAGTACAAGAGAGGATGTGGGTTATGTTACATGTTTCAGATATATTTATAAGTATAAATATGGATATATAATGAATGTACACTTATATTTTTATACTTATCGATATATACAAAAACATGTTGGTACTATGTTATATTTATATATTAAATGGGTTATACAAGGTATATTTGAATTGTGATTATCGTTCAAGGTAAACTCATTGTAAATTACACATCATTTATGAATTTTATTATCAAGAACATTATTACTCATTTTTGGCATAAGTATTTATACAAGAGAAAATATGTTATTTTTTCTAACATTTACATTTACCCAAGCTACAATAAATTACATTGTTTTACTTCTTTTGATTTGACTCATGATTTTGTCCAATCTTTAGGAACTAGATTAGTTCATTGAAATGTTATGTTTCAGTTTTATTTATTATGTTTTCTAATTTTGTAAATATTACAGTATTCTATAAGAAAAGGTAAACAGAAAACACTTTAAAATATAATAAAAATTAAATTTGTATTTACCTGCCATTGTGAATAAAACCTAAAATTCTTATGGTTTTTGATTTGCAAAAGATTTTCACTTAAAATAGTCAGATGAATACTGAGAGCAAGAATTGACAGAAATAGTCTTTCAAAATAATTTACATTTAGAGGATTGATTTTATAAGTAAACAACAATTACTTATACTAAGAACTAAAATTCAACTTTACTCTCAATTGTGGTTGTTTTGGTATAAGCATGAGCATAATCTACTATTCTACTTGCTTCAAATTATTATAAATTCTATCAGATTTTAATTTTACTCAGAAAGAATATAACCAAGAAAGAATTTATGATCTCTGTTTCTCATTTATTTCTACTAATTACAACCCAACAAGAGTAATATTTGTAGTTATGTAGATAGATAATCTAAAGATGTGTAAACTACAAAGATTCTAGAATCTAGGTGTTTAGAAAAAGTGAATGAAAATAAAAATGTGTCAAAAACAAGTGCCACAGGAATAGATAGCACAATATAGTATTTTATTACTTTATAATTGGTCATTACAATCAGTAATGCTTAAAGAATCAGAGTAAGAAGTGAGCACTATATGTAATATTTTTATTTGAAGACTTTCAAGATGATACGACTTCATATAGTTCTTTTTTTTTTTTTAAAGATTTTATTTATTTATTTGACAGACAGAGATCACAAGTAGGCAGAGAGACAGGCAGGGAGAGAGGAGGAAGCAGGCTTGCCGCTGAGCAGAGAGCCCAACGTGGGGCTTGATCCCAGGACCCTGGGATCATGACCTGAGCCGAAGGCAGAGGCTTAACCCACTGAGCCACCCAGGCGCCCCGACTTCATATAGTTAAGTAGAACAATGTTTAGTTTGGAATGTGGAAATTTGTGCTGGGAAAACATAAGCCTGAGCAGGACACAGAAATAACTATAGCATAAAGGAATAGAGACTTCTAAAATAAGAGTAAGTATAAAACACATGTATATTAAATTCTATAAACAATTTCTTAAGGAGAACAGGAAAATGAAAGAAAATAAATACAAAATTCAGTTTAGGAGAGATTAAGTGATTTGCTAAAGAGTTATCATTAATGGGCAAAGTAACAGGGTCAGAAGAATATTTCAGATGATGAGTATTTAAACAGGAGTAGAGGGGCACCTGGGCGGTACAGTCCATTAAGCGTGTACCTCTGGGTCTCAGCTCAGGTCTGAATCTCATGGTCATATCGGGCTTCAGCTCAGTGCAGAGTTGGCTCCAGATTCTCTCTTCCTCTTCCTCTGCTCCTCCTGCTCATGTTCTCTCTGTCTAAAACAAATAAATCTTTAAAAAAATAAAATGAAAAAATAAAGATGACTCAAAGTGTAGTTTAGAGTTACAGCATTTAATGTATTTCTTAAAATGGATTTGCAGAAGTTTTTTGATATCCATTTCAAAAAGTAGTTTCTGCAGTATACCAAAGATAATTTTTCAAAATAACTTACATTTAGAGGATTTTATAGTAAACAACTATCAATGACAAATTTTTTTTTAATTAAAAAAATTTTTTTATTAAATTTTATTTTTTATAAACATATAATATATTTTTATTCCCAGGGGTACAGGTCTGTAAATCACCAGGTTTACACACTTCACAGCACTCATCATAGCACATACCCTCCCCAATGTCCATAACCCCACACCCCTCTCCAAAGCCCCTCCCCCCATCAACCCTCAGTTTGTTTTGTGAGATTAAGAGTCACTTATGGTTTGTCTCCCTCCCAATCCCATCTTGTTTCATTTACTCTTCTCCTACCCCCTTAACCCACCA
>NW_019154105.1:16273783-16556154 GCF_002288905.1 Enhydra lutris kenyoni | reverse complement strand
TTTGTTGAAAAGGCTGTCTTTTTTCCATTGGACATTCTTTCCTGCTTTGTCGAAGATTAGTTGACCATAGAGTTGAGGGTCTATTTCTGGGCTCTCTATTCTGTTCCATTGATCTATGTGTCTGTTTTTGTGCCAGTACCATGCTGTCTTGGTCAATGACAAATTTTTAAGCAACAGACAGCTCAATCCAAAGTGACTTAAGTTGAAAAGGCATATAAAAACAGTCTGCCAGGGTGCCTGGGTGGCTCAGTGGTTAACTGTTGGCCTTTGGCTGGGGCCATGATCCCAGGGTCCTGGGACTGAGCCCCATATCAGGCTCCCTGCTCAGCAGGGAGTCTGCTTCACTTCTTCTGCCCCTCTACACACTCCTCATGCTCTCTCTCACACTCTGCTTTCTTGCTCTAAAATAAATAAATAAATAAATAAATCTTTAAGAAAGTAAATAAAAATAAAAACAGTCTACCATAAAAATTACTTTTGTGGTTGTCCTAAATGATATCTCAAGAAATCAGTGTCTCTTTTCTCTTCCACGTTGGTTCCATTTCCAGTCTCTATTTTCCAACAAAGTCTCTTCCAGCTGTTCGAGAAATACATCTTCCTATTTTCAAGTCCAGTGAAAAGATTACCATTCTCAAGTTGTCCCAACAAAAATCCATATATTAGCTCATAATAACTTCAGTAGACCATATAGCATTATGTAGGTCAAAAAACTGGCTAAAGGAACATGAGATCTGAAATATATGTCCATTTACAGAGCAAGGGCTAATTCAACATTACATAAGCGCATGGTTTAAAGTTGGGGTAAAGCCAGTTCTGCTTAACCAAAATCAGGCTTTTATTATTAGAATTAAGTTAATTATATAAATTCAGAAAATGAAAATAAGAAAATTCAGAAAATAAGATGTTGGATCTTATAAACCACTTTGAGAACAGAACATATACTATGCCCTATAGAAATCCTCAAGTAGTTTCGTAGGAAATAAATATGATAAATTTGTTAAATACAGAGTATCCCTAGTTTAACTGACCATTACCATAATTTCTTTAAAAAAATCTTCTATATCACTTTTAATTTCTGGTAGTTGCAAAACAACTTTTGGAAAACACTGTTACATAATTTTCAGACTGAGTTTGTTTGTTTATTTGGTATAAATATGTGCTATTGAATAGTTTTCCAACTGGTACTGTGACTGAAAATGTGTGATTTGGAATTATTGGACTTGCAGTACTATGCAATATTGACTGTGGTAAGGATAGACAAAATGACAGGCTACTAGAGTTTTATGCAATTTCATCTCAATGTCCACATCATTGACTCATCCATGGAAGCCAATGTTATATTAGATAATCAAGAAAAGTTGATATAAGTAGATTTATGGTGCTAATTCAAACTCAAAGGATAAAGTCAAAAAATTTGATTGAGTATGAGACATTTCAAAGGAAAAATTCTTAGGGAATAATGCCTTTAAAAAGAAAAGTAAGGGTTAAAGTTAATATAGATTTTAAAAATAATAAAATAAGATAAAAATATTACAAATATGAGATGAAGAGGAAAAATTTATAGTAAATAGAAAATAAAACCTTAATAATTTGAGTCACTTTTCACCAGCTGTTGCTTAGAAGAACTTGTGCAACTTTTTGTTTGTTTTGTTTTATGTGTGTTGATAGCTTTAAGGAAGTGGAGAGATGAAATGACAGCAGAGTATCAGACAATGCCAGGCAATGAGGAAGGAGAAAAAAAGAAAGACAATTTAATAGAAGTTGGGGGAAAGGAAAAGAAGGTAAAGGAAAAGGTAAAAAGAAAAAGAAAGCTGAGGGTAAGTAATAATGCTTTTTTCAAAATATCTGTTTTGAAAAATGTAGTTTTGTCAATATCCAAGGATCATCTAGGGAAATAGTTATATGATTCAAAAGAGTACAATTACAACTTTGAGGATTTTTGTTAATTTGCTACGTTGGCACAATATTTCAAAAGTATGGATGTGAGTGTATGAATTTCATGTTTAGGAATATATCTAAAGTAATGAATGTTGCTATTATTGTCAATATAAAATTGTACAACATAGATTATCATTTTCATAAACAATTGTTTATATAAACCTGTAAGCACATTTTTATAGTTTTGAATTGAATATTTCTTAAACAAGATCATATCATTTACCATTATTTTCTATAAACTTCCCCTTAGTAAATATTTCAGGCTTTTCAAGCCAAAAGGCAAAATTGAGGCTTTAATGTAGGTACTAATATAACCAGAGATAAAACATATTTCTATAATTTTTGTCCTATTTCAAATAATAATAATAGTTTATATTTATAATACAAGTATGTTAATAAACACAGTAGATTTGGGGGTGCCTGGTTGGTTCAGCCAGTAGTGAATGTGTCACTTAATCTCAGGGTCATGAGTTCAAGCCCCATAATGGGCGTGGAGCCTACTTAAAAAATAATAAGAGATATTTTGGAGGGGAAACTATTTCACTTAATTGTGATTCATAGCTAGTATTTCCTATTACCAAAGTTGATTGCAAATATTAATCTGTTAAAATGATGTATAATGAGATTTAACATATTTCATCTTTGAAATATCTTTACATAGGTAGGCACTTCTAACTATTGTTTTCAATCCATGTGCATATGACTTGTTGAAAGGCATTTATAGAGGGTTGTTAAATTCTTCTTTTGAAATCTCTGTGTTCAAGTGATATAATACAACATTAAGTACATCTTAACATTGAAGTTTTTTTTTAAAGATTTATTTATTTGAGAAAGAGAGAGAGAACAAGCAGGGAGGAGGAGCAGAAGGAGAAGGAGAAGCAGACTCCTGGCTGAGCAGGCAGCCTGATGCAGGGCTTGATCCCATCTTTCTGGGATCATTACCTGAGCCAAAGGCAGACCGTTAATTGACTGGGTCACCCAGGTGCTCAACATTGCAGACTAATCTCTTCCAAATGAAGGTTTCATAGGAGTTCCTCAACTGCATGAAATGGATTTTGAAATCTGGACATCTCCTTTGGACTTGCACTAAGATCTAAAAAATGCTGCTAGAACAATAGTGAGGTCACAAAATATGTCTGTGTCAAATTTGTTAGGAGATAAGGATCTTGTTTTTTGTTTAAACTTTGATTACATGTAAAGTCATAAAGCAACTTGGTATTATCTGTGATTCTGGAAATGAAAATTGCCCAGATCACTTTACTATAGTATAAGATTCATATATAAGTGCCACTTTGTTTTTACATTTACTATGAACTCAGGTTGGCAGCAAAAGCTAATTTCCAAAGCTATTCAGTAAACCACACTGGCGGTTAAGGGTGGATCTCTTCTGGAGGGGGAAAAAAAAATCTCTACCCTGAGGTAACTCACTCACAGTGAAACGTCATGATTTCATAAACAAGATTTCTATGTGGTAAATCAAGTAAGGATATCCAACTTCTATTTCTACAAATATTCATGGAATTAATGAAGTTTAAGTCCATAAAAACAAAAGAAATTCATCACTGATACTGTTGGCTCAATAACACATGATAGATTTACATATTTTTCACAAAGTATCACTCAAGAATAACGCAGTGGAAAACCATATGCTATAAACACCTGCCATTTTCAGAAACTTTGAGAATTTGTCCAAATATGTCTTTTTTTGTTCCACATATATTTTCCTTACCAGCATCTGTAACACATTTCAACAGGTTCCACATGAATTTGTACTATATTACTGTTTTCTCAATTTCTTTGAAAATATTCTCACATGTAGCTGTTCCATGAAGAATAAACTTTGCACTGACTCTTCAAATAAACATTTCAGCAGTATAGGTACCATGTGTCGGCTTAATAAGAGAAAAAACAAACTTCTGAAAATTACTTGCCTTATTTTCAAGTGAATATTAATGTTGCTTCTTATGCCTTTAACTCTTCAAACAACTGTTCTCACCAAAAGGCTAATAGTATTAACAAGTAGCTTTTTTCTGGATACATTTCTCTAGTTATTGCAATCAGATCCACTTAAAGAAATCATCAGCAAATACCTTTCCTTGCTTAGCCAAAAATTACCTGCTCAGAAACTTGTTTTGTTCTAGGTAGGTTCTCCCTCTCTCTCTCTCTCTTTTTTTGTAAAGAAATTCTTATATGATGCAATATTCCATTTTAACTTTATAACTTTTCTAACTGCTGCTTTCCAATTATATGAGAACAATGTGATGAATGCTATAATGTATAGTTTCATTATATAATAAATACAATATTCTGACATCAAAACTGATAACAAAATAGTCCACATTTTCTCCTTTTGAAAGTGTGACACTGAAGCCCATTTTTATCTTCTTTTCTTATTTTGACATGATCAGCATGGGCTGGTAATAAAAAAATAAAATATTAATTCTATTGAGTTATAACCACATCACTGAACTATCACAAGTTCTATCACAAATACTAAACTCTAGTATTATGGGACTAAAACAATCATTAAATACATAAATGAATGAATGTGACTGTGTTGCAATAAAATTTTCTGGAAATTTGGATTTTAATTTCCTATAAAGCTTATTTATATGATATATTATTTCCCTGTTATTCTTTTTAAATCATTTCAACTTTTTAAAAATCTTTACACAAAAACAAAACAAACAAACAAAAAAACAAAGCAGATGCCTAACTAGTTATGGTCCACTTACCATAGTTTCCTGACCCTTTGTATATACCATATAACCATATAGTTTACTATCCCTTTACATATATGGGTTTCCTGACCATACAAACTGAAGATTGTCATCAGACATTGGTTATCAGACATTGAGAAGCTGAGAGAAAGGCACACAAAATGGAGCTAAATTCCCATGAGTGAAACACTGACTCTCTGCTACAGCTGGAAAATAGGGGCATGATATTACCTAAATATTACTGAGTGCTTACTTTACTCCAAATATTAAGCAAAGCACTTTATTTTTCTTTAAGGTAATGCTTTTGCATAGTATTTACTCAATAAATGTTACCTAATATTTCTATTTTTATCACTTACAGAAATTCAGTTTTGCTGTGTGTGTATAGATATAGATATAATTAAATTGTACATCTTTTTATTTAAACATCAGAATATATTTAGCTATCATAAATTTATTATTTAATCTTATGTCTTCTCCTGAATGAGAAACTATTTCAATTACTATTTTATTTGAACTTGGAAGATCCCCATAGCAAATTCCTAGTAGTTTAAGTTGAAGAAAAAGAAATAGGTAGGTTTTGAATCTCTTAGAGAATGCTATTCGAGTTAGTCTTGTTTTTCTTTCTGGGGATGCTATTTACCACATATGTGGTATTTTTTAGCTCTGCAGGGAGGAAACAGGGTGAGAATTATAGTTGCTGGAAATTCCTGCCATCTGGCTTTCTGATACCTTAAATTACATGTTATAACTCTTTTTCTTTGACTACATACATCTTTTCTTTTGGTCTTATACTTCTGGGAAGAGTACACTAACTTATCAGTTGAAAATACATATGTAGGTACGCCTGGGTGACTTAGTCGGTTAAGCGTCTGCCTTCAGCTCAGGCCATGATCCCAGGGTCCTGGGATAGAGCACCACATAGGGCTCCCTGTCAGTGGGAAGACTGCTTCTCCCTCTGCCTGCTGCTCCCCCTGCTTGTGCTCTCTTTCTGACAAATAAATAAAATCTTTTAAAAAGAAGGAAAGAAAAGAAAATACATATTTTTATTCTTGGCATTAATAATCTGTTTCCAACTCCAGAATATTTTAGCCAAAAAAACTGCTATATTACTAAAGTTTTAATTCTGTTTCTCTATTAATTCTATTTCTCTATTAAATTCATCTTATTACTTGTAAGTGTAATAGTCTCTTTCCAATATGGAAAATTTAGTGACTGTGAATATTTTGCTTTCTAATTGAAAATTTACTTATATATAACTCAGATTACTATATCCCCATATTTGATGATCTATGTCTAATCATAACATTGTTAATTTTAGCAGGTTTTTTTTTTTTTTTTATTAGTTAGTGTGCACAAGCACAAGCGGTGGAGAGTTGGGAGGGAGAGAATCTTAAGCACGCTTCAGGCCCAGCGTGGAACTTGATCTGGGGCTCGATCTCACAACCCTGAGATCTTGACCTGATCCAAAATCAAGAGTCAATCACTTGTCTGACTGAGCCACCCAGTTGCCCAATAGTATTATTAAATTTAGATAATAATAAGTACTATCTGCAAAAAGTATTCTTTCTGTAAAATGTCAAATATTTTTAGTTATTATTAATTGGAATAGATTTTTAAAATCTGTCCTGAAAATTGAAAGATGTACCATTTCTTGCTATCTTCACATATTGTGAATGTGTCTGTGCGAGGCAGAGTTCGAAAGGTATGAATTTAACATAACATGAAAATTAACTGCACAATATCTAGCATGATTTGGGTCTATTTAAAAATATATTTTTATTTAATTACTTGTATCTTATAGCCGATGTGATGAGAGCCTATGATGATAAGTCGCATTGCAAGGGAGAAATAAGACTAGAGGAGCCTCAGTAGAATTTCAAACACATTAAACTTGAAAAGATACATAAAAGCAAACAAGTGTTGCTTAAGAACAAAGGTACACAGAAGGTGGAGGTCAACGACACCAAATAAGGACTCAGGTTATCAGACATTGAGAGTGCACACCAGTGAAATCAATGCAATATCTACCATGGCTACATAGACGTCTGAAGGTTTTATGATATTGAAAGTACAAATAAGTTGTCATATATTGCAAGTGCCTTACAGGTAAATTTAGAATACCAACATCTTGCTGAAACTATAATTTCTCATAATTTCTCAGAATTTTGAGAAACATTTGAAAGTCTCCATCATTCTGCTTCACCTTCCTGAATCCTACATTCCTCCTGTGTATAAAAGTGAAATGTGAAGTGAGAAAAACTTCTCTCACTGTTTTAAGGGTATGTATGTCCATCGCTTGATCAAATACAGTTGTATTTAAGAGATGTTATTTACTTTCTTTAATCTTACATGAGTTACTCTAAAATTCAACAAAATTTTAACACTCTCTTTTTGAGAGTGAAAAATCTAAAAACTAGAAAGAAATAAGACTGGTGATATTGAGCAAGATAGAAATATATATCTGTTTATCTTATGTTTAATGGACTGTGAAAAGTTTAATGATAAATCCTGGTCTTTTAACTATATATAAAAATAGGAGTTTTTGAAATATTTAAATTTCCCCAGACATGTAAAAAAATGCTTTTCTTACATATTTACCTTGACCTCAAGAAATTCTTCTAACAATCTCAGATTAAGTGACAATGATACATCCTCAACTGAAGCGGAAACTAGTATAAAGGGGCAAAGAAGGAGCAGGATTTGTTGTTGTTTGTCCTTGTTGTTGTTTTGCTTATTTGCTGGTGTTTAAAGACTAATAGTTGGGTGACAAAAACAAAAAGGTGGCCTAAAATATGCAAACCAGGGGCGCCTGGGTGGCTCAGTGGGTTAAAGCCTCTGCCTTCGGCTCAGGTCATGATCCCAGGGTCCTGGGATCGAGCCCCACATCGGGCTCTCTGCTCCGCAGGGAGCCTGCTTCCTCCCCTCTCTCTCTCTGCCTGCCTCTCTGCCTATTTGTGATCTCTCTCTCTCTGTCAAATAAATAAAATCTTAAAAAAATAAAATAAAATATGCAAACCACCTAGAGTTTTTTTTGTTGTTGTTGGAACATGCCCAAGCTAATTTTTGTATTATATGTGTTCTGAGACAATAGCCATAGGAAGTATTATCAAAATTCTATTCAAAGAATTTCCACAGATACTATTATGAGTGTCCTGTATACACTTAAAAATATGAATCTCTTCATATGGATGAGGTTAAACGTCTCTTGCTTCTCTTTTTGCATTGCCTACATCTCCCATGCAGGAATACAGGTATGTCATTAATCTATGATTCTTTCAAGTACAGGAAAGATGTACTTTACAATAATTCCAAAAGCCAAAACATATTTTTATGTGAAAATCATATCTGAACCATTTCCCAAAATTATAAAAAGAAAAACAAAATTAATCTGTTTCCTTTTCTGTTACTATAATCAAAACAATTTGATTACACACACACACATGCATATATATAAACTGATTTGAATAGAAGTTTCATTTATCTACAAAATTATGTACTTGGAAAACTGAGCCATATATGTCCACTATAAGTGATATGTTGGTGAATATATCACAAAACATGATGATAACAGGAAAATAAATTCCCTTATGAATAAATCAATATAGTTATCTTTAATAGCCAATTTATAATGACAGATAAATGCATATGTATATTTTAGATTATGGTAAGAAAATATAATATGAAATTACTCTCAACAAATATTTAGGTAAACAATGTAATATTGTCAACTATAGGTATCACATTTGTACATTAGATCTCTACAACTTAACCTGTCCTGTGTAACTAAAATGTTGTTATCTGTTAAATGACTCCCAGTTTTCTCTTCCCCACTGGCAACCATCATTCTATGATTTTTGCTTGAGTTCTTCTATGTTTCTATGAGTTTTACTATTTTAGATATCTCATGTAAGTGGAACTACAGTAACCATTTTTTGCGACAAGCTCATTTCAATTAGCATAACATTCTCCAGATTTATCCATGTTGTCAATTTCTGCATCATTGCAGAATTTCCTTTTCTTTAAAGGCTGATATATAACTTAATGTATATTATATAATATACAATACATATATAATGAGTTTAAGCAGATTTTATTAACTGATTATTACAACGTATTTTGGTGATAACCACTATGGTGATTGGTATCTCTTAACTCCTGAACTCGCCTGACCTGTGGAAGCCAGTAAATTTATATGCTTAGATATTTTTATAAATTTATTTCATATTCTTTTAGTAGAAATCAGTAGATTTCTGAAGTGGCAAAGAAAAATCTGGCTTTTGGCCTTTTCTTACTAGGTACAGAGTATCTGTTAAACCTAAACATATAACTTCAGTTATGTGACTACATTCCTTTTTTCACAAAGCCATGAGATGTTGGGCATCATAATTGGATAATCTATTCATTAAAACTAGTAGCATGCAGAATTTAAATTGACAATATGACATTATTATAAAAAGCAGTTCTTTCCTTTCTTTTAAAAATAATGATAATTGAATAATGTTAAACTAGTGGAATGACATATTGGGATATTTCCTTAACAGAGTGGCTTCCTATCATCATGCAGAAATGTCAGTATTAAATCATCTATTTGTTAGTATAATAATAGCTTTCATTTGAACAGTGCTTTACAATTTTCAAAGATCACTTTCATACATTATTCCCTCTGTTCACTCTGTAAGGAACCAGATAACAGGTATTCCTTTTTTACATAAATGAAGAAATAGTGGTTTAAAGGGTATTTACAGCAGGGCTACAGCCACTTAATAGTCGACTTTGACCTTGAATCCATGTCACTTACTTCTCAGTCCAATGTTCCTGCTTCTGAACTGCACAGAAGTCAATGTTATAATAACTGCAAAATCAACTCAGCAAGTACCATGACAAATTAGACTACATTTAGATAACAACAATAAACTAGATTAAAATGGACATATTTCACTATATTTTAAACATTTACAAACATCTGATATTTTGAATTTTATAGCTCTCCCTTCACTGGGTCCTTTAGAAAATAAAGCTATCAGAAATTTAATAAAGATAATCCACATAATTAGGCCGCAAATACCATTTGCCTGAATTTAGGCCGTAGCGAGTCAAAATGATAATTACCTTTGTTTCAAAAGACCACACTTCCAAAATAGAATTCCCTTATGATTAACCTATCTTATGGAAAATCCATATTTTTCCTAATGATCCTTAGAGCTACTCACTATATTGAACTGATTTCACAGTTCAAAAATCTTTCATGGCAAAAGCAAGGTTTCCAGGAAAATGTGACAAGATTCAGGCACAATGAATGTTCAGAAGGTGCCAAATGATCCTGTGCCCTGTGCTTCAGTAGAGGAGAAACCCGTGCCATACCTGCCTAATAGATTTGTATTTGAAGAAAAGCCAAACGCTTTTCCAGTCTCACTCATCTCTTGCTCCTTTTCAAAGACACTTAGGGGACTCCATGTGAGGAATACATGGTTTGCCTTCTGCCGGGGGCGCTCTAATCCCCGTCCCATCTGTCTGCAGAGCATTTTTTTTTTTTAAGATTTTATTTATTTATTTGATAGAGATCACAAGTAGGCAGAGCAGCAGGCAGAGAGAGAAGAGGGAGAAGCAGACTCCCCGCTGAGCAGAGAGCCCGATGCAGGGCTCGATCTCAGGACCCTGGGATCATGACCTGAGCCAAAGGCAGAGGCTTTAACCCACTGAGCCACTCAGGCGCCCCATGTCTGCATTGCATTTGACTCCCTTCTCTTAGTTCCTTGATAAGGTTTCACCTTTCTCAGGAGTATATCATAGACCATTCTGTGTAAAATGAAGATTCTTTGCTTGTGAAACCCTTTATCCTGACCTTATTATGGTTATTCTTGAGTACCTTCTTGAAACCATATTGTTGATTTAATTTCTTTCTTCCCCCTATAATAAAAGCATGATGAAACATGACTGGGACTCTTTTTTGTTCACCACTCTATCAGCAAAACCTAGAGCAGCTTGCACATATCAGCTGACACGAATAACCGATTTATACCATTTTTACTTTGCTCATGGAGACTCAACATTCTATTAATCCCCCTACACCATTGAGATGCATGTTCTATGGTACCAAAGACTGGGTGTTTCCAGATTCACTTGGTCGAATGAGTGTTCTGTTGGGCTGTTGTCCTTTGCTCTGCAGACTGGAGGTTTATCTTATCCTGCACCATTCAAATGAACTTAGTTGGGTAAAGTTACTTTGGGAAGCTTGGTGGGAATCAAAAGAATACAAGTGAAATTGAGTTGAGTTTGAGGACATTAGACAATAGAGATTTTGATGCAATACCATTTTTAAATAACGAGATCTCAGTGATTAAAATGGAGTTTCAATATTTTCAGATCTCCATTGACAGAAGCAACTGGCAGTGCCTTTGTTTTCTATTTAAATACTTTTTAAACATGAAAGTTTCCCATGTGAACTGAAGTTATTTGATTACTTCTAACCAACATTTGGAAAATATCCACTCTCTCCCTCTAGACTGACAGGCTTTATACAATTTGCTCCAAATTTCTGTCTTGCTTTCCTCTATTTTCCTGTTTCTCTCATGTGCCTATTGAATGCAAAACCTGCCCAGTGCCCCAGGGCTTCTTTTTGTTGGCATTGAATCACTCATATTTGGATAAATCTGCTCAAGTTAAAATCACTAGACTAGTTTCTCTGATCTGATATTCTTTTCCTCTGTACTATCATATATATAAACTTTTTTTCCTTCTCAACTACTACTTGCACTCTTAATTTCCAAGAAATACAATTTGGTGCTTGTTATATTTTTATAGTTAATTTTTGGTTTATACATTTTTAATAAACAAATTACGTATATCACTGCATTTATTAAAATAAAAATACAAATAATTGCATGATATTTTATTACATATTTATATATGTATGTAGAGTTGTTTTAGATGAAGAAACAGGTTTTTAAAAATAAACTCCCAAAACTACAAGTAATATATATTGCAATTACTTGACAGCAAAGCATAATCATTGCCTGACTCAAAAATAAAAAAAGAAAACGAATTAGTTGCATCACATCACTGAAATTCTATTGGGTTATTTTACAGTAACCTTCAGCAATTAAGATGGTATTGTATGTGCTGATAGTTACATGAAAATTTGGGACTAAATCATTTTAATATCTTTATTTACCAAATCATCAGTTGACTACAGTGTCTAGCAGATACATTTCATTGTTTTTTGTGATTTGATAATGTTCGTAAATTGAAGATTTATATAGACTAATGTTGTTATAAGATTTGTTAGAGAAATTGGAGTGGAAGACAAACCGTGAGAGAATTTGGACCCTGGGAAACAAATGGAGAGTTTTAAAAGGGAGGAGGTGAAGGGATGGATGAGTTTGGTGATGGGTATTAAGGAGGGCATGGATTGCATGGAGCACTGGGTGTTATATGCAAACAATATTTGGAATACTTTGGAATACTACATCAAAAACTAATGATGTACTGTATGGTGACTAACAAAACACAAAAAAAATTAAAAAATTAAAATATTTGTAATAAGAAAAAAATAAGAAATGGAAAAAAATGAAAATGTCTTCTGTATCAAGAGCTTCCAATGATGAACTGAACTGGAGAAAAATTGCTATCCTTTGATACCATATGTATTAAAAAGCAATGAAACAGTGTGTTATTAGAATTGACATTTTTATCAGAATATTTAAAGGTTTTAACCAAATATGAAGCTCATTCAAAACTTGGAAAAGGCTTTTGATATTTAACTGAGAATCCAAATATTTAGACTATGTTGTTGATGCTAAAACAAGTTGTTAAATGTGAGAATGAGCTGCTGATTATTTACATTTTTCAATTGTTTCAGATTTTTCTACCACTAAATATTTTAGTAATAAATAGAAAATATAGCAACTTTTGTTTCCAAACTGCAGACTGATATTGCTTAGCTTAACTTCAGCTAATGGAATATTTGAACAAGCTTTAGACTTCTGCTAGCTGAGAGCTCATTAGCATGGCACTTCACAACACAAAGAAATCATTTATATTCCAGTCAAAACCAGATGTTTACATACATATTTTTGAATTATAATGTGATGTGATTATACCCAAATATGTTTTATTGAACCAAAATCAGATTCAAAGCTTCACTTGCAAACAGAATTACTTTAGTACTGTTAACGACTTTTTACCTAATAAGCCGAAATATAATGTGATTGCCTAATATGTGTATAGTTTCACAGAAAAGTACACTCACTTGAGTGAAAATGCTGTTAACTTAGGGCTGATTCTTCTAAAATCAAAAAGCGGTAGGCTGAGACTGATAACTCTGATGTCTAATATCTTGTTCTGCTCTAGTCTTCTGAGGTCACTGATGAATCCTGCAGTCACTGAACAGCATCCAGTCACGTAACCACCATCAACATTTGGTTCTTTCCCTTCTATGTTTGTGGGAACAAATATTGTTATTTGCTCATCTTAAGTTGATCCAAATAAAATGGGACTCTATTAAATCTGTGCCTGATGTTGCATTAATTATATAGGGTTTACAGTGAGCCCAGTAAATTTTTAAGAACTTCACATGTATACATTCAGTTCATCTTCACAATTACCTTCTGCTGAAATAAGCAATCTGCCCAAGATCATATTGAGACACGGAAACGAAAGAGACCCCATGAAACAAAAAGCTGTTTGGGTTTGTTTTATTCCTTTACTTTTTTTTTCCAGCTTTCATTCTTGCTAGAACCTGAACCTCCACCCTGCCTAAGCTTAAATGTAAGTCCTCCTTATAAGGGACATGGAGTTAATGATACCTTTGAAGACTTCCAGCCCAATAGATATATATGGGGAATGACCAGGTGAGGCCATCATGTGCATATTACAGACCACTGATGCTAGACATCTCAAAACCAAGACCCCTGGCTCCCAAAAATGAGTGGTTTATGATTGAGACCTGGGCACTGTCCTTGTTCTGATCAGTTCCTGGATTCTTGAGAGGACATGAGAACCAGACCATAATTGTTAGTAAAAACCCCAGACCTCAAGCAAACAGGAGACTTATGCTCCTTTCCTTTCTGATTCTCCCAGACGTTCTGGGTTTTTTGTTTGTTTGTTTGTTTTTGTTTTGTTTTGTTTTGTTTTGTTTTTCCTGCTTTATCTGTATCTTCAGTAAACTCTTCTCTCACTTTCTGCTGACTGGCATTAGATTTCCATCCTCCACAAAGCCAAGGACCCTCTTGGCTAATCCTGCAGGATCCTCCTGGGTCCTCAGACCTGATCTGCCTGCATTATAACTTAGGAATGTCATGGCTGGGGGGCACCTGGGTGGCTCAGATGGTTGAATGTCTGCCTTTGGCTCAGGTCATTATCCAAGGTCCTCGGATCGAGCCCCGAGTCAGACTCCCTGCTCAGCGAAAAGCGTACTTCTCGCTCTACTCTCCTGCTCTGCCTATTTGTGTTCTCTCTCTTTCTGTCAAATAAATAAAATCTTAAGGAAAAAAAAAAAAAAAAAGGAACGGCATGGCTGGAATATTAGCCCAGCAAGTCTGGATCCAAGATCTTCCCTTATTTTAATGACTGCTCAATACTGTCTCAAAATCTTTCTTGGAATCACTGCTTTGACTTGAATTTTAAAGACATAGAATAAAGTAGATATAAACCAACCATACCCTTCCCATCATATTACATGTGCTTTCGTTAGGAGATGTTTCCTATGGAGGTCAAATAAATCCTTTTGAGGAAATTTGTCTTGGTTTCAGGATTTTCTCTCAGTGGGAAAGTTATAGGTACTTTTAGGTACTATAGATACTCTGGTTTTAAATTATTATGAATATTCCAAACCACTCTAGTTACGTTTTATATTACTAATTATTGAATTACAAATACCCTTCTCTCTAGAGACAAAAAAGTATGAAAAAAGATGTTCTATTTATCTCATAGCATCTTCTCATGAATATTTTCAAAATCAGATCCAAGTCACCATTGAAACTTTTACCTGTATCTGAGTTTATTACATATCATTAGAGTTACATAATTATAGGAAAATATTTAAGTGTATCATTACTCATTGGTTTGTGAGACAGGATTGTACTATTTATATCTCAACAACAAGTTCATTACCCATTTCTAGCACATGCATTAGTCTTTAAAGTAGTGACAATTTAATAGGTGAAATATTAGTATTTTAATTAATACAGAATATCTAGTCAGTATTGGAATTCAATTTCCATACTCTTAAAATTCTACAGATGATCCTATTGTATACCAAGGGCAAAGAGCAATTTGTGATTTGGAAAGCTAACGCCAAGTACAATTCTGCAGGACTAAGTTCTAATCTCTTATTTCCAGGGCTCTGAATACTGGAAAAAAATGGAATTGTGTGATCCTCAGCATGCATTGGTTTCAGGGTCCCTCATGATTCTGTCCCTTTCTCCTTAATTTTTATAGCTTTCATTAAATTTTAATGTTAGTTTTAGACTACATTGTACCACCATCATGCCCACCTGACCTCCGTTTTTGCATTTTTCCCTTTTCTGAAAACTGAAGTAAAAAAAAAAAAAATTAATGAGCAAAAATCTAGATATAGATTGAGAAAATATAATGTGAGCCTAATGCCCAAGAGAAGTGGTAGCCACCTACAACAAATAATGGGAAACACACAGTTCTTTTATGTATGTATGCTCTGCTTTTTCTAAATGAAATTCTTGATAGTGAGAGAAGGTCAAAGGATTTTATTAACTACTTAAAACTTTCCGCATCTTCTGTTTGAATAGCATTGCACTGATGGAACACCTTGACCTAAGAATGGATGTATTTTTCCACGTGTTTCACTGGATACTTAACATTTTGATGGATAACATGAATCAGTAAATGTAAAATATTTCCTTTTCTATTTTAAAATCCATAATTAACCTCTTTTTTAATCAAGATTTTATATGTTGAATAACATGTAGTGATAATCAAATATTATGTTTTCTAATTTACTGTTTAGAGCTTGCCAAAGTTGGCACTAGTAATAAATACATAGATGGGTAAAAGGGGAAACTAAACTTTAGTGAGATTTATTTTTTAAGTATTTAGATGACTTAAAATTTATAAAGGGATTAAATTTAAGAAATGTATTTAATGTATTTCATCAAATTAGTCAGCATCAAAGGCTTTTTGTTACTGTTGTTGTTTTTCAGAGATGTGTGGTTGAATATATTTCGTCTCCAAATCAGCAACTCCAAATCCAATATGGTGCATTCTAATTAAACTGAATTTTAATAATAATAGTATAAAAATGAAGGTTATGACTGATGTTAAATCTAGTGATTTAAGCCAAAACCAAACAATGGGAAAAAAAAAGTATATATTGAATAAATTATAAAACACTTTATTCAAAGCAATGGTGCCCAGCAAGACAAAATAAACATGTGTCCATAATGTATTAATAATTCTTTACTATGTTGATTACCCAGTGTGCACTTAAGCTTCCAGTAGCACTCATTATTGTAATACAAAGGGAGTATCTTTGTAGAATGACTATGCTTCAAGCAATGAATTTGTATTTTATAAACTTCTGTGGCAACATAAATAAAATAAGAATCTTGTATTGACTGAGATTAATTTGAGTTCTTCCCATTCTGCTGTTCTTATTCTTATTCTCAGTGACACTCAACTGTCAATTAACTCAATCAAAAACCAAATTAATAAGAGTCCTTCCTTTTCTGAAAAATCTTTAAGGGAACTCAATAAGAACATTCTAACCAATACAAAGAAACAAAGCATTCAGTCCCTTGAGAGTCTCGTGATGTGCGTTCATATGTCTTTCTAAGAGCTAAAGCCTATGCTGTTTGTTTTAGATCAAGGGACTTTTACTTATTCAGACTAAAGGCAAGCCAAACACAATGACAAAGAATGGTGTTAACATGTAAAATTAATCCTAAACCTCAACAGTACTATAATGTTATGCATATCTTGAGCAATAGTTTAAAAATAGGGTATACTTATGTCAGAGATATTGTATTTTTGAAGATCAATCATAATATTATATAATCTTTATATACCTAAATCTGTTGGTTTGAAAAACAAAAGTATGTTTATATTGTTCTAAAATGTGATTGTGTATGTTGGGTTTCTTTGAAAGATTTAGTTAATGATGAGATAAGTAAAGAGTAATAACATCTTGACAGGTTTCCTTGATTGATTCTGTCTTAGCGCAGTAGCCCATGGAGTCTCCCTGGATCTACTTCTTGGACATGGGTGTTTGGAATAAATATATGGTGGAGTCATTGATAACTATAATCTTAAGATTTCATTCTGCCAAGATGTAGAATTCTAAATATCTTTCTGAATTTGTGCTTTTTCAAATCTGCTCAGTTCATGGTTTTTTTTTTTTTTAAAGACTTTATTTATTTGTCAGAAAGAGAGGGAGAGAGAGCGAACACAGGCAGACAGAATGGCAGGCAGAGGCAGAGGGAGAAGCAGGCTCCCTGCTAAGCAAGGAGCCCGATGCGGGACTCGATCCCAGGACGCTGGGATCATGACCTGAGCCGAAGGCAGCTGCTTAACCAACTGAGCCACGCAGGCGTCCCTCAGTTCATGTTTTTAAATGGATTTTTCTACATAAAATGATATAAAGCAGTTAAATTCAGGATAATCTCTCTCTCTCTCTGTCTCTGTCTCTCTCTCTCTCACACACACACACACACACACATGCACACACACACGCACACTCGCACACTGTTCATAGCCTGCACTTCTTGGTTAGTTCCTTGCAACTATAAAGGCTAATATTTTTGCTTTCCTTGGAACTAAGCTAAGTCAGTTAAATTTTATATTATATACCTCACTTAGGTTTGTGATCAACTTAAATATAATTCTCACAAGAAAACCAGTATAATGAATATCTAAAAACTTGGGCTTGGGATTCATCCCTCCTCTGTCCTAATTCTATGCTCTTGGGAAAGTTGTCTAATCTTTCTCAGCTTATGAAAATGGGAAGAGTAATTATTACCTCATGGGATCTTTTAATTAGTCAAAATGGATATAACAAGAGCCTTGGCACAAGTTCAGATCCAAATAAATATTATTTCTTTTCCCTAAAGTATTCTGCAACTATCTGAGAATAGTTGGCAAAAGATAATAATTTATCACATATCTTAAATAAAATAACTGTACTTGCAACATCCTTTTCTTTCCTTCTTTTTTTATTTTTTTAAGATCTTATTTATTTATTTGCCAGAGGGGGAGAGAGAGGGAGAAAGAGAGAGAACACAAACAGAGAGAGTGGATGGCAGAGGAAGAAGCAGGCTGCCTGCTGAGCAAGGAGCCCAATGTGGAACTTGATCCCAAGACCCTGGGATCATGACCTGAGCTGAAGGCAGCCTCTTAGCCAACTGAGCCACCCAGGTGTCCCATTTTTCTTTCCTCCTCATTAAAAAGAAAGAAATGTTTGTCTTACTCTCAAGGCCAATCTCTCTAGTTGTATCCCTATTCCCAGCCTCCATCTTCACAGGAACATCATCATTTGGTCACTAACTTTTCTTCATTATCCATCTTGCCCATTTTCCTGGGTTATTACGAGGGTCACATAAAGATATTTTATTAACTTTCATAATAAAATACAATCTTCCTTTACTGTAAATCTCTCTTCAATAACTCAAAGCCAAAATTCACAGCCAAAATTTTAAGCTCGAACTATCTCAGCTTATTCATTCCCATCACTTCTTTATTACAATATGACATATGACCTTTGGCATCCATCCTTTAAATCTATTCATCTTCTCCATTAGTTTTTCAAAATCACTTAGTCTTGCTTTTTCTCTTATCTCATTGTCTGCTTTTTCGTCCCATTTTTTCTTTCCTTTTCTCTTCTCAAACAGTAAATAATAGTGGCTCACATGCCCAATACTGGACTTTCTATTCAATTTTTTAACACTCTCTCTCTAGGTGAGTTTAAATTCCTTAGCTTTGAGTATAAGCTTTATGCTAATGGCTGTAAGTAGCATTAGTGTTTGTATCCTATAGCTCATATTTTATGATTTAAATTTGCAAATATATTGAATGTCATTTTTTTCTACATGTGAGCAATGTTTCTTAAATTTTCTATGTTTTATATTGAAATATAATCAGTCTAGTCAACCTACCATATCCCAGTTTTACAAATGGATTCCTGACTCACCATGTTTGAAATCAGATCTTTGTGGATTATCCTTGACTGCTCCAATTCCTTCAGCCTCTGTGCATCAAGATATTGAGAAGTCCCTTGTTACTCCAAAACGTATCTTAAATCTACCATATTATCCTCATTGACTAGTCTTCATTCAGTTCAAATTTATTTGCCAACACTACAAAATAATTTCCTAAAAGGTCTACCATTTTCCACTCTTGCCTTCTCATCTGTTCTGCATAAGATGGCAATACTGGTCATTCAGTCATAATATTACACTATTTAAAATCTAACTTTTAGGGGCACCTGGGTGGCTTAGTGGGTCAAAGCCTCTGCCTTCAGCTCAGGTCACAATCCCAGGGTCCTGGGATTGAGCCCCACATCGGGCTTTCTGCTCAGCAGGGAGCCTGCTTCCCTTCCTCTCTCTCTGCCTGTCTCTCTGCCTACTTCTGATCTCTGTCTGTCAAATAAATAAATAAAATCTTTTAAAAAATCTAACTTTGGGTTCCCCATTTGATTTTATTCATGACCTGTACGAGTCCCTGACTTCTCTGCTCCCCACTTAATTCCTGCAATACAACCCTTTTCTACTACACTTCCATTGTTCTGGTCTTCTTTCAGTTATTCAGAAAATACTATTTCCTAGCCTATGTTTCCCATACTGTTTCCTTTCCCCCATTATCATTACTGATTTTAGTGAAATATGTGATCTATTTAGCTTGCTACTTTTCAGGCCAGAATGCTAGGAGTTAGCTTTGAAATTTTCTAATATTGGACCTAGAGTCCATTCCATCACAAAACTCTACTGATTTACCTCCAGCATATATTTCAAATTACTCTATCTCCTGACTCTACTATTACATTCTAATCCAAAACACCTGTCCTACTTCAGTGTACATTTATATTTCTATACTCTATTGTATTGATTTCTTCCCTAATATTTATCATTTTCTTCTTTCTACTTGTTTTAGGTTTACTTTGATTTTTTTCCATTATCTTAAGGAGGAAAATTAGGTTATTAATTTGAGATCTCTTATCTTTCTTCATACAGGCATTTACAGCTACAAACTTCTATTGAGGCCCTGATATAACTGCATTAAATAAATAATAAATATATCTCAAAGTAGTTTTTTTTTATTTTATTTTTCATTTCTTCTTTGACACATTGTTTAAGAATGTGTTAATTACCACATATTGGTGAATTTCTCACATTTTTCTGTTATTGATTATTTAAATATTTTTTAAGAGTTTTACTTATTTATTTGACACAGAGAGCAAGAGAGCACAAGCAGGCAGAGCAGCAGAGGGAGAGGGAGAAGCAGGCTCCCCACTAAGCAGAGACCTGATGTGCGGCTCAATCCCTGGACGGTGGGATCATGACCTGAGGCGAAGGCAATCGCTTAACCAACTGAGCCATCCAGGTGCCCCCTGTTACTGATTTCTAATTTTCATTTTGTTCAGAGAACATACCTTGTATTCCATTCTGGTTGAAGAGTATGTTTTGTATTGTATCTATTGTTTTAAGTTTACTATGTTTATTTTAGGACCTACCATATGCTCTGTCCTGGAGAGTTCCATGTGCACTTGAGAACAATGTATATTCTAATGTTCTACAGATGGAGAAGAGTGTTGTATAGATTTCTGTTAGGTCTAGTTGATTTATAGAGATGTTCAAGTATTTTATTCCCTTGTTGGTTTTCTGCCTAGCTGTTCTATCTGTTATCAAATGAGGGATGAATAAGTCTCCCAGCTATTATTGTTGAATAATCTATTTCTCCTTTCAATTCAGTTTTTTCTTTGTGTTTATTGAAACACTATTGTCAGATACATGTATGTTTCTATATATTTCTGATAGGACAAATTTATAATTATAAGTTGTCCCTATTTTAGATCTGTAGTAACATTTTTGCTTTAAAATCTATTTTGTACGATTTCAGTATAGACATTCCAGCTTTCCAGCTTTTTTGTGGTTGCCTATTTCTATGATATATCTTTATGCATCCTTTACATTCCAACTATTTATATTTTTGGATATGATATATGTTTTTGCATCCTTTATGTTCCAACTATTTATATTTTTGGATCTGAAGTATGTCACCTATAGACCTACCTACCATATGGTAGGATCATGTTTTTTATCCAGTTTGACAATCTCTGGTATCGATTAGGTTATTTAATCTATCCCCATTTAATGTTTCATGGATATGGTTAGATTTATGCTTTCCATTTTATTTTTCTCATGTCTTTGTTACTTTATATCCCTCCTTTACTAGTTTCTTTTGCATTAAGTGAATATTTCCTAATGAATCATGTTAATTTCCTAAATGATTTATACTACATTTCAAGGGTTGTTTAGTAGTTTCTCTAGAATTTGTCATATATATATATAATTATTTGAGTCAGTTTTTGATCTATGTATGGGGTTATTATTGAATGTATTGCATCTATGAATATGATAAATGCAACAATATAAAGCTATACTAATTTCTTTACCATCTGTAACTATGTTGTTAGCTCAATACAAGCTTTGCTCCCACCCATCTCTTTTGTACTTTTACTGGCAAATATATCATACACATATTATGTTTGTATATATTACAGTCGAAGCAATAGGTTATGTGCATATACGTTTACAGTCTTGCTTTCTAAATTAGTTCTGAAAATTCAAAAAATATGCATGCATTTTAAAAAGATTTTATTTATTTATTTCTTTGTCAGAGAGAGAAAGAGAGAACAAGCGTGGGGAGCTGTAGGCAGAGCAGGCAGGAGAAGCAGGATCCCCATGGATTGAGGAGCCTGATGTGGAACTCTATCCCAGGACCCTGGGATTGTGACCTGAGCTGAAGGCAGCCACTTTACTGACTGAGTCACCCAAACATCTCCCAAAAACATGCATTTTTAGTGTTTGGTAATTACATAATTAGCTTTGGTAGTGATTTTCTCTATGAATGAATTTGAATAGCATCTGGGATTATTTGCTTTCAGGTAGAATTTTCTTCAGTATTTCTTGTAAGGCTGATCTGTCAGAGACAAACTCCATTTCTGTTTATTTGAGAAATTATTTTGACTTTAGAAATTATTTTCCTTTGTCTTTGAGAGATAGCTTTACTGAGTATGGGGCTATTAGCAACTAAGTGGTGTTTCCCCACAATTCATAAGTGGAAACCCTAATAGCCAGTACCTTAAAATGTGACTATATTTAGAGATAGGACTATTGGGGGTGGGCCATCATACCATACAGCCTGGTGTGTTTTTTTATAAGAAGGGGAATTTTGAACACACACAGAGACACTAGAGATGTGCACACATAGAGAAAAGACCATGTGTGGACACAGTAAGAAAGCAGCCACCTATAAGCTAAGGAGAAAAGACTCTGAAGAAACCAAAACTGTTGGCACATTTATCTTAGACTTCTAGCCTTCAGAACTGGAAGAAAGAAATAAATTTATGCTCTTCAACTTACAAGATCTATAGTATTTTTTTATGGTAGCCATAGCAAACTAACGTAGCCATTCTAGATTGACAGTTTTATTCTTTAGCACTTTGGAAATATTATTCCACTGCCCTTTGGTGTCCACTGTCCCTGTTGAAAACTCAGCTGTTAATCTTACTGGCATTCTTTTTTAAGTAAAGAGTCCTTTTCTCTTGCTTCTTTCAACATTCAATCTTCGCAAGATTTTAACTGTGTTGTTTCTTTTTTTTTTTTAACTGTGTTGTTTCTTGTTTGTTGCTCTCTTTATGTTGATCTCTCTCTTATGTTGATCTCTTTGAATTTCTCAGATATAAAAGTTATTGTTTTTCAGTAAATTTGGGAAATGTTCAGCTATTATTTCTTTGAATATTTTTTCCTATTCCTTTCTTCCTTCTCCTTCTGGTACTTCTATTATGCATATATTGGTATGAATAATAGTATTTCCTATTTTTCTTTCATTTTTTTAATTTTTTTAAGAAAAATATATGGTTTTTGTTGTTTTTGTTTTTGTTTTCTGTTCAAATAAGCCAACAGGGAATACAAATTGGTATAATATTATTGTTACCGAGAAAAATACATTTCCAAGCTTTCGCTAGAAGTTTGCTGTTTTAGGTTTCAATTTTCCTTTTCTTTCTCTCTTTCTTTATTTATTAATGATGACAAAAATCTCTTTGGGATATAGCAGAATTAAGAAACCATTCAAAGCACCTGGTTTAGAATTTAAAATGTAATCATTAATGTCCTTAGCAGTCCTAGGTGCTAAGAAAGCTAAAAAGACATGAAAAAAAAAAGTCACCTGAGTTGCTGAATTTCTCACATTCTCTGCATAGACAGATGTTGTCTTTCCACTGATATACTGCTATTGGAGGTGTGTGTGGGAATGGATTGTACACATAGATTTTTCCTTATGAAATGGCTGAGTGATTTGATGACTTGATGAGTCAGGCTTTTACATTTGCTATGGACCTAAATATTACTGATAAACTTCACATTCTCTTAGTTAAAAATAAATAATTTAGGTTGACTTATTACTATGAAATAACCCCATATCCCTATGTTTTTATCTGTTCTGTTCAATGTATCAATATACCTATCAAAGTGACTGATGCTTAATTGGGGTGGCATAAAGCACTGAAAAAGTTTAAAGTCAAAAAAGTCCACTTCTGAGAAGTTCCCCACATCAACTCTCAGTTAAAAGGATGAGGGATCCTTCATAACATTTTGAAATGTATTTTCCAAAGTTTCCTAAAATTTGAAAAAAAAAAGATATATAAGTAATATCAAAGAAATATATATAAAAGATATATCAGTAATATTCTCTATCTTGGAAAATTATAGATATTTGAACAGGTAAGGGATTTATTTAAAACTTGAATTTAGTAAGCAAAGAAGAATGAACAAGGAAAATAAACGTATTCTAATTATAAAACATCTGTTCTTGGATCAGCATTTATAAAAATTATCTTATAATAATTATTAATAATATCAGTGTTTCCTTTATTTACTTTTAAAGATTTTATTTATTTATTTGATAGAATGAGAGAGCATGTGAGCACAAGCAGTGGGAGCAGCAGAGGGGGAGGGAGAAGCAGACACGCCACTGAGCAGGGAGTCTGATGCAGGCTCCATCCCAGGACTTTGATATCATGACCTGAGCCAGAGGCAGTTGCTTAACCAACTGAAGCACCCAGGCACCCCTCAATGTTTCTTTTAAATGAATGATATCTAACTTTTCATTTACCATTCAACTATTATTTCTCTATTTTCTATCTTCATGTATCTATCAACTATCTTTCTATATATCCACTAGTTTACTGAACAGATATTTTATCTATCAGCAGATAATTGTTTTATAAATAAAAGCCTAGGTTATAAAATTTAATAACTGGTCAGTTAAACCTCAATATAAAAATGTATTGACAATTTTTTTTTAATTTTGGAAAACTTAGTATACATATTTTAGTTTTCCAAATACCATATAGTAATTAATCCTAGAATTTCAATGAATAATATCACTTTGCAAAGAAAATATTGACTATAAGAATAAGATTTGGATACATGTCACACTTTAGGAGAGGAAGTATGATAGCTTAACAAGTGTAAAGTATTTGATCATCCATTGGGATCAATGGAGTCAATTATCTTTAAATGTGTTTTGCTCTTTAATACCAATTCTTTTTAGTAATTATGCATCATTTTGTATTTAATACCATAAAATCTCTTTAAGATTCTTAAGGAATTTAGTGACTCAATTTGATCATTTGATATTTTTAGATATTTTCTTTTTTATAGTTAGTAAAGAATTATGAGAACTTGACATGCAACTGTAAAGAGCTTGAAAAAGCTATGTGTTCTCTGATTTTATGTATTTATGTATGCATATATGTATGCATCTGTGAATGGACAAATGGATTGGTGGATGGGTGGGTGGATGAGTGGATAGAGAGGTAGATTTGATTTCTGAAACTTCTTTTACTATACTAAAGGAATTTTATTTTAAAAATCACTACAGAAATTTATTTTTTGAAATAAAATTCTTCATATAAGCCATTGTTATTGTTTTTATGGGTTTTTAATTTTTTCTGCTTTTTGTTATTTTGTGGACATTTATGTATGAAGAACTCCTCTCTCCATGATGTAAAACATATTCAAGCTGAGGTTTATGGATATGATAAATATATTGCTTATTAAATCATTTCTTACTTAATGCTTAGCATTTATGTTGTTATGACTAGTTGCCCTAGATTATGCAAAATGACTGGCTTTTAGTATTCCTTGTATAAATATGTATTTGCCCAACTCAGGAATATGTAAAATGTAAAAAAAAGAAAAAGAAGTTTGTGTGGCATATAATGTTTGCTTTACAAAAATGAAAAAAAAGTAGATTTAAGTATTATAAACATATACTTTTGAGCCTCTATTAAAAATGTCTTTTTTTGGCTATTTGTAAATTGACTTTTTTGTTGTTACTTGTGTTTTCATTGTGCAAATACAGATATTTTGCTTATCTAATTTTATTAAATGCATAGATTAAATACACATTTGTAACTATAATATCTAGAACGATATCATGTAAAAGAAGTGAAATAATGCAACTAGTTGAGGCAGATATTTTCCTAGCAAAAAAATTACAAAAAAATACTTAACGATTAAGTTGTGTTTGAGTGTTTATTGTAAGCTTGAAAATGTGCTAAGTACTTTTAAATAATTTCATTGAAATACCATTTTAATTTTTGACATACTTTGCATCACTATATTTATTTTATAAGAATTGAAATAGAAACTAAGAGACTTGAGGAACTTAGCCTGTGTCATACAACTTTTTGATAGGTAAATTGGGTTTGATTTAAGGCAGTTGGACAATAGAGCCCTATGTGTCTGTGTCTAAGTTTTATAAAGAAGAACAAGGAAGTGCCAGGGAACTAGCCAGTTCCAAACAGTTTAAAATGAAGGGCCTTTGTAATTCCTCAAATTCTTTACCACAGACTAGAAGAAAATATTTTATCTTATTCTCCTGAACTTCATTATTTATTATTTGTTTTCCTAGTAAATGTACTTTGAGACTCTACAATATGTTCTGAATCTGGAACACTGGATTTGAATTGTAAACTTTCCAGTCTAAAAGTTTTTTTTTTCTTTTTTTAAATTTTTTTTCTTTATTTTATTTGAGTGTAGTTGACCACAATATTATATTAGTTTTGAAAATATAACATAGTGATTCAACAACTGTACACATTTGTCTATGCTCACCTTAAGTGTAGCTTATCTGTTAGTATGCAACGCAATTACAATATCAAACTATATTTCCTATGTTGTGCCTTTTATTCTGATGACTTATTCATTCTATACCTGGAAGCCTGTAACTCCTAATCCCCATCACCCACTTTGTGCATTCCCTCGTCTCCTTTCCTCTGGTTATCATCAGTGTGTTCTCTGTATTTATTGGTCTGATTCTGCTTTTCGTTTATTCATTTGTTTTGTTTTTTAGAGTCCTCATGTAAGTGAAGTCATATGGTATTTATTTCTCTCAGTCTTATTTCACTTAACCTAATACCCTCTAGGTCCATCAATTTTGTTGCAAATGGCAAGATCTCTCTTTTTTTAATAGCTACATAGTATTGCATTGTATATATATATATGACATCTACTTTATCCATTCATCTATTGATGGACATCTAGGTTGCTTCTGAATCTTGGCTATTGTAAATAATGAAGCAATAAACATAAGAGTGGATATATCTTTTCAAATTAGTGCTCTCATTTTGGGGGGGGGTTGGTAAATACTCAGTAGTGGAATTATTGGGTCATATGGTAATCCTATTTTTTAAATTTTTTGAGAAACCTTAATATTATTTTCCATAATGGGTGTACGAATTTACCTTCTCCCATGTTCACAAGTTCCCTTTTCTTCACATTCTCACCAACATTTGTTATTTCTTGTCTCTTTAATTTTAGACATTTTGACAGGTATAACATGATATTTCCTCTGCCCATTTTTAATCTCATTATTATCTGGTGTTGATTTTTTTTTTCCTTGAAGATTATTTATTTATTTATTTGAGTGAGAGAGAGCAAGAGAGCATGAGCAAGGAGAGGGAAGAGCAGAGGGAGAGAGAGAAGCAGGCTTCTCCCTGAGCAGGGGGCCTGATGTGGGGCTTGATCCCAGGACCCTGAGGTGATGACCTGAATCAAAGGCAGATGTTTAACTGACCAAGCCAGGCTGTCCTTTTAGTGTTGAGTTGTATACATTCATACATGCATATACATGCATACACCCAGGTACACCTTTAGTGTTGAGTTGTATACATTCTTTATATATATTTTGAATATTAAAAACCCTTATTGGATATATCACTTGCAAATATTTTCTCCTATTCAGTGGGTTGTCTTTTTTGTTGTTGTTGATGATTTTCTTCACTGTGTAAAAGATTTTGTTTTTGTTTTTGTTTTTTTAATTTTTTATGTAGTCCCAAAGTATTTTTGTTTTTTGTTTGTTTGTTTGTTTGTTTGTTTTTCTGGGTTTTTTTGGTCTTTTTGTTGTTGTTGTTGTTGGTTTTTGGTTTTGTTTTTTGGTTGTTGTTGTTGTTGTTTTGCTTTTGTTTCTATTACCTGAGGAAACATATCTAGAAAAATATTCTATGCCCAATGTCAAAGAAATTATTGCCAGTCTAAGAGTTTTGATTTGTGTTGCTGTTTCAGGTTTTTTTTTTTTAACCTTATAATTAATAATTAATTTAAATCAGAATTTTATCTGCTTTTAGTGTAGATATTTGCAAATTCTAAATTTATACTTTGCTTTTTTCTACTTTGTATTATAACACCTAATTTTTCCTAGGATAATGATAATCAATGTATGGGATATGTACCTTTTGGAATTATGTTTTTCTTCCATGATTAAAAATTTGACAAATAAAAGAAGGTTGGATTATGTTAAGCAGGATATTTTAGGTCACATTCTTGTTTTATACAAAGATACATTAATAACAAAAGAATTAAAAACAGAAGTTTTGATTATACAAATACACACTCACACACTTTAAAACATGCACATTAATAGAAAACATGTATTAATCTGTAAATATATGTTGTTTGGCATTTATTAAGAATTTCCAACATATGACTTAAAATGTGAATAGATATCACTAATAATTTTTGAATCTTCCATGAGAAGATTCCAACTTATTGCCACACAGAAGTATCCTTTTGATGATAAAAAATCGTCAAAAAGCTACTATGTAATTTTAAGAAGAGGGATTGGATACCAACACAAGATTTGGTATTTTTAAAAGTTTACAACACTTATATATATGTTAAAATAAAAAAAATAACTAAGTTAAGCAAATTTAGTTAAAAATAACTTAGTTAAACAAAGAAGAGAATTTGAGGTGGTTAAGCTCAAGTGAGTGTGAGACTTGAAACTGTAATGAGGGTACCCTTGAAGTCACTATTACTAGGTAAGTAGCAAGGCACTGCAAGTTCAGTTATCTAATATCTATAATAATGGTATTAATAGTATTTGAAAGGGCATACTGCCTAATTTGTGTGCCCTAGTCACTTGAACTCTTTTATTGAACATCAAACAATGACTTCATCTTTCCACAAATCTGCAGTGGATGAGTCATTGTACCCACACAGTGGATATTTATTTACCTTAGGCTATATTTCCCTCTGCATGTTTGTACCATGCAGTGTAGAAGTTGTTTGTTTTTGTTGTCCTAAAAGCAATACATTTAGATAACACAGAAGATTCTCAAATATGAACATCTTTTTAGAATGAGATGTAAGCTGTGATCAATATAGTTTGGATAAAATCAAATTCAGAAAAAAAAATCAAATTCAGCAACTGGATCTATATCCTGTAATGTCAATTGCCTGGGTCAGGTGGAGAAAGAGAATATCTACCTACCTTGAAGAGAATGAAAACTTGAGTTTTCATAACGTAGTTTGGATTATATTTTGACAAAGGCTTTTATCTAGAATTGTATCTGTGTAATAAAATTGATGTTGATGCAAATTTATATTTACTTTTAATATACACATCTTTCCTTATAAGAAAAAATTTTCAGAATTTTGAGTATTTGCTTTTTTAGATACCTACTTAATATGATCTTGAAGAGATGACTCAGTTGAGAAATTTTAAGGTTGGGTGAAGTATCTCCATACTGTGTAAAATAACTTGGGCTGTTGTCTGGCATGAAAATATTTCCTTTTCTGGAGATATCTGTGAGAGCTAAGGGTAAGTTGTCAAATACATCTGTGCGGAAAGTGGGGGAAATGGATGGGGTGGTCAAAGGGTACAGATTTCCAGTTAGAAGATAAACAAGTCCTGGGGATGTAATTTATGCCATGATGATTCTAATTAACTATACTGTATGGTATATTTGAAAGTTCTTAAGAGAGTAGATTTTAGACATTCTCACCAGCTAAAGAAAAAAATGTAATTATGTGAAATGATAGATGTGTTAATTAACCCTACTAAGGTAATCCTTTTGCAATGTACACATATATTAAATCATTGTGTTTTATACCTTAAATTTACACAATGTTATATGTAAGTTATAGCTCAGTAAATCTGAAAAATAATATCTGATATGATATTATCCATAAGGGATCCATTAAAGTGTACACTGGTTAGAAAGCAGTTACAATCATACAGAAAAATAAATTCAAAATAGAGGAAAAACATAAATGTGAGACAGGAAAACATCAAAATCCTTGAAGAATACAGTCAGCAACCTTTTTGACCCTGTCCAAAGCAACTCCTTACTAGACATATTGCCAGAGACAAGGGAAACAAAAGCCAAAGGTAAACTATTGGGACTCTATCAAGATAAAAAGGTTCTGCACATTGAAGGAAGCAATCAACAAAACTGAAAGGCAGCCTGGGGAAGGAAGAAAATATTTGTAAATGACAAAAAAAATTTGTAAATGATGTATCTGATATGTCAGGGTTAGTATCCAAAATATATGAAGAACCTATTAAACTCAATACCCAAAAAACAAATAATCCAGTTAAGACATGAATAGACATTTTTCCAAAGAAGGTATCCAGATGGCTAACATACAGATGAAAAGATTCTCAAAATCACTCATCATCTAGGAACTACAAATGAAAATCATGATGAAATACCACCTTGCAACTGTCAAAATGGCTAAACAACTCAGGAAACAACAGGTGCTGGTGAGGATGTGGAGAAAGGTGAACATTCTTACACTATTGGTGGGAATGCAAACTGGTGTAGCCACTGTGGAAAACAGTGTGGAGGTTCCTCAAAAACTTAAAAATAGAACCTTATAACCCAGCAATTGCACGACTAGATATTTATCCAAAGGATACAAAAACACAGATTTGAAGAGGTACATGCACCCCAATGTTTATAGCAGCATTATAAACAATAGCTAGACTATGGAAAGAGTCCAAATGCCCATGGACTGATGAATGAATAAAAAGGAAGTGGTCCTATCTATCTATCATCTATTTATATGATGGAATATTAGTCATCAAAAAGAAAAGAAATCTTGTCATTCACAACAATATGAATGGAGCTAGAATATAATTTGCTAAGTGAAGTAAGTCAGTCAGAGAAAGACAAATAGTGTATGATTCCACTCATATGTAGAATTTAAGAAAGAAAATAGATGAATAAATGGGAAAAAAAAGGAGAGAGGGAGAGAGAAGCAAAGCATAAGAGACTTTTAATGAAAGAGAAGAAACTGAGGGTTGATGGAGGGAGTTGGGTGTAGGATGGGCTAAATGGGTGATGGGTAATTAAGGCTGGCACTTGTTATGATCAGCAATGGGTGTTACATGTAAGTGATGAATCACTAAATTCTACTCTTGAAACCATTACACTGTATGTTAACTAAATATAATTTAAATAAAATTTTGAGAAAAAAAAAACAAAACAGAGGGTTGGGATTGTTATTTATGGGATATTTTCTGAGAAGGAGGATTTGATCTTTAGAAGTTATGCAACTAAAAACAATTATGAGGTATAATTATTAGTAAAAATAAACTTAATTTTCTTCTTACCTAATGTCATAGGGATAGAAGCCAGAAACATTATGTTTATGTTTTATGTTTGTTTGTTTGTTTTTTAACAAAGTCTGAATGCAGTTTTCTTGCTTGGGGTAGACCTTATTATACTTGTTATAGGAAAATGTAAAATATTGTACTATTATTAACTTGACTTGCCATAGCTTTTACCTGATTTGGTGTTAAAAACTCAAATCTTACTAGCACTTAAGCACTTGATAATCTTGAAACTTTGTCTAAGTAAATATACTGATGTGTTTTCCTATCTGAATGATAAAATGGCAATATAATTGACAATGCAATCTTTTCATTTGTACTCCTTAGCTAACAAAAGTTAACATACACTTGAACATAAATTCCATTTCTTAAACAGTTTTTTAAGATTTATTTATTTGAAAGAAAGAGGGAATGGGGGAAGGGCAGAGAGAGAGAAAATCCCAAGCAAGCTCCCTGCTGAGTTCAGAGCCCTATGCGGAGCTTGATCTTACCACCCTGACATCATGACCTGAGATGAAATCAATAGCCAAATGCTTAACCGACTGAGCCCACCCAAGTTCTCCATAAATTCCATTTTCAAATGTTTTTAAACATCAAGAACAAAAATATCACACCCTAAAGTGAATACAAATTGGTGCTTGGGCTATGGCAAGACCTAAGAGATGGGCCTAAGGCAGAAAATTTATGGATGCATTCATTCTTGGGTATAAGAATGAGCCCAAATCTTGCCAATTACTTCCACTTGGAAATACAGTATATCTGGATTGTTTTCTTCTTGGTTAGACAAAATCTTTTCATAATATTGTGTGACCTATAGAATAAATAGAAGAACCTGCCACAACTAAGACAGTCTATATTATACAGGGAATGGATAAAATTAAAGAGAGAGAGAGAGAGAGAGAGAAATTTAAATGTAAATATAATCATGAAAAAGCAAGGGTAGAAGAAAATGTATGAAGCTATATTTATATAAAAATAAACTATATTTAGGGTTTTATTTTTGTTTGTTTGTTTCTGGATTTAATCTTAATAATATATTGGTTATACAATGTCTTTCATCCCCTTTAACCTCAGCTTACACTTCAGTCATGGTGGACAAAGAAGATAAATACATTTCCAGAATAAACATCTATTCCAGTTAAGACAAATTGTTGCCTGCTCAGAGATGAGACGTGTCAGTTACTCTATCAGGATATTAGAATAGGTTATAATTTCTGGGAAGTTTGCCCTCTGCAACACTATGTGCCAGATCAACTGTTGTGAAATAAAGCTTAAGTAACCAAGCCTTTGTATTAACTTTGTATTTGGCCCTAAGGAAACATTTTTATATGAACCCACTGGGCAAGCAAGGAAAATAGGGTAAATCTGATATGTTCTCCATAGTTAGATTATTTCACTTTTATTTTTTCCTGGTTATAAGATGTATTAAGGTCGTCGTAAGCTCGTCCTTGGGATGCAATAAACAATGAACTACTACCAGAGAGCCTTGATGATAAATCCACATTTTTCACCCCTTCTGACATGCTACCCAATCTGACAATTGTGCCATCTTACATCTCATTACTGAATGTTTCTATCTGGCATTTCCCAATAAATGGGGGCCAAATTCAATGGCAAAATTTCCCATTTACACGCCTAGCTTACTGAGCACAGTCAGCACAGGGTTTTTCTAGGAGTTTTTCTAACTGATACAATTTTCCTTGACTCTGGCACCTCTCCAGAAATACAATTAGGAATAGAGACTGGAGAATGGCTTAAGATGATATATTTTTTCAAGTTACACATCTGTTGTTATTTGGATCATTTCTTTATATCATTCAACATAGCCTATGACATCTCAACTTATTTTAGAATAAACCAATATTGAGTCCCAGTTTCAGTCTACCAATTGAAGAAACCATTGCTATCATTCCCACCTGTTTCATCTACTATGCTTAATACAGATTGTCTAGGGACAACTGGGTGGCTCAGTCAGCTAGGTGTCTACCTTTGCTCAGGTCATGATCCAAGGGTCCTGGTATCTAGTCCCGTGTTGGGCTCCTTGCTCAATGGGAAGCCTGCTTCTCCCTCTGCCTGCTGCTCCCCTGTTTGTGCTCTCTCTGTCTCTGATAAATAAATAAATAAATAAATAAATAAATAACTTTTAAAAATTAAAAAAATATATATGGCAGAAGTTGTGTATAAAAAATACAGATTCTTTAGATGAGTGCACACACGTAGCCTAAGTGCACACGCATATCATACATTTTTTGTAATTTAGTACTCATAGAACATAGAACTAGAATCTTATTTTCTCCTACATCTGTTTATAGCTCCAAAAGAAATGGGAGTCTTCCAGACAGTCGTAGAGATTGTGTTGTTTTTTTTTTTTTTCATCTCCTTTGATACAAGAATTGAAAATTGTAAAGTTCCTTCTTTAACCTTTTCACAGGAGCTGTAAGTAATCAACCAGCTCATCTGTTTTACAAATTTCATAATCATAACCATCATTTATAACAGCATATACTCATTATTCTAAATGAATTGCCCTGCCTTCAGTAGACCCATTGATATAGTTGATCCTTTGTGAAAATTTAAAAACACAAAATTTTAAGAAATGCCTCTTTAGCTGTCATGTGTTAAGAACTATAAGAATACATTCCTCTGATCCTATCTTGGATATATTTGCTTATATATATGAAACAATTAGTTTCATATACTAAAGTTCAATCCAGCTATTTTAAACAGGAAGAGATATTTTAAAAGGAAACTGAAACAAACAATAAGCAAACAGAGCTCACAACATTTTTGAAAAGGCTAAAAAGAAGAGGCCCCGGATGAGTTTTGGGGAGCAATGTCCAGAATTTCATTAAAGATTAATCTAATATTTAGTGCCTGAGGTATTTGTGCTGGAATTCCTGTCCTAATCATGGCTGTGGGGCTGCTGGCACCTCCTCTAATCAAGAACTGTACATATTATAATGCTACTCATGAAGTTATCCTATTCCATATTTTGTGTTGCTTTCTTCTGAAATAAAATCCCATACAGATATATGTAAATAAATGAGTATATTGAAAAGACTTTGACTAGCAATGGATGGCACATGCTTTAACTCCCATCCATACAACAAATAATCAATACTTATATTTTTGTATACTTCCATAAACAGGAATTACATGATAGTTATTTCCATTTACTTTGACAAATTAAATAAACAAAACCTAAAATGTCTATGTCTGGGAAAAGGGAGCATAGCACTGAGTAATTTCTATAAAACTTCAAGTAAATAAAATATTGAGACTGTGTGTGTATGTGTACATATGTGTGTATATGTGTATGCATATGTGTGTGTGTGTATACACACACACACACATATATAATTTTTTTCATTTCAGTGTCTGGCATTCTACTATGGCTACAACTTCAGACCTCCAAACTGAGGGAGAAAAAGTGGAATTTGGAGATCTCTCCAACATTTCCTTTAATGTAAACTTAGTGTTAGATGATAATTTTCTGCAAATAATGTCATGGGTTGTATTAACTTCCTAGGACTCTGTGATTTAACAAAAAATTATTTTGTCACAGTTATGGAGGCTAAAAGTCCCAAGTCAAGATGTTGGCAAGTTTGGTTTCTCTTGAGGCCTCTGCCTTTGCCTTGTAGATGAGGACCCTTGCTGTGTCCTTACATGGCCTTTCTCTGTGCACGTACATCACTGGTGCATCCTTTTCTTGGATTAGGGCCCCTTTTTTATTACCTGATTTAACCTTAATGCCTAGTATTTCAGAATATGTCTTTATTTGGATATAGGGCCTTTAAAGAGGTAATTAAGATCTCAGTATGCATTTCGAGGGGACACAATTCAGTCCATAACACTGATAATCTGTCATGGCATACCTGGGGAAGCCAGAGTGTATGGATTGGTATTAAGTATTTCCCTTACACATAGAAAATGGATGATTCTTCCGGAAAAGCCTGTAAAAGTTGCCTGAAACCACTGGTATGTGTCCTTTTAGGCTATTCCTTTTTTCTCCTTTATCAGATATGAATATATAGATACAATGCCTGCCACTGCATGACTAGTTCTTCATTGAACCTGGAGCCACAAGCTAATGATAGGCAATAAATTGCTTAAGCCATTGCATACTATTTCCAAGCTGCCTACACCTGGACCTACTTTACATAAAGGAAAAATAAATGAATCCTCATTTTTTAAGTCAAAAGATTTCCAGATAACTGGATAACTGCTGTATGGGCTGGGTCCAATTTCTAAATCTCTTAAAAGGTGGGCACAACCTCTATACTTGGAATGAAATTAGGGACTGTTTTTAAAGTCTGCCTTATTATTTTTTGCTTGTTTATTTCTTCTCTTGATTCACTCTTACATTGAAAATGGAATCTATAAAAGTTCAGAGCATTTCTTATTAATTGCACCACTTTCACTTTTAATTTAACTGTGATCCAGGATCTCAGGGTTGTCAATATATATATATATTTTAATTTCCTCCTGTTTAAAAGATGAGATGAAAAGAAATATGTGTTTACTTTGCCTTTCTTGTTCTTTTATTTTTTAATAATTAGCCAAGGTATTGAACATTATCAAAGCGTGGGCTTTCAATGAGGTAGAGAATTTCACTGAAGAAAAATGATCTTATTAAAGAGTGATTCTTTGATGTTATCCATAATAAATAAATTTTAATTATACAAGTATTTACAGAAATTTAGACTATATTTAGCGTATAACCTCATCTTTGTTATTGTCCTCTTCCTTTTTTTTTCCTCCTGCCCTCCATCTCTTCTTTACTCTCTCTCTCCACCCTCCCTCCTTTCTTCTCTCCCTTTCTCTTTCTCTGTCACTCTTTCTTTCATCTAACCCTTAGAAGTGTTTTATTTCTGGCTCTTAATAGTAGATACCTGAAATATCAAAGACTTGGCTGTGATCCAGTAAAATACCTCTTCATTTCTTGTGCCCTTTTACATTTTTATTACCCCACTGAGGGCTTCTTTATCCCTATTCAAATATTTGAAGGGCTACAGATGCTCCATGAAAAGTAGAGATGACTCATGCTTGTTAAAATAGCTTACACATTTTACCAGGACTTTATCATCATCATCATCATCATCATCATCATTATTATTATTATTATTTGATTAATTGAATCAAGGTGACTTTTTCCCTAGCGCTTAAATAACTTGATCACTTGAAGCACTTTAACTATAAGAGCCAACACTATTGAAGCAGAGCTATTTATTATCCAGGACTTAATGAGTTCAGTCTGCATACCATAATCTACCACGGTGCTTCATCCATCCAAATCAATACCACTGCTAGGCAAGTCATTCAAAGCAGTTAAAATCAACCAAATACTTAAGTAAAACATTTTTTTTTTTCAAAAAATTTGGACTATATCATAAGAGTCTTGTCCCCAGGTATGGAAATGAGAATATCTAAGATGCAAGTACTCCAGTGAAAGTCACAGAAAGCAAAACTGTGCTCAAATTAATGAGTATGTTATTTGAATAAATTTACAACTGCAAGGCATGTGATTATTTTGTTATAATTCCAAGTTACCAGCAACACAGAAAATTATATATTTTAACCAAGAAAAGCAATTATTTTCAAGGTATGCCCTATTAGGAGTAAAAATTTTATATAAACATCCTTAGATATTATTGCAAAGGTTATGACTTTCACTTTTAATCAGAATGAAACTGTCTTCAAGTTACATGAACACACAGTATGAATACAGATACAAAATATGCTAAAAAAAATCTTACCTGTGTTTGGAAGGACAAAAAGCAATAGAATAGACTTATATATTTAAGACCTATGTGCTATATGCACAATGCATATGCACATGTATACTCATTCATACATACATGTCTAGTCCTATATATCCTTGTGTATTCATGTATTCATAAGGCACCTTATCAAAATTGCAAAGATAAAATAAGACCAAAATAGGTAGTATTTCACAAGTATAATTGATGTATACCATATAAACACAGTTTTTCTTGAAATTAAAAAAAAAAAAATCCTTGTAGCCCTAACTCTACTACCACCCATTATCCATAAAAAAATACTCAGTAGTTGGGGCGCCTGGGTGGCTCAGTGGGTTAAGCCTCTGCCTTCAGCTCAGGTCATGATCTCAGGGTCCTGGGATTGAGTCCCGCATCCGGCTCCCAGCAGGGAGCCTGCTTCCCCCTCTCTCTCTGCCTGTCTCTCTGCCTACTTGCGATCTCTGTCAAATAAATAAATAAAATCTTAAAAAAAATACTCAGTAGTATAAATCAGTGCTAGAATATGTAAAAATATCTCAATAGAGATAATCTTCAGATTTTTTTTTCAAGAATTCTAACACTGGTTCTTTAATTAAAATTTGATATAAGGCCTATAATTATTTAGTCTTTAGTTATGGCTCAGTTTTGAAAAGATCAGCAGGATTCCAGATTATATTCTACTAATGAGACACATTAGCAAAAGCTTTAGAGAGGAGACTATAAGAAAATGTCCTTTGTGCTTATGTAGATCTGACAGGCAAGTGCATGGGCCATCACACCTGGTAGAAATAGTTTTCCCAGTACTTTGTGAACAATAAATGCTCCCACTGATATTGCAGAAATATGAGAAAACCGATGGTTACTTCCTATGGTAACTGAAAAGTTCTGATCTCCACAAAGCTATTGGCAGATTTCATTGACTTTTGCTTCCTCTGCCTTTCTAATGGTTTTGTAACTAAGAGTTATATTTCCAAATTACTTTGTTGAATTTCTTTCTGCTCAACCTATCTACATTGCCTCATGTTTTCTTGATCAAAGCAAGTCCCATAGGGGAAGCCATAAAATTCAAATTAAATATCTATAAAATAGCATTTTTATGAATAGCAGAGTTATAAAAAATGCTGTATTTTAATTTCCAATTGGTCTCACTATACAGTCCATGCTCTATTTCACATCTTAAAGCCATTTAACTAGCCTTTCCATATATATGTTTATAACTACTATCTGGAACAAAAATAAAATCACTGGTTCATGGTCATGAACTGCTATCATTTCTAGGATATTAACTACGAGGGAATTTTTCTTAGGGGATTTTTCTAACAATTCAATTTCTTTTAATTCATAAGTGACATTACTTAGAAAGTTCTAATTTTTATTATGTTTGTTTCAATGTACCAAATAAGGAAAATTTTGTGTCATAATTTCCTTATATTCAATGCATAATGCACATTCAAGTTTCATGTCATTATGGGTCACCTCATACCAAACATTGGCAATATTTGCAAAAACAATTTTGTCTTAATATTTTTATTAAATTAATATAGTTTCTGAAAGAAGTGTCTCCATCATATTTCCTACTCTAACCACCAAGGAAAGATAAGTAAAATAAAAAGCTAAATATTAAAAATAGGTCATTCCAAATTTGCAATTGATCTCCATTATTGTCTTTCTAAATCTGTTCTAAATGTTTAAATTAGGGGCACCTGCGTGGCTCAGTTGGTTAAGCATCTACGTTCAACTCAGGTCATGATCGTGGGGTCCTGGGATTGAATCCTTCATCAGCAGGCTCTCTGCCCCTCCACCCTGCTTATGCTCTCTCCCTCTCTGTGTCTCAAATAAATAAATAAAATCTTTAAGTAAAATTAATTAATTAATTAATTAATGTTTAAATTACTACTTGGCATTGTTTGATTTTAGGATTTAGAATTAGGACACATTTTAAATTATTAATTTTTGATCTCAATTTAAAATATTATTTAGAAATGTGAAATTCATGAAGAATCAGTAAGAAGGATAAAAGTGGTTTTAAAGAAGTTGATAATTTGGACAAAGGAGTATCTAATTAGTCTCTTAAATGGCACCTCAATGTTTTTCCACTCCAAACTATATCATCTTGTACATATGAAATGTATGTATTACCATGTAAATTAAATTGTATTTGAATCATTTATTTTCCTTTGATATAGTTATAAGAATTCAGGTTAGTGTGTAAATGTTTGTTGTTTAACTTAAATACGTTCTCAATGTTAATTCCAAGATGGTACAGCATATGATTCTCTATGTGAACAAGTTGTAGGTTTAAAGTGAATATTGTTTTAAGCTATATCTCTAGCTTACTTTTATAATTAAATTTTATGATCAAATGTTGATGTATTATTTGAAGATAAATATTGAAATGAATTTAACACTTGTGAAGTGTTAAAAAAAGGAATAGCATGCTTTCGCTGTCTGTAGGTATGAACCCCAATGAAAATTAGTGAAGCAAAGAACAAGTCAAGTTTGAAATGGAAATACTTTTATTCCTAAGAAAAATTAAAACAATTTTCATTAACACAGAAATCTCCCTTTCATTTATCCAAATATTAACTGAGCATTAATTGTATGCCAGGTAAGTTTTTAGGTACAGGTGATGCACAATAAACAAAACACAATAATGTCTCTATTCTTGGCTTGTGTTTAAAAGAGACAGAAAATAAAGAGAATAATTAAGTCAGTTACCTGATACATCAGAATATGATAAAAATGTGGAGGAAAATAAAACAAAAAAAGAGGAATGAGTATTGACACATTAAATAAGTTACAGAAGTCTTCAGAAAGAAGACAACATTTGCTCAAAGATATGTGTAGTTGACAAGGAATAAACTATGGGAAAATCCAGCTTAAGTATCTATTATTAGACAGGAAGTTCTGCCATTACTAAAGCCCTTTGGCAGCATTGTGTCTAGCATGTTCAAGGAACAACAAAAGAGCCAGTTTAATCGGAGTTGTTGGAGAGGGGAGGCATAGAAGATGATGTCAAAGAGGTTGTTAGCGGCAGTTTCTGATTTCTAATTATTACAGTATCAAAGGCCTTTTATTCTCTTACTTGCATTCCCTAAGTGATTTCACCCAATACATCACCCTTAAACATCATGCATATGCCAACAAATCTAAAATATATAACTCTAGGGGCGCCTGGGTGGCTCAGTGGGTTAAAGCCTCTGCCTTCGGCTCAGGTCATGATCCCAGGGTCCTGGGATCGAGCCCCACATCAGGCTCTCTGCTCAGCGGGGACCCTGCTTCCCCTTCTCTCTCTGCCTGCCTTTCTGCCTACTTCTGATCTCTCTCTCTCTCTCTGTCAAATAAATAAATCTTAAAAAAAATGATAACTGTAACCTAAGATATCTTCTAATAAGAAGAACAACAAGCACATGACATAAGTCATTTTTGTTTCTTTCTTCCCCCTGAATTGACTTAGAAACAATGACATAAGAATCCCTTGCATCCTGACTTTGGTTTCTAAATACCACTCTACCTACCGGAATCAAGTGCTTTGGAAAAATGAACAATTTTAAGGATAGAATAAGAAAAAATTTTTACAAAATGAAACTAATTATAATGTCTTTTGTCATAAAATAAGGAAATGCTGAAAAATGATGGGACATTACAAAATAAAAAGAGACATCTTGAAGAACTAGCCAAATGTAGTGCATTTTTAACAACAAAAGAATAATGGCAGTATTGAGAAAAAAAGGACTGTTATTTATTGTATATTTCTGTCACATGTGGATGACTTCTATTTAATCATGAAAAATAAGAAACAAATCTAAATAGAAGATCATACTATAAAACATATTGCTTATTATTCTAGAAAATATTAACCATGAAAGAAAAAGAAAGGTTGAGAAAATTTTCTAGATAAAAAGAGACTTAAGTGACAAGATAATTAAATGTAACAAGTGACACTGGATTGGATTCTGGATCAGGAAACTACATCCATAAATGCATTCCTGGACATTTGGTGAAATTAGAATATGGATTATATCATGGTATTATGTATAGTGGATTATAGAAAATAATATTATATAGCCAATAGTATTATATCAATATGATATTTCCTGAATTTGAAATTTCTGGGGTTGTGCATGAGATTATCTTTGTCCTTTAGAAATACAGGCTGTGAAGTATTTAGGATTAAAGGGCTATGGAAAATGATTCAGACAAATATATGTCTGTGTGTGAAGAAAAAGAGAGAGAGACACAAAGGCTACAAAGTGTTAGTGATCCTGGGTAAAGAGCACAAAGAGGTTCTTTAATTGGTAATTCTAGGTGAAAAATAAGTGGGAACTTTTATATCTCTGTAGGTTTGAAATCTCAAAATAAAAAGAGTTTTCCATGCAAATGAGGATTCGAAACAAAGAGACTTAATATACTTTCCTACCTTAAGCGACAAATCAAACTGCAAACCTGTGTTTACCCTACTCCACAACACATATGATGTTGGTCCCAGAGAGAAGGGAGAAAAATAACATGAGCCTTAACTTTGCTCTGGGTTCCTGTTTGGAAACAGGCTACAGATAACAGTGTCTGGAATTAGTTTTCCTAGTATGCTTAGTGTTTGGATATTTTTAGTTTTTCAGATCTCAGCTCAAAATTCACCTTCTCAGCAATAACTTCTTTTAACTCTACTTCACAATGATATTATACATTACATGTCATTCATAACATTTACTATGATCTGAAGTTATCTTGTTCATTATTTAATCAAATGTTTATTGTAGATATTCAAAGGATTGTGATACTTAGGATGAGCATTTATGAGGCATCATCCCCAATAATTTATCAATTTCTTCAATGTCTACAATATTCCCTGGCATAAAATAAATACTTAATGGCTATTTGTTGAATGAGAATGTAATTAATAAATGAAAATTGTACATAATAATAACTATAAAGATAAAGATGTTTTCTAAAAAACACAAAATCTATATTAGCTGTTCTGAATGATTAATATTTACAGTTCCATTTAATTCTCACTACATCCCAGTGAGTTAGGGAACACTATTATTCTCAATTTACATTTAAGAAACTGGATGGGGTGTCTGGGTGGCTCAGTCAGTTAAGTATCTGAATTCTGCTCAGATCATTGATCTCAGGGTCCTGGGATCCAGCCTTGAGTTGAGCTCCCCACTCAGCAGGGCATCTACTTGTCCCTCTGTCCCTTCCTCCACTCATGTGTGTGTGTGTGCTCAATCCCTCTAATAAATAGATAAAATCTTAAAAGAAGGAAGGAAGGAAAGAAAGAAAGAAAGAGAGAGAGAGAGAAAGAAAGAAAGAAAAAAAGAAAGAAAGAAAGAAAGAAAGAAAGAAAGAAAGAAAGAAAGAGAAAGAAACTGGAAAATAATTAGTTAAAGGTATCACACTGTTAGTAAGTGGAAAGGCCAGTCTGGTTTGGATTCCTGTTTGAATCTCAGGTTCTTAAACATTATGTAGTACTATTTACCTACTGTGTGATATCATTGTACCACATTTTAAAATTGTCAAGTGATGTTTAAAAGTACAGGAGGTGTAAAGAGATATTAAACAATGGAAATTGAACAAAAGTCAGGAATAACAATATTATGACAAAATGTCATCAAACTCAGTGTCAATAGTTGAAAATGATAAAAAAGAAATTCTTTCATGATGAAAAAAATATAACCACAAGGATTAAATGACTATATGATAAATTCCTTAAAAATGTATAATTTATAAAAACAAAATAGGATATAGGAAAAACAAGCTGAAATATAAGATGTTTTTGTTTCAAATTAGAGAACATTTAAAAAAAATAATGATTGGCTACAACTACCAAATACAGTGCTGGGTCCTGAGTATTCAAAGTAGAAAAATACAATTTGTGAATTTTATACACTTATAAGAGATGATCTTCCCTGCTTTCCAAATATTGGAGGGATCTTAGATCTTTTTTTTTAAAATACACTACTACATCTGAGAGAGGATTATGGAGGTATCCTTGGCTGATAACATAATATCGCTAAGAATAGGACAGAACTAATTTGTAAGATAATGTTTCTAGCCACAAACTACTCCCACTGTTGAGGGGGAAGCTTCAGTATATTACAGCTGACTGGTGGTATGATTTAACAGTTACATGAGGAGGTATACTTCCATGTTCAGATAGATGACATCACATTGTGAGTATGAAATGTAAAAAGGGAAGATGTTGAAGTAGCCAGAAATCAATGCCAATGGCAACATTATTTAAGCTAGCCTGTTTAATGGTAAATTACAAGTGAATTTTTACTTATTTGGCTTTCAAGGACATTAGTTTGTTTCTTCAAAAATTTGATGATATTTGAGAAAATTCTTCCAAAAATTTTTAGTTACAGGGTATTCTTTTGGAATATATTCTATATGGGAAATCAAAAGAAATATTTTGAATGCCTCAAGAGTTCTGCTTAGGACTGAATTGTTAAAAGATTTACATATACACTTGCACAAGGGTTAGAATGATAGTAGGACCATGATGATCCTTTTGAAAAATATGTTAGCAACAATATCTTATTTTTCTCTTAGAAAAGAAAGATATCTCTGGTCTAAGATCTTTCTGGTCTTTTTAATATTTCCCTTAGTGGGGATGTTTACCACGTGAAACAGACCTATAGGAGAAGAAAGATAGCAGTAGTTTTAATATTATCTTTTTACTCCTCTTCCTAAAAATCTTCAAAATTTGAAAGTAGAAAAATGTTTTAAATTATCAGTCTAGAAATAAAGAACAAGGGAATTCTTGGAGCATTATTCCAGTAATTATTTGGAACTGTCTTGGGAAGCCTGTTGCTTTATAATTAGATTGACTTGCACTATGTGAGTTTTGGTGCTAGTCTGGGTGAAAATGAAACTCTTTAGTTGATAATGATTGTTCAGACCACGTCGTGTTAAAAGAGACTAGAGTGTTTTATGATGCAGGAACATATTGTGAAAATCTAAACAGCATAATGTGGGAGATTCATCTTGCAACTCCTTTTTGAGAAATGGCATATTCTGAGCCCTTTCTATAATCCTCAATTTAATTTTTAAATCAAAGGCAAAATATAGAGATCCACTTAAAAAAACAAAAAATTTTGTGTCAAAGTACCACATAGGGACATTACTACATATATCCAGTCTCTAATGGAATCTCTCAAGGTCTCCCCATAAGAATGTTTATATTATTATCATAATTTTTCAATGAGGAGAGAGAGGTTCATATAGGATAAGCAAATTGCTTCATGATTATAGTAGCAGTACCCAAGTTGATTTTTTAACTCCAGGTTTTCTGACACTAGGTGCATATGGCTTATTTAAAATTTTTTTTTTTGCATGTGGTTTATTTTTAATATCATTATGCTTCCTACAGTGCATGCAAATGTAAAAATTGAGTTTCTGCAGAACTCCAGAAAATAAAACTTTTACAATATTAAAATAAATAATTCCTAACCATAACAGTTTATTTATTTGGTTTTGTTATCACCACCTATTGCAACTTGGACAACATTCAGAAAACTCAGTCAAAGATTAGTCAAAGCAAGAGAATATATTACATTAATTATTATTTAAAGACTGTGATTTTAACCCCAGTAGGTATGCCACTTTGCTTATGCCCAGTGATTTCCTTGTAATTAATAATCTCATGAGAAAAAGTTTCTAGAGGTGCTGTCACAGATTGTCTTATTTTAAACCAAGCCTATCCTTGACACCTTGGCTTCAAGCTTTCAGCTAATGCAATTGTTTGGACTTGACTCCCAAACCATCCAGGAAGATCTTGACAGTTGAAATTTCTCAGGAGCCAAAACATTAATTCTTAAAATGTTATAAACATATGAAATAAATGTTTTGAAAATTAATAACTTACTTAAATAAGAAATACTATCAGCTTAAACTACTTATCAATATTATCAATATTTTAAAGAACATACGAGGAGGATTATGAGGAAAAATATGAAGAGTATACATTTTTTAAAAATAAACTGATTTAAGTAAATATTTGAAAATTCTTTATTGACTACTCACATTATGTCCAGCAGATAGCAAGCATCACATGAGTTATTTATTAAATACTGCCTATCAATAAAATCCCCTGAAATGTCTATAAGAAGTTGAAGTGCTTAAATTTAAATTTTGGTGTTTCTTATCCTAAAAATCATATTCTTCATTTAAAACACACAAAAATCATTTACAGTGAAAATAATTAATGTTATATGAAATTAGTTTCATAAGAATAACTACAGTATCATGTAAAGTTAAAATAGGTTTAATTTCCACAAAAATGCAGACAAGTGTCCATCCAGACAGGCTCATCATAAGATCAAAATAGGATTTCATTATTTGATTTCAGGATCAAACAGGCTGATTGGATTTATGCTGTCTAACTCTGGAAGAAATCAAAATAAAGATCTAAACAACAAAGAATGACCTCTAGTTCCATAATCAAGGAATATCAGGATATTAATAATAACTAACTGCATCCCCATGTAAAATTCCTGACTGCTGAATAGAGGAATTTTACCCATACTGTACCAGTTCCACGTAATACTATGTGAAATGCGTGAAATATAGGATGTCTACACACAAGTCTTGGTTTAAAAGAAGATAGTTATAACAGCAGTTTTACAACCTCCCCCTACAAAATGTTGACTATAAGGAAATGACGGGGCATAAGCAAAGATACACACACACTGAGGTTAAAATCATAGCCTTTAAATAGTAATTACAGGAATGCATTCACTGGCCTATTGTAATCATTGATTCTTTGAGTTGTCTGAATGTTACATTCAAGTACAATAAGGTCTTATTGATTTGTAATTTTACATTAGAAAACAATTTTATGGGGGCACATTGGTGGCTCAGTCTGCTAGGCAGCTGGCTCCTGATTTTGTCTCAGGTCCTGATCTCAGTGTCCTGGGATGAGTCCCGCCACAGACTCTGCACTCAGCGGGGTGTCTGCTTGAGGATTCTCTCTTTCCCTCTCCCTCTGCCCCTCCCCCCACTCACACTTCTCTCTCTCTCCTTCTCAAATAAGTAAATAAGTCTTTTTTAAAGGAAGAAAATAATTTTATGAACAAAACACTTTTTGAACATGAAGCAATACATGAAATAAAGTGTTCTCAAATTTGATATCAATTTTAGTACACTTATATTTTATAGATATACCATTGTTCTTAATGTCTTTTTTCTAGCTTTTCACATCTATTTAAATCTTTTCACCAAAGAGTAACCTTGCTGGCCTACCATCTTTATTAATTCAAGCAAGGGCATGGGCAGCCTGCGTTCCTGACTTCCGAAATGAGAAGAAAGACTTCAGGGAACAGCTGTTCAACAGAGAACAAAGAAAGTGAGGAAAACTCAGATCCAAACAAGGATTTACAGCCTACCTATCCTAAAGTTGCTCAGATTAGAACTGTCAAATGGCAGAGATTTACAAAGGATGCCATTCTGATTGTGTAATTGTTTAAAGGCAAACCCCAACTGATACAGAATTTTGTACCAGAAGTAGAGAGTGTACCAGTAATCTAAAATATGTAATACAGGCTTTGAAATGGGTAAGGAGTGGAGAGGACACTGTTACTGGAGGTTGGAAAATGACTGCCTGTATTACATGGTCAGAAGGCATTTGACAAACTGTCACTGGGGTAACTGAAAAGACAAGCAATTTGGAAGAATATTTAACTTGTAGTATAGGGAGAGGAGATTTTGATTCAAATATTGAAATCATGAGTTGTTACTAGCAATTGTTTATTGCTGCTAACAGGATTTTTAAAGATACTATAAGGAAGAAATGGACTCAGAAACGTAATGACTGTTTTCCTAGATTTCAGAGGAAGGAGCCCAGAGATTTCAGGTTTAGGATGTAAAACTGTATTTCCCCAGACAAATGTGTAGTCATTGAAAGACAGTCTATGATATCCTGTGCCCTGCTATAAAACATTGTTTCATGGTTGTCTGGGTTGTTCAATCATTTAGTGTCCCACTCTTGATTTTGGCTCAGGTCATAATCTCAGGGTCATGAGATCAAGTCCTACCTCTAGTTCCATGCTCAGTGGGGAGTCTGCTTGAGTTTCTTTCCCTCTCCCTGTCTCCCATGCTCACACTCTCAAATAAATAAATAAATAAACAAACAAACAAATATAAATCTTTTAAAAACATCATTTCAGGGTAAAAGACCAACACAAAGTATGATCACTAGACCTTGTAGTAAGATCTGTGAAAAAAATAAAGTAGCTTCTAAATCCTTACCTTTGGACAGCAGGGCCTTTGTAAGATTAAAGATGTAGTTCAGTGAAGTCTGTGGAACCCAAAATGCACTTTAAATAACATAGAAGGTGGGACAACTCAAATAGAAATATTGATTTTATGTCTGACCTTCAGCACATGAAATTGAATGGAAACAGCTCCACACAGAAAATCCATAAACATCTGAGTCCAGTATTGGCAAATGTGCTGCCAGCCTCCTATAAAAGAGGCTGAATTTGCTTGACATATAAGAATATGTGGGAACCCCCCCAAAAAAAAGAATATGTGGGCACCCAACCGCTACATACAAAAATCAGGTATTAGTTGTATTTGTCCATACACCCCAAGAAAGGTTTATTTTCAATACTCAACTCATTTAAGCAGTTGCCAATGAGGAGGATGGAAAAGAACAATGGACTAGAGAGCCACACAAGCTAGCAGAACTAGGACCAGGGTCTGCTATTGCCTCTCATTATTCCCTCTTTTTGAATAGAAATATTTGCTGTTATTACTCTGTCCTTGTTCTATCCTTGGCTGATTGAATGCGCGTGTGTGCTGTGGTGGGGGGTACATGGAAGGTAAGGGTGGAGAAGTGGAGTCAGAATATTTGTCTTTTTAACTTAACTCTTTTTAACAGGTCTCTAAATACTGTGGAACCACATGTGGACATTTTGGACTGTAAGATCCTCATATTTGAATTTGAGGTAAGGATTAGTTGATACACTTGAGATGAGGTCTTGAGATGAAAGTAAAAGTATATTTATGTCAAGAAAAAGATTTGACTGGGTAGAAAAAAATGTTGCTCCTTTTCAAAAGTGATCCTAAAACCTGGTCTTCACTACAAGTTCAGATTCACTGCCTGATTCTCTCTTCTCTGAAAATAATTTATGTCAGCAGAACAGAAAGACTCCTAAAAGTTTAAAGATGTGATTATGTGAAGTCTGAAGCGCACTAAAATGTCTTTAATTCCAAAACTTCTACTAAAATGATACAATTATATTTGTCAACAGGCAGCTTAAAGTCAAGTGAGGAAAACTCTATAGACTCAGATGTACATTTTGGTTACCAAATACAATTTTCAGTGTATTTATATAATTATATTTATACTTTAATAATACCTATATATTATTTTTAAACCAAACTTCATGCATACTTTTAAGATTGCTCATTTTTTAATTTATTCATATATATATTTACCTCTTCTATCTTTAATCTTTTGAGTAAACAGTGAATGCCCTTTAGCATATATTAGCATCTCCATGTTTATGCACTTATGCAGACCTATGGTAGTTCTTCCTGGACAATATTTATAAGACTAGCAAAACACAAGCAAAAAATAAAGAAAAATAGGTACAGTTTTTTCATAGCTTGAAATCTACTGGTTAGTTTTGCAAAGAATGAGCTATTCATTTCCTATCATTTCTATTTACCTATCAATCACTTTATTTAAGTGGAATGTAATATTAATGGAAGGATTTTGTTCAGTTTCTATATCAATAATTCTCAGTAATTCATTTAAATTTTTCCTCATAAGTAGTTCAATGAAAACCTAGACCTTAACTTCTTCCCCAATTATCATATACTCAAAATATGCAAAATTCCACTTAATAAAGTTGTATAAAGCCTTGTTGATCAAATATAATAATTAATATTTAAGGAAGGATGGTTGATACATAATCATCAGAAATATTTAGTTGTTCTTGGGACACTGGGTGGGTCAGTCAATAGTCAGATGAGTATTCAACTCTTGTTTTTGGCTCAGGTCATGATCTCAGGATCATGGGATCCAGGCTCTGTGTTCAGTGAGGAGTCTGATTGAGATTATCTCCTTCTGCCCCTACCCTTGCTCCTATTCTCACACTCTCTCTCTCTCTAAAGAAAATAAATCTTAAAAAAAAAGTATTTCATTGTTCTCATCTAAATTAGCAAACCTGAGTTTTTATTTCTGCAAAGTTGATTTTTTTGACATTTCATGAATGGCTGAATCTACTCTTAACTGAATATAACATAATTTTTTTCTTGCCTTTTATTTATTAATTGGTAAAATATAACATTTAAAATGATCTGGTATTTTTAACCATCTGTGATCTATCATGAATGTTTAAACAAATGAAAGAAATGCTTTGATTTAACTGCATTTCCCTTGATGCTTAATTTGAGAGAGAGAAGATGAGTTTTCTTGGGCATTTATTACTTTAGATAGCATCATTAGTTATTTAGTAGCAAAGATAATTCTGACTTTCTTGTTGTAATACACTATGTTTAGTGTTCAGGGAATAAGTGCTCTTCATTATTTAGATTTGCTTTACTTCCAGCTCTTTAGATTGTCTTCACATTTTATGAAGCTAAATGAAAACATTTAAAATGGTATTATTCTGTCCTGATTTAAATTTGGCCATAATTAACATGTGCATTCCCTTCATTTTAAGAAAAAAGAATAGTTCTTGCATTATCCATTCATGTAGACATCCTATGGGATTCAGAGAATCCTTTCCCTATTTCTAGTTTATATTGTTATGGCAATAAATTTTGACAAGGAAATTATGATAATAAAATAATAGAGGCATTTACATTTGCACATTGATTTTTAGTTAATTTATTATATTACATAAATAGTTATACTGTATGAAAATAAAACATAAATATCCACTATATAAGAATACCTAACAAAATGTCTACTTAAAAATTTTAGTATTTTGCTAAGTAAAAATATAAATATTATTAATAAAGCTCAATTATATTTTTTGAATAGCAATATAGAGGACTTCTGGTTTCATCTTTGATACTTAAAATGCTTAGAGTATTAAAGTAATTAAACAAGGTAGTCTTGTAGCAAACTAAAACCTAAGCCATAGTCAATGCACTCGAAGATGAGAAAATGAAACTTAAGAAAAACTAACCAAATAAAGTCCTTGCTTTGTTCCTGTATCTTCTCTGTAAAAGCCTCTTCTCTAGCTCTTGTCAGTGAAATGCATCTATCAATTTTAGACTTGGAGCTACCGAATTCAAATGAATGTAAACTTAAATAAATTCTTGAAAATTTAATTGCAGATCATTTTATTTTTTAACAGAAGCCAATATCCCAATCTTATAACATATACACACAAAAAATGGACAAACTGAATCAGTGACTTTTCTTGGACTCATCAGAGAACTGAAGTTGGAGAAGAAACTGCTACTCTGCATGCAGTCTGAAAAAATGGTCACATCCAGAGACCCATTTGAGATATGTTGACCAGGAAAAGAATCTCCTGGGGGCATAAGGAGTTAGAAACAATTAGGTGGTCATTTTGATGAATTACTAGGGGCTGAGTGAGGACAATCAGAGAGTAAAAAATTCCTGGGGGTGTTACAGTTTGAGAAGGCCTCCACTTTACCTCCAGAAAACCCATCAGGTTCTTGGATTCAATCTAGCAGTGGGGAAAGTAATCATTATGAAATACACCCACGGCATTCTCTATTAAAAAAAGACCTATTCTGGGGCACCTGGGTGGCTCAGTGGGTTAAAGCCTCTGCTTTTTGCTCGGGTCATGATCCCAGAGTCCTGGGATCAAGCCCCACATCGGGCTCTCTGCTCAGCGGGGAGTCTGCTTCCTCCTCTCTCTCTGCCTACTTGTGATCTCTGTCTGTCAAATAAATAAATAAAATCTTTAAAAACAAACAAACAAACAAACAAACAAAAAACCTATTCTCCAATAAAAGGTAATTTGCCAGAAACCTAACAAGCTGGGGAAAGTGGAGTTCCTCCCACTCTCAGCCCCTTCAGTTCTCCTATCTCACCTAAGGTTGGCGAAGAGGGAAGACATAGTAAGCAATGGTTTAGGATTAAAAAACATATTGTGAACACTGAAATGAGAGAAGGGAGTAAGTCTTCAGAAGAAGAAAACGTGGCTATATCACTGGGAAAAGCATTGGTGAAGGTCTCTGTTCAAAGATCAGACCCACAAAAAAAAAAAACAAATTTAAGATTGTAGACTAGTTTCCTTTCTCCACCTCTTTTTGCTACACCAAATATGTTCCAATGTAACATGAGTGAATTGCAACTAAAAATGAAGCACGCCGTGGGCTCTGATAAATACATAGGAATTTTAACTTTTTCTCCATTTTTAATCTACTGCATTCACCCTTTGTAACATTCATAAGATTCAAATGTACATCATGAAAATAATGTTATGATTTTCTTTTCTTTACCTCTCTGTTGCCTTTTTAAATATTTTATTCTCAAAATATTTTATTTTATTTTATTTATTTTTTTTAAAGATTTTATTTATTTATTTGACAGAGAGAAATCACAAGTAAGCAGAGAGGCAGGCAGAGAGAGAGGAGGAAGCAGGCTCCCTGCTGAGCAGAAAGCCCGATGTGGGGCTCGAACCCAGGACCTGGGATCATGACCTGAGCCGAAGGCAGCGGCTTAACCCACTGAGCCACCCAGGCGCCCCTCAAAATATTTTATTTTTAAGCAGCTTTAGGTGCACTAAAAAATGAGAGAGATACAAATTTCCTTTCCTGCCTCCAAACATGCATAGCCTCTCTCATTATCAATATCACTCAGAAATAGTGTATCAGTCAGAATGATGTATTTTTTTAAAGGATAAACCTACAATGGAATATTATAATTAACCAAAGTTCATAGTTTATCTTAGTGTTCACTCTGGGTGTATTACATCCTATGAGTCGGGACAGATGTAGGAAATGCATCCATCATTTATTATAATAGCATACACAGAACTTTCAGTGTCCAAGGAAACTTCTGTGTAGTACCTATCTATTCACCTTCTTCTTCACCACCATCCCTGTAAGCACTGAATCTCCATAGCTTTCCTTTTCCAGAATGTCATATAGGTTGGGATTATATTGTTTGTAGTCTGTTTGGTGTCTTTTACATTGTAATATGCACGTAAGTTTCTTCTATGTCATTTTATGTTTTGATAGCTCTTTTTTTTAACCCTGAATAATATTGTATTGTCTGAATGTACCAGTTTTTTTGTTTTTGTTTTTTGTTTGTTTGTTTGGTTGGTTGGTTTTTGTTTTATTTTGTTTTGTTTTTTATTCACTTGCTAAAGGATGTTTTGGTTACTTCCAAGTTTTGGCAATTATGAATAAACTACTATAAACAATAATGTGCAGGGATTTGTGTGGACACGTTTTTTTACTCTGGTGGGTAAATATCAAGGAAGGGTATTTTTAGACTGAATAACATGTTTAATTTTGTAAGAAACCAACAAACTGCCTTGAAAGTAGCTGTATAATTTTGCATTTCCTCTAACAATGAATGAGAATTCCTGTCGCTCCATATTCTTGCCAACATTTGAATTTGGCAGTCTTCTGCATTTTGGTTATTTTAATAGGTGAATAGTTGTTGGAGGCTACGGCATGGTTGGAGTCGAGGATCAAACCAGGCCCTGACTTGTGTCTCCTTCAAAGTCCGGACACCTTGACAAGGTTAAGGACGGGAAAGTTGAGTAACACTGAGAAAGGGTCTGTGCTATGTGTCGTGCGCTCACCTACGTGACTTCCCACACCCTCTCCCTACAGAAGGGAACAACGTGGTCAGGGTCATGAATTCTTAGTTGGCTTGTTGTTCCTGTACCTCCCATAACCCACTCCCTGGTTGATTGTCTGCTAATGGCTTTAGCCGAGACTACCTGGCATCATGAGGTTTGCTTGTAGTTAATGTAAACTTGCTATAGGAACTGTGGTCATCTGACTAGGTACTGATGTATTACTCCTCCTATTGTGGTCTGCCTTATAAATGCTTGTAAGATGTGGAATAAAATTGGCACTGCTGGATATCCTCCTCAGTGTCCCTCCTGCCCCCATCTCTTTGTCTCTTAATTTCTTTTCACCATCCTCTTACCCTCACATTTTCCTGGTCAATTTGTCGCGCCGGCCGCGACAATAGTGGTGTCTCATTATTTTAATTTGCATTTTCCCAATGACATGCGGTATTTAGCATTTTTGTGTGTGTGTACTTATTTGCCATCGGTACATCTTATTTGACAGGTATGTGTGAAGGCTTTTAAGGTGAGTTTCTCACTAGTCTAAGTCTACTTTCAAATAACACTATACCATTTTATGAGTAATGTGACTACTTTGTAAAAACCAAATCTTTATCTCTTCCCTTCATCCCTTTATCATTGCTGTCATTCATTTCATTTATATATAAGCATACATATATGCTAAGTATACATAATCAAATACATTGTTGGTATTATAATTTTGAACAACAAACTGTTATCTGTCAGATCGATTAATGATAAGAAAAATAAAAGTTTTTATTTTACCTTCACTTTTTCCTTCTTTGATGCTTTTTTTTTATTTCTTTAGACCTAGGTTTCTGACCTATATTATTTTCCTTCTTTCTCAGATATTTAATGTGGGAAACTGGTCAAGATTGCAAAAACAAAGCTCACAACATTGTGGAGCCCCCCTATGACTGGGTCTCCTTGGAACTTTAAACTCTCAATTCATCAATTACAGTTCACATTTTCCTATCCTTGCACTGGTGTCTGTGGTGTTTTCTGTCTTTGAGTCTCTGCTAAAGTAGGCCAAGACTCCCTGTTTGCCTAGATCTCTCTTTTGGGTGGGGGGAGGCAGTGGGGGGAGGTAGAGTTTGCCCTATGTCTTCCCTCTCATGGATTTAAGAAGAGCTGTTGATTTTTCAGTTTAACTTTTTACTTGTTATAATGAGGTGAAAGTCTCCAAGCTCTTTACATATGGAACTGAAACTGGAGGTTCTTTATCTTTTTATTCTACTCTCTTTGAGTTCTTAATTGAATCTTTCAGTAGCTTTATTATTTTTTTTCCTTTTTTTAAGATTTTTTTAAAAGATTTTATTTATTTATTTGAGAGAGAGAGAGAGAGAGAAAGAGAATGAGCAGGGGGAGGGAGAGGGAGAAGTCGACTTCCCGCTGAACAGAGAGCCCGATGCAGGACTCTATCCCAGGACCCTGGGATCATGACCTGAGACGAAGGCAGATGCTTAACCACTCAGCTACCCAGGCGTCCCTAAGATTTTATTTTTAAGTAGTCTCTGCTCCCAACAGGGGTCTCCAACTCATGACCGAAGATCAAGAGTCAAGATCAACGCCTCAATAACTGAGCCAGCTAGGTGCTCAAATTTTTCTTATGTTTTAAATCTCTGTGGTATGTTTTTAATTTGCTTTTGTTTTATTGCTTTCCCTTTTTGTCCTAGTATTAGTTCATGAATAGACTGTTTCTTTTTCTGCTCTCTTTACAGTAATAATAGAATTTGTTTTTAAATTTTGACATTTTTATTTTCCCTGAATTGTTTATATCCTTAGTTTTAAAGTTGTTTTTTTTTTTAATTTTTAAATTTAGTCAAATTTTTAGTCAAAGCATTCTCCAAATGTGTGGTTATTGTCTGAGGTCTTAATTTCTTTGTATTAGAGAGTGAAAAGGTGATTGGAAACTTTGTGTACAGGAAGTATGGCTGCCAAGGGTGTGTCACTCTGAGGATGACATGCCTGGCCAATTATTGGGATTTGAGTGTCATTTCTCCTGTTCTGGCCACTTTCTCCAAGAGCAAAGAGGAATTTTTCAAACTCCTTCTTAAATAGTAAAAAAGAAACCTGGCTATGGCTGTTCTCAAAAGATTATCAGAGGAAAAGCATTTGGTAAATAGTTTCTTTTAATCTGTCTTTTTTTTTTAAAGTAGCACCTCGATTTGTGGCTTGCCTGGAATGCAGATACGTTCTGATTCAGTAATTCCAGGAAGCCATGATAAAGTCATGTATACACAGGCAGAGTGAGTTTGGTGAGGTGATTCGGAGAGCCCTTTGGGCAAATAAATTTGGAGAAGGGATGAGGTGAGTCAAAAAAATCCTGAGTCAGATTTTTTACCATTTCTCCTGTTTTGTCACCCCAACCAAGAAAACCACGTGAGAGAAACCTGATGCCTCACATTCCTAAGCTTTTGGTGGGTCTGCAGGGAAATTTGCTTGCTTGGTGATTCCTCTCTGCAGGCTGCTTCAATTGTCCATGATATACTAAGGGAGATAATATCCTCTCCAGATTCCCAGATTTTTGTTATTTTATATACTGCTTTGTAGTCTTTGATTTTATAGATATACCTTTTAGTACTGCTTTGTGGTATTCTGAAGAGTTTCAAATAAGAAACAGTGGCAAATGTATGTGTTTTATACCGTGAATTAAATAGAAACCCTATTTCCTCTTTCAAGCAAAAATTACTTTCTTAAACAGAAAACACTGTCTTCTGCAACATTTTTCCTTATGAGATTAATTTGCAACTTTAATTTATATCTTCTCTCTTTATCCTAACGTTCTTTTGTCACCATCTTCATTTGTTTCCGTCCTTCAAAATTCTCTGAAATGTAAAATGGATATATTTAACTTAATGTGAAGAATAATATAATGCCATCTCAATTGCTTATCAGCATAGCACTGTTATTAAAAACTATGAGCTTTAGAGTTATATAACCTGAATCAATCAATGCCTACAAACCTACAAACCTACCTATTCACAGTATAACTGTAGTCAAGTTACTTGACCTCACCACAACTAAGCATTTCTTTTTCTTTTAAGGTAAGGAGAATATTTGCTTACATTATAGTGACAGAGTATTAGAAAAGTTATTTAATAAAGAGTCTGACTCCATTTCGTAATAAGCATTCTGGTAGCTTTCAAGTCCCTTCTCCCCCTTCTTCTGCAAGTTGGTAAACTAACAAGAAAGCCAGGGGTCACTCTTCTTTGGTGCAGGTGTTAAGTTCTCTTTATTTCTCCCTGAAACCATTCTAAAGGCCCAAACCCCTTGCTTTGCCTCCCTCAAATTATTTCCAATCTTCTCTCCTCAGAAGGCCTTATTATGTAAAGAAGATGTCCATTCATGCCCTCCTGGTGTATTTGGTATCATTAGTCTTCACATCAATTCAAATTAAATTTTGGAGTTTGTCTTTGTCTTTCTTGGGGCAACCCTAATAGTAATACATTATCTAGCTTATTTGTTTTTTTTCCTACTAATACTTATTGAGTCCCTATTCTCAACTTGTGACTGATGATGCTGTAATATAAAAGAAGAGAACAAACAGCCTGCTGGAGTTTATAGTTGAGTGAACATCTCAAAACCTTATTGTAAGATTTAAATAGGATTTAAGATATTCAGCAAACTGCCAGAAATGCCTTATTGTGTTAGTGTAACATTTTTAATGATTTGTGCCATGCAAGGTGTTATAATGACCTTTTCTGTTTAGCCTTTGGAATCAGGGATTGTCTCATTGTTAACTTGCTTAGACTTTTTTTTTTTTTTTTCCTAATTCCTTGTTTAGTAGGGGAATGAACTATTAAACACATAATTGGCCAAATCTCCTTCATTTAAATCATCTTACATTCTACTTAAAAGAAGTATAGTATTTTGTGAGACCACAGCTAAATAAGGAAGTCAGCATAGTGGAAAAATATATAAATATTTTGAGGCCAACGTAAGTATATGACAGTTTAAGTGACTTCCTTTGGTTGCTGTGGGAAAAGATGAAAACAGAAAAATTAAGAATTTCCTTTCCTCTCTCCTTTTCTCAAAATAAAATTAGATTCTTTTTTTTTAAAAAGATTTTATTTATTTATTTGACAGAGATCACAAGTAGGCAGAGAGGCAGGCAGAGAGAGAGAGAGGAGGAAACAGGCTCCCTGCTGAGCAGAGAGCCCGATGCGGGGCTTGATCCCAGGACCCTGAGATCATGACCTGAGCCGAAGGCAGCGGCTTAACCCACTGAGCCTCCCAGGCTCCCTAAAATTAGATTCTTAAAGCAAATAATTTAGTGAAAGAAAGCTGGGCACTGATAAAGAATGATCATTCCAATAACAGATGAAAGAAAAAAGCAATTAGGGATAGAGAAAGGAAACAAATGGGAAGAAGCTATCAAAGTTGAACTTTGAGGAGTGGCTAATGATACAGAGACCAGGATAATGAAGACAGAGAAACCTATTAATTGTAAACACAAGTGAGGGTATTATGTTCAACTAGTCCTTAAATCTGTCAATTTGTTCATTTCCATAAGGAGACAAAATGAGTGTTTTGCTTAGGGTTCCCCACAAAATTGAACTGAAGACAAGGACTTGGTTCCAACCATTTTATTTGGAAGGTACTTCCAGGAAACAATGTTGGGGACTGGAGAAAGGTGAATGAGTAAAGAAGAAAAGCTAGTAGAAGTTTCCATTTTCAAGAATGCTGTGGTCCATGTAAGCTTTATACCTCCTGGAGCCTGTGATAAATGTACAGAATTGCTCACATTGTTGGCAAAAAAAAGGGCAGACCAATGCTGTAGAAGGAAATACAATTTAGGGCACCAGCAAGACCTGCTCAATTTCAGTAAAAAAAATATACTTGGAAAACCAACCAGACATAATCACTAAATATGAAAATAAAATTAATGAGAGAATAAAAAGTTCAGTAATAGACATAAATATGTATATGAACATGATAATATACATATGTTTCATCAAGCTGTCATCTCAAAATGCAGAGATCAGTGGAATTCTTCAAGAAATATTTATCCACATTTTATCCTGAGAACTTATTATACTTATCCAAAAGTATAATTTCATAGCATGAATACTGTATGAGTTACCACATTGAATATTACCTTAATGATCAATTGAGTACAGATTTACTTATATTCTCTTTCTTCCTTTTAAAAAATAAACATAAAATCTGTTCATATATTAGTTTTAATATGAATTCCTTTTTATCATTCTTATTTAATATAATTTCTGTCTAAGTCAAGAGATTAGAAATAAATATGTCTAAGATCAACAGTGAATTTTAATGGACATAAAGAACTAGGTGTTTAGTGACAGAAAAGTATTTTGTAATTTATGCTCTGGACTTGTGGCAGCCTTAGAGTGTATATATTTTATACTTTAAATATTTATGTCTCTACAGTCAAGAGAAAGTTAAAGTTGGAGTAAATATATTTACTCAAGTTTGCCAATAACAACAGTAATAAATAATGGATGTAGTAAGCTGAGTATAAAACCTGCCCAAACACATAAGACAATGGGCCAAGCGTCCTTGTGAGACTTGCTACTGTTGGGAAGCTTACTTGAACCTCAAGATGTCATTTTTCATTTATTCTATTAGAATCCAATGCTTTGCATTTTTAGATAATAAATAGTGCATCTTATAGTTTTATGCTTTAATTTAAAAAGAATCTCTCCCCTTAGCTACTGAGCAAAATGATTGTACAAATTTATAATTGGATACTTTATATATTATTTGGAAATTCTTTGTAGTAGTCTTGCAATATGCAAATCATTAAATGTTATTAAATAGATAAAATTGAGTATTTTTGAATTATCTAATCCATAATATACACTTAGGGTGGTCTGAACTACAAAATATGAACAATGAACAAATTATGTAGTACTGCCAGATTTCTCCAGCTGATTTTGATACCGCAATCTATTTTTGAATTTCTGTAATATGACATTGTGAAAAAATATAATCAAATATGTACTTTGTGGTTATAAGTATGGGTTTGTTCCATTCATATGCTTAAAGTCATTTAATAGCCCTATATCTTCCTTGTCTAAGTAATTATACAGTATAAATTGATTTATACTAATAGCTTCAAATCATTTAGTTCAGTAGCAATTTCATACTGATAAAAACACTTGACTGCAGTGTTTGCTTTAGATACAAAGAATGTAGCTGTGTATGCTTCCATTTTTACACATTATTTTACACATTTTTGCAAATTACTTTTCCCTGGTGACATATTAGAAATCTCTTAATTAGTTGGCCTTTGTCACTTATAAGGTCACATTTTCTTTCAGCCTTATATTTACATGGTAGTAAACATAGTCACAATCTGTCACATTGAATTCCTTCTTGGCACTGGGAATAGGCTAATATTCTCCAGTCCAGAAAAGAGTTGACCCAGGCCAGCCCCCCAAAAAGAAAAGAAAAAAGAAATAGAGAAAGGGGTCTAACCTCTGTATGATATTGATTGTATGGTCATCTTTATTGCTTTAGTTAATTTCTGCTTCTCCAGGTCTCTACATTTGTCGCTGTTGCAATTTACTTAGACACTTCTATCCTTGAGTTTTTCTTGAATGGAGTGGAGGAGACTTGGGGATATCATTTTCCTCTAATGTGATAATATCATTTATTAGCTAGCTTAGAAGTGCACATGAATAAATCATAACATTAGCAGAGACATCACTGCTGCAAGAGTTGGGTGCTAACATCATTTGTTTAACACACTGATTTTTTTCTTTCATAACATTTAAGAAGAATCTCTGTAATACAAAGAAGTTTCTCCACTTTGAAACTAATAATTCAACACAGTGACAAATGGACTCTTCTCACAGTTGATTTAAAATAAAGTCTTGCATTTTTCTTGTTGAAATTTCCAAATAAGTAAAGATTCACCAGTGTTCAAGTTCTACAAATTCCTGTAAACTCTTGGTTAACTACTTTCAGAGGCTGATAAGTCTTTGAATGCTACTTAATTAACATGAAGTATCCTTTACTTTATACAATGTTGTTAGTACATGCTTAGTTTTATCAACCAATCTGTTCAGGTAAGATCCTTCTTTTTAATACAAAAAAAAATCATTTCAAAGATGTTAAGTTAATTTTCCTATTTATTTTCTACTTTCTTTATTACAGCATAACTATAATTCTGATGGTTATAATTTATTTATTTTTTCCTGTTTTGATAACAGAAGACAAATTATTTGCCACTATTTAGAATATATATGACAAATGCCATTGTTATTTGCACATCATTAATTCATTTTCTACTGCATACAATCTTTGATCATAAAGAAAGGAAAGACAATTCATATTGTGCTAACTGCTAATAACAGAGGGATTTAATTTATCTTAAAATATAAGAAATCTGGGGAAAAGTTCCTTGATAGAAAGAGTACATTTCAGAAAAAGTACAATAACATGTTAAAAAAAAAGAAATATTAAAGATGCATATTTTTTTTTCCTAAAGATTTTACTATTTATTTTAGGGGGAGAAAAGAGCAGAGGGAGAGAGAGGGAGAGAGAGAATATGCACAAATTTGTAATATTAAAATTTCCAATCATTATTAGAGTCAATGAAGAAACATAAGTTACCATTCATATATTAGAGTTTATTTGATATTATTTATGCCATCAGAAATGCATTCATTCATTCATTCACTCACCCAATAATTAATGTATCTTCATATGCTATGTTTAAAATCCACACTATGGGCAATACAGACTCTGTAGCACAAGTTAAATGTAGTGGAAGTAATGAGCTACAATCTTCTTGGCTCATTCTTAATCCTAAAAGGACTCCAAAATCACATATTTAAAAAGCTTAGACTGTAGAATCACTTGAGATGGGTGAAGGCAGAATTTTCATTAAATTTCTTTCTTATAGGATCTCTGTATTTTTTAAAACTTTTTTTTAATTTCAGATTTCCTGTTTTACTTGTGTTTATTAGTATGTATTTAACTCTTCACAATTTTGTCACACTGCTGTTTTTATATATCTATGACTACAGGAAAGATAAAGTGTCATTAGCGTGAAAATCCCTCCTGTTTTGTTAGAATCACATCCATCTACCTTCCCCTGACCTGTCCCTAACTCCTAACCTCCCTAATTATATCATCCTCTTCAGACTTTTGATCTTTAAAAAATATTATATAAATGGAATCCTTTAATATGTACCTATTGGGGACTAACTTTTTAAACTCAGTTAAATCCCTAGAGATTCATCCAAGTTTTTGTTTGTGAGGCTGACATTCTACCTGCTGCACTAACGAGGCACCTCAAGTTTTTGTTTATATCAGTAGTTTGTTCTTATAATTTCTGAGTAATGTTCTGTGATATATAAAGAAACAAAGTGTACTACATTTTCATTAATCATTCACCCATGAGGGACATCTGTGTTGTTTCTAGTTTGTGGTTGCAAACATTCATGTACAAGTTTTTGTGTGAATGTAAATTTCCATTTCTCTGGGATAATATCAAGATTGAGTACAGTTTCTAGGTCTATGGTAGTTTTATGTTTAGGTTTAAAAGAAATGCCAAACAGGATTACAGAGTGGCAGTAGTATTAGATATTCCCATTAGCAATGCTTGATGATTTAGTCTCTGTGTATCCTCACCAAGATTTTTCAGCATCATTATTCTTTATTTGGCTACCTAATGAAAGTGTAGTGTTATTTCATTGTGGTTTTAATTTTCACTTCTATAATGGAAAATGCTGTACATATTTTCATGTGATTATTTACCAATGGTATATCCTCAGTATAGCATGTTATATATTCTTCCCTTTTTAAAATTGGAGTGATTTTTTCTTTATTATTGAGTTTGAAGTCCTTTATATTTTCTAAATATTATTTATTTGTCAGATGTGATTGGGAAATATTTTATCTCAGGCTGTACTTTATCTTTTCATCTTCTTCACAGGATCTTTTCCAGAGCAAAAATTCTCTGTTTTAATAAGGTCAAATTTATCAATCTTTTCTTTTATGGATTGTGCTTTTGATGTAAAGTCTATGAACTCTTTCCTAGTTTTAGAACTATATTCTATAGAGTTTTTCTATATTCTATATTCTATATATTATATATATTCCTATATTCTAAAGAGTTTACTGTTTTGCATTTTGCATTGAAGTCTGTGAACCATATTTAGTTTTTGCATATAGTATGAAGTTTAGGCTAATGTTTATTTTATGGCTTATAGATGTTAAATACTACAGAATTACTTGTTGGAAAGGATAACTTCTATTGTTAAATTATTTCACACCTGGATCAAATATCATTTGTTCATATCTGGAGAGTCTGTTTAGTTTTTCATACTGTTCTATTGATATGCATCTGCCCCTATGTCAATAACAATCAAGAAGATTCTCTGTCTCTGCCCCTCCCTCACTTCTCTCTCTAAAATAATCTTCAAAAATAAAATAAAATAAAATAAAATAAAATTCTCTACATTCATTTTATGAGCTGTGATTTAGGTTCTGTTATTTGGGTTCAGATCTTATATATTCTTGCTAATTTTCTGCCTAGCAGTTTTATCAGTCACTGAGTGGCAGTGAAGAAGTCCCTAACAAAATTGGAATGCTTCCATTTTTTTATTATAACTCTATAGGTTTTGCTTCATGAATTTTGAGACTCTGTTGTTTATTTGGGGCTAAACATTTAAGATCATTATATTTTTCCAGTGGAATGAGCTTTTTTATTATTATTAAATGGCCTAGTTAGTCTTTAGTCATTTTCTTTAGTCTGTAATCTATCATACATTAACCTCATGTACTTTTGCAATGTTTGCATGGTAAATCTTTCTTCATTTTTTTACTTCAATTTACCTATGCTATTTAGTTTGATGTTTTCTGTAAGCAGTTCCTTATCAGGTAATTAAAAACAGTCTATTTTGATAATATTTGTCACTTATTGCTGTATTTTACTATTCACGTTTTTACATTTCAGGTAACTTCATATGTTAGAGCTTGATTCTGTCATTTTATTATCAATTTTATGCTTCCCTTAGTCCTCATTCTTTTGTTTCTTGCTGTCTTCCTATGAGTTACTTCAACATTTTTAAGATTACATCTTGATTTCTTTACGGTGTTTAGGGAGCATATATCCTATATAGTTTATTATATAAATTATCATTCATATATATACATATATATGTATATATACATATATGTGTGTGAATATGTGTGTGTGTGTGTGTGTGTGTGTATATATATATATATATGATCATATTCTACAGATATCAGGTTTCTACTACTTCAAATGAAGTGTGGAACCTTACTTCCTTTTAGGTGCCTTTATGTCTGCCAATTTTAAATATCCTATCTGAAGTAACATATGGTCTTAAAGTGTTTTTTTAGCTTAATCATTAAATATAACTTCTAAAACTTACAAGGTAACAGTTGGTCTTTTTTATTCTATTTATTTCTATTGTTTCTTCCTCTTTTTGTTGTTTCAAGATTCTTTATCATTTCTTCCCTGTTTGAAGAACTTCTTTTTGCCAGTCTTTTAGAGTATGCCATTAGAAACAAATTCCTTTAGTGTTTCTTTGAATGAAAAAATCTTCAGTTTCTCTTCATTCTAGAAACACAGATACGGAACTTGAAGTAGTCAGTCAGCATTTGAAAAATGCCATGATACTGTCTCCTGGTCTCTGTGGTTTCAGAGAAGAAATCTCTTGTTCCTCAGATTGGAGTTCCCCAGTATGTAATGTCATTTCTCTCTTGTTGGTCTTAAAGTCTGTTTCATGGTATTCCTCTCTTTCTTTTTCTACCCCTTAATCACCTTTTTGTTTCTTACATTCCAAATATGAATGAAATTATATGGTATTTGCCTTTCTCTGACTGACTTATTTCACGTAGCTTGATATTCTCTGGCTCCATCCATGTTGTTGAAGAAGGCAAGATTTCATTCTTTTTTATGACTAATATCCCATTGTGTGTGTGTGTGTGTGAGACAACTTTTTTATCCATTTATCATTAAATGGACACATTTGTGTTCTTTCCATAATTTGGGTATTGCTGATAATGTTGCTCTAAACATCGGGGTGCCTATATCCTTTTGAATCAGTCAGCTATCTTTGATGAATGTAGATGCAAAAATTCTCAACAAAATACTAGCAAATCAAATCCAACTGTCCATTAAAAGAACCATTCCCACAATCCAGTGAGATTTATTCCTGGGTTGCAAGGGTGATTCACATTCACAAAATTAACATGATACACCACATTTATTTTAACTATTGGTTTTTTTTTTGTTTTTGTTTTTGTTTTTTCATTAGAGAGTGAGAGAACATGAGCACGAGGAGGACCAGAGGGAAAGGGAGAAGCATGGGATGAGGGAATCTCCCCTCAGCAGGGAGCATAATGTGGGACTAGATCCGAGGGCCCTGGGATCATAACCTGAGCCTAAGGCAGACACTTAATCAACTGAACCACTCAGGTGCCCCTTAACTACTGTTTATTTGATAGACGTTTCTCTTTATTTTTTTTCCAGGAGAATTCATAATCTAGAATTAAAATATTTGGCTTCTTTAAAATCCTTGTTATAGAATTCCAACATCTGATTTATCTTAGTGTTGGCTTCAATTGATTGATTTTACCATTGAACTTATAATTTCCCTTCCACTTTTTATGATCATTCATTTTTATTTGTATTCTGGGCATTGTAGTTATTTTACAAGAATTTGAGTTATTTTAAATGTTAATTTTAATTAGCAGTCACTATGTTTAGGTTTAGTATGCAAACCTTAGCCTATTTTTTGGTCTGTGTTTTCAATGAAAATCGAAATTCAGAGGTTTGTATGGTTTGTTCCCTTCAGGCTCCCACTGGACATTTTGGTGTTGACAAAGAGAGCATAATGGAATCACCTGGTATTGTCAGTGACACTCAGATTTGATCCGGAGAGAAAGGACTGCCTTAAATTGCGCGATTTGAAGTACATAATTCAAGCCTGATGGTCTTATTTTTTTTTTTAAAGATTTATTTATTTATTTATTTGACAGAGAGAGATCACAAGTAGACAGAGAGGCAGGCAGAGAGAGGGAGGGAAGCAGGCTCCCTGCCAAGCAGAGAGCCGGATGCGGGACTTGATCCCAGGACCCTGAGATCATGACCTGAGCCGAAGGCAGCAGCTTAACCCACTGAGCCACCCAGGCGCCCCCTGGTGGTCTTATTTTTGGGGGCTTTATTGTTCTCTTATTCTTACAGTTTTGTTGTTCCCAACCAGTTTGCTTTCTTCTTTCCACCTGTCAGAGTGGAAACCTAAAATACATTTAGCATGTACTCCATTATTTCAGTGGATTGGAGTTGTACACAGCAGAGAGGAGCAAGGAAAAAGGAGTCTATACATCATGTATGGGCCAGACTTCCTGGTCATTTTTGAAAATACAAGTCCCTAGAGACTTCCCTTATAGACTTGAATTCACTATTCAGTGCAGAGTGCTTCAGGAGAATCTGTATTTTTCATAAATACTTAAGTTAAAGGGAAAATGATGAAGTTAATAAAAAAAAGTTAGTTTATGTTATGGTGTTTTATAGCAGAAAAAAAAATATAGAACCCAGAAGACATCAGTGTTTGAGTAAGTTATGTAGCAAGAGCTGTTGGTTCCTATAGTGATTCCTGATTGCCAGTCACAAAAGAGCATCAAGGCTGTGTAGTTCTTGTCTATTCACTTATTCAAGGAATATTTTATTTAATCAATAGGTCAGTCACTATTCTAGACAATGGAAATACAGCCATTAACAGAACAAAGGTTTTGTTTCTAGGAAGCTTACATTTCTCTGACTATTATTCTACCACAAATCAGGAACTTAAAACAACACATTTATTCTTTCAGTGTTATGGAGACTAAAAGTCTGAAATCAAGATGTCAGCAGAGTTATGTTCTCCAAAGGCTCTTAGTGCAAATCTAATCCATGACTTTCTCTTACCTTCTTGTGTTGCCAACAGTACTGAAATCCCTTGGCTTATAGATACACCACCCCAATCTCTGCCGTGGTGTTTTCCCTCTGCCTCTACCTCTATCTCTTCTTCTTTCAAGATACCAGTCTTATTGTATTGGGGCCTACTCTAATGACCTCATTTTAACTTGATTACATATGCAAAGATCTTATTTTCAAATAAAGATGAATTCAGTTGCCAGAGGACTTCAACATGTCTTTATGAGGGACACAACTTAACCCATAACAAAGACATCTTACTCATAATGGAACATAGGTAACAATCACAGTAGATTTCTGAAGAATCCTGTAAGCATCGAGAAAGTGGATTGTTATACTTAAAATATTCCCGGGGAATAGAACTCCACCAACATATAATCCACATATAGCCAGATTATCTTTCAAAGAAAGTCATAAATAAATATTTCTTCAGGAAAATTAAAACAATGAATATTTCCACCACAGACTTTTCTGTTTCTATATAAAGAAAAGGAATAGAGAAGAAGAAAGAATAAAGACAGAGAAGGTAAAATTGAATAATATAAAAATGCTCAATTAAAACCAGAAAATGCCAAAAACAAAAAAAAACAAAAAAAAAAGAAAAAGAAAAAGAGGAGAAACAGAAAACATGTAATGAGTAAAACAAAAGAGCAAATACAAACATGGTAGGAACTAATCGAATTATATAAATACTCATTTTAAATGTGAAAATATAAAAATGCAGATGAAAGGAGAAAGGTTATCATCATGGACTAAAAAATAGACAAGACTATTGTGTTTTCTATTAGAAACCCACTTTAAAGAGTCAGGTAAGATCAAAATAAAAAAGAAAAAATATATATATGCCATGATAACGCTGTATTAAAATTAATTTCAGACAAAGCCAACCTGAGAATGAGGGAGGCTAGTGAAGAGTAGCATTTTATAATGGTAAAGGGGTCATTTCTTGAAGAAGACATAAAAATCCTAAGCCTGTATCTACCTAACAACAATCAATATACACAACACAACAAATGACAGAATGGAGAATAAGAATAAAAGCCCTGTTATTTTTAGAGTTAGGATCCTTCTTTCAGTAATTGATAGATCAAGCAGGCAGAAAGATCAGTAAGGATATAGTTACCCTGAACAGGACTATCAATAAACTTTATATAATTGACATTGATGGACTGTTCCATCCAACAACAACAGAGCACATTCATCTCAGTATACATGGAACATTCCCTAAGATAGAATATATTCATGACCATAAATTACCCTGTAACAAATTTCAAAGAGAAATAATATAAATTATGTCTTCAGACCTTAATAGAATTTGATTAAAAAAAAGAAAACATAGCTGGAAAATCTCCATGTATTTCATTTAAATAATACCTGGGTAAAAGAAGTTTCAAGAGAAATTTAAAAATATCTTGAACTAGGAGGCACCTGGGTGGCTCAGTTAGTAAAGCTTTGGCCTCTTGATTTCTGCTCAGGTCATGATCTCAGGCATGTGAGATTGAGCACAGCATGGAGGTCCATGCTGAGCATGGAGTTTGCTTAAGATTTTCTTGCTCCTTCTCCCTCTGCCCCTCCCCTCCCTGCTTGCGTGTGCACTTTCTCTCTCTAAAAACAATAACAAATAAAAATAAATAAATAAAAATATCTTAAACTAAATGAAATTGAAAATATGATACAATTTATTATAACCTATAGTACTGAAAATAGCAATAAAAATTAGAGTAAATAAAGACATTATTTTTGAGACTTTTATTTCCTTTTTAATTGTATTTACTATTTTTAGGTATACAACATAGTAATTCAACAAGTCTATATGTTATGCTATGCTATGCCAACCACAAGTTTAGCTACCATATATTACAATACTATTCATTGTATTCCCTATGCTGTGCCTATTATTGTCATGACTTAACTTATTCCATAACTGAAAGCCTATATCACCAACTCATTTCACATGTTTTGCCCATCACCTACCCTCTGGCAACCATCAGTTTGTTCTCTGTATTTATAGTTTTGATTCTGTTTTTTTTTTTGTTGTTATTGTTTTATTTTTTATATTTATTATCAGTGAAATTATATAGTGTTTGTCCTCTTCTGACTTATTTTACTTATCATAATGCTTTTTAGGTCCATCCATGTTGTCACAAATGGCAATATCTCATCCTTAAATATTTTTTATTTATTTTTTTAAAAAGATTTTATTTATTTATTTATTTGACAGAGACAGAGATCACAAGTAGGCAGAGAGGCAGTCAGAGAGAGAGAGGGAAGCAGGCTCCCTATTGAGCAGAAAGCCCAATGCAGGACTTGATCCCAGGACCCCAAGATCATGACCTGAGCTGAAGGCAGCAGCTTAACCCACTGAGCCAGCCAGGCACCCTCATCCTTAAATATTTTTTAAAGCACATACCTAGTAAATGACTTATACCTGAAACAATCCAATAATTTTTATAACTGAGCAGTTAGAGAATACACATAATTTTAAAAACAGGCAAATATCTAAACAAACACCACCCCGAAAAAGACACACCACTGGCAAAAATATTCAAAATCTTCATTTGCAGTTGCATATTACAACAAAATGAGATACCACCAAAACTTAATTGAATTATTAGAATAAAATGTAAAACAAAAAAACTGACAGTACTGATGGTGAAGATATAGATAAACTCATTGCTGGAGGAAATGTAAAATAGTGCAGCCACTTCATAAGAGATTCATTCTTCTAAAGTTAACCATAGGTTTCTTGTAAGATCTAGCATTCATACTCATAAGTATTTACCTAACTAATATCAAAACTATGTTAACACAAAAAAACACAGAAAATATAAATGCACATACATAGATTTACAGCAACTTTATTCATAATTACCCCAAACTGGAAGGAGCCAAGATCTCCTTTAATATGTGAATGGGTATAGCAACAGTAATACATCTATATGATGGTATACCATTCAGCAATTAAAAGGAAAGAGCCATCAAGCAATTACATTGAGTCTTTAATGTATATTACTAAGAGATGCTAATCTGATAAGACAACATTATTTATGATTCTATTTATATGACATTCTCGAAGAGCCAAAACCGTAGAAAGTATAACACAATCAGTGTTTGCTATGGGTTGGAGACAGGGGATTTGAATAAATGAAGCACCAGTGATCTTTAAAGCATTGAAAGAATTCTATATCATTGTATATAATTCTTAAATGGTGGACATATGACACTTTACTGTGGTAAAAAACATAGCACCTCACACTCCACAATATTAAGAGTGGACCTTAATAAATGTAAATTAAAAAAAATAATCATTGAGGAATGTGAGATGGTACGGCCACTTTGCAAAGACAATTTGAATGTTTCTTATAAAACTAATCATACTCATATCATAAGATCCAGCAGTTGCACTCTTTGATATTTACTCAAACTTAAAAATGAAACTTATGCCCACACAAAAATCTGAAGAGCTGTTCATACTAGTTTCATTTATGTTGTCAAAACTTGAAAGCAACCAACATGTCATTTCATAAGTGAATAAATGAGCCAAGTGTTATACCCAAACACTGGAATATTATTCAGTACTAAAGAAACGAACTATCAAACTGTGAAAATATATGGAGGAACATTAAATGCATATTATTAAGTGAATGAAGCCAAACTGAAAACTGTACATACGATGTGATTTCATCTCTATGATATCATGGAAAGAGCAAAACTAAGGAGACAGTAAAAAGATCAGTGGTTTCCAAGATTTGGTGAGAAGAATTGACAAATATGCATCCTCATAGGATCTTTAGGGTAGTGAAACTATTCTGTATGATACTATAATGGTGGATATACGACATTGTGCATTTGCCAAATATATAGAATGTACAAGAACCTTAATGTAAACTATGAACTTTGGGTAGTAATGTGTCAATGTAGGATTATCCACTGAAATAGATGTATAATTTTGATGCTGAATTCACAATGAAGGTAGATGTATATGTGTGCAGGTAGAAGATATCTGCAAAGTCTGTAATTTCCTTATTTTTTTTCCTGTGAACCTTAAACTGCTCTTAAAAAAAAGTCTCTTTAAAAAAAATTCACTGGGGAATGTCATATGAAAGGCAGCATGTGTCCAAAAAAAAAAAAAAAATCCAACTGTCTTATAAATCTGAGAAATAATCACCCTTAGGAGGTAGAGAAATGTATTGATCTAAGAAACTATGTGGAATCTGAAAGACTGAATTCAAAGGGAGCTGCACGTAAGCGTTGTACTATAGTTAATAAACTTTCATCTCCTGGGTACAGGTTAACAATTCTAATTCTGTCATACATACATACTGCGATTAATCAAGCAAGTGAAAAGATGGCAGATGGTGGAAGCCAGATTTCTCTTTTCTGGAGTGGAAGTTTATAGATAACCAAGAAGTGTAGGCTAAAATTATCCATGTGGTAATGGATTAGTAAAGTTGGAGCTTTCAGCATGAATGCATGTTTAGCTTAGTACACACACAAATGGTTACATATAGAAATATTTATAGACATGTAGACATATACAGATTGGTAGCACATATATTTTCTTTCCCTCTCAGCTGAGGGAGCCTAGAAACACCAACACCCAGTAGCATGGAACACACCCATGATCCACATCTCAGTTTCTAATACACTCTTCAATAGAAAGAACCAGTTGATAATATGCATCCTTGTTATGTTGTGACAAAAACAACACTTTCTATCTGGTTTCCCATTAAAAATACATTCCGCAATCTAATCATGAGAAAAACCATTAAAAAATCCAAATTGAAGGATTTGCTACAAAATTTGTTACTAGTTCTCGAAACTAATGAGGTCATCAAAAACAAGGAAATCCAAAAATTGTCACAATCAAGAGTTGCCTAAGAAGAAATGATGAATAAATATATTTTGGTATACTGGATGGGATTCCAAAACAGAAAGAAGACAATAAACAACAAATAAGAAAATCAGAATAAATTATAGAATTTAGTTAATAATAATGTATGAATAAGATTTAATTATATGATGATAACATAAGATGTTAATGTTAGGGAAACTGGGTGAGGGATATATGGGAACTCTGTACTATCTTCAAAATTTTCTAAAAATATTAATACTCTGTATTTTTCATATTCAAGAACTTATTTCAATTATAGCATAAAGAATGAATTGGGGCCAGGTGAAGAAAAGACAAAAGTTAAAAGACTATTGTAATAATCCAAGGAGCAGATGTTTGTGGTTTCTCCTAGGAATATACCAAAAAGGATGGAAAATGACAAATATCTTCAGAAATATTTAGGAATTTGAGAAAAAGTGACGAGTTATTGATTTGGGTACAGTGTCAAAGAGTTGAGGTTACACACAGTTGTTGGTGACTGAGAATAATAGTGGCATTTATGTTTTAAGTGGGGTTTGATGAATCTTGAAAAATGATTTTTAAAAAATGCATTCAAGGGCACCTGGGTAGCTCAGTGGGTTAAGCCTCTGCCTTCTGCTCTGGTCATGATCTTGGGGTCCTGGGATCGAGCCCTGCATTGGGCTCTCTGCTCAGCAGGGAGCCTGCTTCCCCTCTCTCTCTGCCTGCCTCTCTGCCTACTTGTAATTTCCGTCTGTCAAATAAAAAAATTTAAAAAATCTTAAAAAAATGCATTCAAATGGTTGCCTTAATATTAGGCACGTTCAGGCAGAAAACAGATTAATGTACTCAGGCAAAGTCTTTGGTTTTATAGTGTGTTTACAATAGATTTACCTCTGTCATGAGCATATTCAAATGATTCAAAATTGACATAGTCAATTTTCCCTCATTGAGATGGTTAACATATTTTAAAATTGCTTTCCTGCCCAAATTTGCATACATGGTTTCAATGCTTGAAACTTTTAGATAGAGGTAAATAAAAAATTCAAATGGGATACAAAATTATTTTAACGTGTCTTGGAGACTCTGAGTATTCTTTCTGGATTTTATATGAGGTAATAACAATAAGTGATTGAAATGTTAAACGACTCTACCTTCCTTCAAGTGTAATGTTATATGTAGAAAAGATGAAGGAGAGAAATAAAACTGACACTTTTCTTCCGTATCTAAAGTAAGAAAGAGCACATGCCCTCTGCTACAGATTTAATAAGTTCAGTGAATGCTTTTTTCTTTAGTTTTATATATTGATCTAGTTTAAGGGAAAAAAAGTCTTGAATAACATTAAAATTCATTGACATAAGGCACATTTTCTGACCCAAACAGAAGCATCAAAACTCAATAGAAAATTATTTTATTATAAAAGACTCAATTAATCATTTGAATCTTAACTAATGCTTCCAAATTAGTTTCTGACACAGAAGTAGTGAAAGTGCACTAATGATTTGATGGAAAAAATAAAACCTTCCTTCAATTAAAAAGAGAAAAAGCTGTAAAGCTGATAATATCATTAAAGGCATGACTTTCATTTCCTGACTTTTTAAAACTATTTTTGTTAAAAGTTTTAGTGAAATGGATACATCAACAGTGCCACATAGATAATTTATATGTCATGATTCTTTGACAATAGCTGCACTTGCAGATGTGTTTCTTGATAACAGTACATTTTCCCTTTAGGGAGTGATAAGTTCCCTCTTGTAAAGCTGATGTCAGCAGACTCGACCAGTTTGATCTTCATAAGGTTATGCTTTGAAAATTAATGGGACAGCTACATATAAAATCAAAATCAATTTACTATTTTCTACAGTGGGACAAGAACGAATTATCCAATATAAAGTGTGGAATGCTATAAGGGCTGCAATCTCATCTCACTATTCTTATGTTTTTTTAATAAACAGCTCATGATTTTTTTCTTGCAGTTTATGACATCAAAGGGACTCTTCTGTAAAATTACAGCAATAAATTTCATCTTATGCTGGACAGATTTTATTTCTTTTCTCTCTGTCATCCTGTTTTGCAAATAATCAAGACATGACAAAATTGATTAAAGATTTATCTTGCCTTCATCAAATAAAATAACTGCCTTACTTAGTTTAAAAAAATGGCAGTGTAAAAGCAGAACTAAGTTTAGATTAAGCTGCTACTATCTAACACCACTCGAAGAAACGAGTGATATCCAGGTAAACCAAAATAGTTGTCTTTATTATCACTGAATACTTAATTCCTCAGAGTCCAAGATAAAGTGGATTTCTTTATTACCAGTGGCATTTGGCAAAAGTTGTTAATCAGTTATAAAAAAATGTATTGTTTACTACCATCTGCTGTCACATCTGTTTTACAAATACATGGCTCCAAAGAGATTATATATAGGTTGAATATATAACAGATACTTCTAGATATATTTTTAGGTGCTAAGAAGTTTTTTTTTTTAATATCTAATATTTGAATTTTTAGGATTTTTGTCAGAACACTAAAAAACATTATTGATTTTTTTGCAAATTCTTGGGTATTTTTTAATCTATTTCCTCCAAGAACATTGACATCTAATCATTTTTATAATTCATTATATAATTTATTTTTTCTAAAAACTTTCTTTTTCATTCTCAATTTTTAACTAAAATTATAAAGAATATATGAAATCTGTATAGACAATGCAGTTTTAATTTTTCTGGACTTGTCCCCTACAATATTTAATTCATCCTGCAAGAATCCTTCTCATCCTAACTGTTCACACATACAGACACTGCCCACTTCAAATGCTTGCCACTCTCTCATATCTTACACCTGGTATTCCCATTTCTTTGAAATGGGAATGTCTTATGTATTGTAAAATTCACACTATGGGGAGACTTAATAGAAATTTCTATTTATCAATCACTCAGCATATTTTATGATGCTTGCTCTATGTGTTTGCAATATACACCAGTTTTTTTTTTAATCTTCACTGTTTTGCCTGATACTACTTTTAACCAACACTCTTGTATAATAATGCTACGATATAGTCCTTAGTCCTCTATAATTCATTCTGCCACAAAAAAGCACAATATGGAAGGCTATGGAGTAGTATATACATAAGTAAGACAAGAGTGTGTACTATAAACACTCCTATTAAGGAAACCAATCTCAGAATTGAAACACTGCATTTTATAAATTGGATAACTTTCCTTAGGATTGAAGGGAGGCTCACCCAGTTCTGAGATGTCTAATATTACTCACCTCTCTCCGGTAAGTGGCACTTCCATCGGTAATCCATAAAGTTGGCCTATAAAATATGGGATTATGAGTGCTCATAATTTCTTCCAGTGTCCTCACCCAACTCCTCACAAACATTCCAGACCAACTTTTATCCCTACTAAACATGAACATTTTGTTACTCAAACTTATCCAAACATTTGCTCATACCCTAAGCTTTTCTACATTTTCCATTTTACCCTTTTGCCTGTCCAGTGAGGATACTGCTTCCCTTTGGCACTACCAATTTGCTAACAATTTTCCCCTAACTACCTACCCTATATCCTAGAGGTTTAGATATGAACCCTATTTCCTCCTCATTGCTTTCACACTTATCAGAAGTAAAAAGATAACTAAAGTTACAGTTGTCTAGATTTAGGATGTTAGCATAATGTAGAAATTAATAATTGTGTGTCTGTTAATATTGTACAAAACTAGCAGTAGAATAATTCATATATTATCAAATGCTAATTTGTCCCTAGAAGACTTAAATATAAATTTAAACATAAAAATAGAGTTTTAAGACTATGAAAATTCTTTGCAATGTCTGTGTCTGTCCACAAAGTCTGCTGAATGAGAAATTTTCATGCACTTTTTTTGGATCCTTCAATGTCTTCAAGGATTGTTATTAAACAAAATCAGTATGAAATATAGTAATTTTTTTCTATTGGTAATAAAAATATTTAAATGACCCTGATGCTTCAACAAAAATGCCATAGAATTTACGACTGATCTTTTACAAGATCTTCAAATTAAGAACCAATTTAAAATTTTTAGTTCTCTTGAAGATTTTAGTAGCACACAATTTTGATAAAATGCAGAATGTGAATAGAAAAATCACGTAAGATTTATGTATCTCTAAAGCTTGTTACAGAAATAGGCTCACAGTTCCATTAAGCAGCAACACCTGCTTTTTTTTTTCAGTTCTAGTTGCAAGAGAGTAAATTTAATCTATTGAGCAACTAATCTAGTAACATACATTTTGCATGAAATATACATGAAAACCGATTATGGAGAATGTTGACTCTAAAGTATGCTTGTGCCTGTAAAGCTTTGTTTTTCGTTTTGAAACAAATGTGTTCTTGGTGTAATGCATATCAAAAAACATATTTCATGATAATTTAAAAATAAAATTTTGGTTATTATCTATTCCCATTTTTATTTTGAAACTTTTTTTAAATAAAATAAGGTGAGGGGTACCTGGGTGGCTCAGTGGGTTAAAATCTCTGCCTTCAGCTCAGGTCATGATCCCAGGGTCCTGGGATCGAGCCCCACATCGGGCTCTCTGCTCAGCAGGGAGCCTGCTTTCCCCCTCTCTCTGCCTACCTGTGATCTCTGTCTATCAAATAAATAAATAAAATCTTTTTTAAAAAAGTAAAATAAAATAAGGTGACTTTTCTTATGAAAACTGACAGGAATGTACACTACTTTAAAAAAGGGAGAGAAAAAAAAGCATTAAGCAATTTGCATTTCTGGATAATTCCTGAATAATTATATTCATTTTTATCCAAATAAAAATGGGAGGGGATAACTGTTTTTAAAAATAGCCCACTTTGCATAGAAATCTGAGTCCTTAGAAAATAGAGAAAATTATATATAACTGACAGAATTTTAAGGATTAAGTAAGATCTTATTTGTGTGGCTTGGAACATATTTACTGCCTAAATATCCTCTTTGGCATTATACAGTGCCCTCCAGCCCCGCCCCCACCTCACCTACCAGGCTTCTGGAGAACAGAGGTACAGGTCCAGGTGATTTTGGGCATAGCACATCTTGCTTACTGAAAGCAAAGCAATGGCTCCTTCTTTTGAAACAAAGCAGGCAGCCTTGATGATGTCTGAATTACCTTTCACACTGATTTCATTCTTTCCTTTTCTAGAATAGAGCACAGTTATAGCTGAATAGTATTATTGTCCTGTCCTACAAAACCCAAATGGCCTGACAACCTTCCTTCATTCCGTCTAATCTGCTTTGTATTCAGTTCAAACTGACAGTTTCCTTGCTGGGGGCTCATTAAGTTCTTGGTTCACACCCACACTAATCTCCTCATCAAATGGTTGCTTAGCCATACACATAATGTTTTCTTCTGAACATGCTTTCTCATTTTTTGGCAATACGGATAAGCTGAGAATTTCCAAATTTAAGTGTTATCCTTTTTGCTTAATAATTCTGTCTTCAATTTACTTTTTCTTACATTTTACTGTAAGCAGACAGGACAAACCAATCTACTCCATCACTACTTTGCTTAGAATTTTTTTTTTCAGCTGAATATGTAATTTCATTGCTCATGAGTTCTACTTTTTACAAAACAGCAGAACATGGACACAGCTCATCCAAGTTCTTTGTCATTTTAAAACGAGCATTGCCTTCCTCCTGATATTTTTTTAAGATTTATTTATTGAGAGAGGGAGGGTGGGGAGAGAGGCAGAAAGAACCTCAATCAGACTCCCTGATGAGTGGAGAGCCCCATGTGGGGCTCAATCTCATGACCCACGAGATCATTACCTGAGCTGAAATCATGAGTCAGAAGCTTAACCAACTGAACCATTTCGGTGCCCCATCTTCTAGTTTTTAATAGCATGTTCCTCATTTCCTTAATAGAATATCCCTGAGCATCCATATTGTTATCAACAAACTGTTCTTGATTATGTACTCTCTAGCAAGATGAAAGAGTTCTCTAGAGCTCTCTGCTTATCTTTCTGTATCCTATCCAAAATTACCGGCCAAAATCCTTTCCCAGCAATATTGGCTTTTTCTGGCATACAGTTCAATACTCCTAGTTTGTAGCCATTATCCAGTTCCAAGATTTGGGGGTATTTGTTACAGCAGCACCCCATCTCTCAGTCCCAATTTCTGTCTTAATTTAGTCTGCTATAACAAATTACCACAAACTGGCTTAAACAACAAATCTTTATTTCTCATAATTCTGGAGGTTAGGAAGTCTAAGTTCAAAGTGCTCTCAGATTTCGTGCCTGGTGAGAACCTACTTCCTGTTTGCAGATTAAGAATTCTCTTTCTAGCCTCACAGAGAGGCTAGCTCTCTCACCTCTTCTGATATGGGCATTAATTTCACTTATGAGGGCTCAAATATCATAACATCATTATTTCTCAAATGTCCCCCTCAACTACTATCATACTGGGGATTAGGTTTTGACATATGAATCTTGAGGCCACAAATATTAAGTCCGTAACAATCCCCAAATGTCACGCACACATCAATATATACTTTGGATATGTTCCATGTGTTACTTATTCTGGAACCACTTTAAGGGAATAAAATTCCTATTTCCTTTGTGAAACAGAGGAAAAAGTGTATGGTGAAACCAAGGGAAGGCTTTTTAAAGCTTCTGCTGCAATATAGCACAGCTCAATTTTTGTTACTCTTTTTGGCTAAAGCAAGTGACCAAAATGGTCATATTTCTCTCATTTCAGTGTGGAAATAAACCTCTCCCTTAGTATGGCATTGCAAGTCACCTAGCAATGGGTGGGGTGTGGTAATCTTTCTCCAGAGGGAACAGAAAATACACACACACACACACACACACACACACACACACACACACATTGATTTTGGGGAGAACTGACATTTTTCTTATAACTGAGTCTATCCTAAGGTCTGGTACTTTTTGAACTTTATTTAAGTCTATTTTGTATATACCTGAAGGCTTTTTTATGCATGTTATTAAGAAAAAAAGTTCCATTTAATGTCCAGATAGTTTATCATTTTATTGTTATATTAAATAGGACTTTTCACTTACTGTATTTTTAATTTGAACCACTTTAAAAAATGTTTTTTTTTAATTTGAACCACTTTAAAAAATATTTTATTTATTTATTTGAGAGTGAGAGAGCACACAGAAGTTGGGGGGGTGGGAGAGGGAGAAGGAAAAGCAGACTCCCTGCTGAGTAGGAAACCTGATGGGGACTCCATTCTAAAACCCTTTCTCCCCCCACCCCCAGAGATCATGACCAGAGACAAAAGCAGATGCTCAACTGACTGAGACCCCCAGGCACCCTAATTTGAACCATTTTTAATTGATTTTTTGTATTACTCTTTAATGAACAAATATTTTAAAAGACTTCTGTCTGGGAGACAATATAAATGTATAAAGTAAGAAAGTGTCTCTGCTCTTAAACAGTTTATCAGAGATAAGATATTCAACTAGTGACATTTCTAATGAAATTTAATATAGTAGGTGACAAATATACAAATGGTTTGACTTCAAATATGATGGATTTAGGTCTGTTTTGCCACACTGAACAATTAATTCAATTGAGCTGAGTAGGTTGACATGTGGTTCTGTAAGCATCTCTCCTGAACCAGAAAATCTTATGCAATAATATAATCATACAAGTGAAAGAAAAATCTTCTCTGTCCAAGGGATGTTACATAATATAGGCTTTCCAAATAAGAGATATAGACAAAATATTGTAGAATGCCTATGAAGTGATTAATTTGATTGGCATAGCCACTGATGCTTAAAGAAAAATATTTTATTTTCAATTTTCTGAAGATAAGCTAAATGTTTAATCATTTTAGATGATGGATGCACCAAAGCAGTAGTGATTGAGTTCTATTTCAAAAATGACACATGGTTTAATTTTTTTAGAGTATAGGTGCTTGAACGAAATGATTACTATTTAAAATGTTAATGTATAGGGGCACCTGGGTGGCTCAGTGGGTTAAGCCTCTGCCTTCAGCTCAGGTCATGATCTCAGGGTCCTGGGATCTAGCCCCACCTTGGGCTCTCTGCTCAGCAGGGATCCTGCTTCCCTCCCCCCTCTCTGTCTACTTGTGATCTCTCTTTCTGTCAAATAAATAAATAAAATCTTTAAAAAAATTAAAAAAATAAAATGTAAATGTATATATAGCTTTGATTAAAATGATGGAAGCCCTTAGAATTTGATTTTAGTTTTATACTGAAGTTTTATAGGAACTTCAGTCCTATAGAACTAGTCTGACAACAGGTGTGCCTGGATGGCTCACTCAGTTTTGTCTGCCTTCTGCTCAGGTCAGGATCCCAGGGTCCTGGGATCAAGCCCCATGTGAGGCTCCCTGATCAATTTGGAGTCTGCCTCTCCCTCTCCCTTTCCCCCTCTCCCTGATTGTGCTCTTTCTCTATTGCTCCCTCAAATAAATAAAATATTTAAAAATATATTCTGACAGTCATAACTACTATGAAATTAGTTATTGTGTCAAATATTTTATCAACTACCTTATATATCATATTATTTAATAAGCTCTTATGAAACAGGGATAATTAGTTTATGTTGTAGATTCGAACTCTGAGGTTTAGAGTGATTATGTAATTGACAAAGCATCAATAAGCTAGAAGCCAGGGCTTGAACTCTAGTAATTTTATCCAAATTGGTATATTAAATATTATCCCATTGTTCGGGAAAAATAATGTTTTATGTGTATGTTATGTGTTTGATAATTTGAAAGATGAAGAAACCATAAGTTTGAAAACTGCTAAGATATGAAAATATTTAAGGGTCATCTGAAAAAAAAATTGAATTAGAAATTTTCAGTGAAATATTGGTTAAAATCTTAAAAACAGAAATTTTATGTGACAATATCAGATACATTGTATTTCAGTTCTACTGTTGCACACAGATGCCAAACAGAAGATTAACGAGCAAAATTATGTTATAAAGTTAGAAAATTAGAAAGTTATGTAAGAAAAAATTGAAGACACCAATGTGAAATTATAAATATCGTGTTAGCACATTTTCAAGTATTTCCTTATTTTTTTAAAGGTAATCTCTATTCCCAACATGGGGTTTGAACTTAGAACCCCGAGATAAAAATTTGCATGCTCTGTGAGCTGAGCCAGCCAGGAACACTTCAAGTGATTTTAATTAAACTGACATTCAGATAATGAACTGAGTGGTATATATTACAGGCAAAATATGTACTCTGATTTATTTTTTGTTAGTAAATGCCAATAAGGGAAATTTTGTAGAATTTCATAGTTATTCAAATAAATCACTTACTTTCTAATTTTGACCTTCCCATTTTGCTTTTAAATCACTTCTAATTTGTATACATGCTTCTGACTTTACTGAGTTTATTATTGGAAAAGATGTAAATAAAATAAAAACCTAACCCTACATTACAACAAAAGTAAAGAAATTGTTAAATGAGTCCATCATATAATTTTGTGCTTAAAATAATGGCAATAAGATCTTGAATAAAAAAAAAAAAACATAAAATGACAGAATTTACTTGAAGTAAAAAAAAAAAAAAATCAAGGAACATAGGTGCCTGGGTGGCTCATTCAGGTAGGTGTCCAACTCTTGATTTTGACTCAGGTCATTATCTCAGGGTCCTGGGATTGAGCCCTGAGTCAGGCTTTGCACTCAGCAGAGAGTAGGCTTGAGGATTCTCTCTCTCCATCTGCCAATCCCCCCTCACTTTCTCTCTCTCTCTAATACATAAATAAATCCTTAAAAATATTCAAGGAACACAAGTATTATTATTTGTAAATATTATATACAAGATACTGGTTAGCATATTAAATGTAGTCATTTTAAAATGAATACAGTAATTAATACCTAATATGGCTAATATTACCACCATTAAGAAAAACATTAAAATAAGACAAGAGAAGTAGAAATTAAGAAAAAAATTGATGGCCAAATTGGCACACACATCATTTTTGTTTTCTTATTTACACTTTACCCAGCCAAGTTTTATGTTTGTTACTTGGTTTTCATGTGACAATTATTTTATTCAGCAACAATTTCCATTGAAAATTATTTTTACTGATATTCTGTTTGTAGATACTATTCTAGATGCAGATACTGAAGATATAATAGTTAACAAAATAGAAAAGTGATTCTTCTTCATAGAGCTCTTCTATTCCATCATTAGGACTCTCATGCACTTATTTATATTACACAAATAAAATTTTGTACTCATTCTTCATTAAATATGTAAGAATTCCTTCCACTTTGATATGATTTCACTTTGTAATTAATAATTTTTGATGCTAAATGGGAATTAACTAAAAAACAAATTCTGTCTATACTCTAGCAAACGTCCTCTGAACACTGAGAAAGATCATACATCACATCAGTTATGAGCACCAATATGTTAAGTGGCATCTATTTCCTTCATCCAATTACAAAAAGAGTCTGTAAGATTTAGACCACTGATGACTAAATGGGAACAAAGAATGGATGGCAGTGTTGACAGTCTCCAATGTCTTTTCCTTTCAAGGTATTAAGATAAGTTATTGCTATAATCTTTGCAAACTTTTTCAAGAAGATTATGCATAAAGATGAACATAGAATTAATGTCTTCCCTTAAAAGAGCATTTTGCTCTGATAGGTCTCCATTCCTTTTGACTACTTCTCCTTTTACTTAGTGGTGTAAGATTTAGTCACAAAATATTTAAATACAGAGTTTGCAATATAGCAGTCCCAACCTGGTCTGAGAATCGTCTTTTCATTTTTCTGGAAGAAGAAATACTACTTTGAATATTAGTTTTCTCCAAAGGCTTTAAGCCAAGGATGTTACAATTAAAATAATAATTTATATCTCATACACTTTTTCCTTCCAAAGACCAGGGGGAAATAGGGAAATGTTTTTTATTGTTCACTACTTGAAAGATAATTTCATACAAATAAATAAAATAAAATATTTTTTACCAGATCATGATGACCACTTAATATCTAACCAGGGATTTTAGTGAAATGAAGCATAGTTAATATTTGCAAAGAAAAATATGATAACAATATTCTGTATGGAAATTTTTATTCAGAGGGTGACACTTCATATCTTTTTATCATTAATAATTGAAGAGTGACAGAAAATTCTAAGATATCCCTTTGAACAGCCACTTGTAGAAGAATGAAACCAGACCATTTTTGTACACCATATGCAAAGATAAACTCAAAATGGATGAAAGACATAAATGTGAGACAGGAATCCATCAAAATCCTAGAGGAGAACACAGGCAGTAACGTCTTCAACCTCAGCCATAGCAACTTCTTGCTAGACACGTCTCCAAAGGTAAGGGAAGCAAAAGCAAAAATAAACTACTGGGACTTCATCAAGATAAAAACCTTTTGCACAACAAAGGCAACAGTTAACAAACTAAAAGGCAACCTAAAGAACAGGAGAATATATTCCCAAATGTTTTATCAGATCAAGGGCTAGTACCCAAAATCTATAAAGAACATATCAAACTTAACACCCAAAAAGCAAATAATCCATTCAGTAAATGAACAGAAGACATTAACAGACATTTCTCCAAAGAAGACATACAGATGGCCAACAGAGACACCAAAAAATGCTCCATATCCCTAGGCATCAGAGAAATACAAATCAAAACACAATGAGATACCACCTTACACCAGTCAGAATGGCTAAAATTGACATGTCAGGAAACAACAGGTTTTGGTGAGAATGCAGAGAAAGAGAAACAAACCCTCTTACACTGTTGGTGGGAATGCAATCTGATACAGCCACTCTGGAAAATGGTATGGGGGTTCCTCAAGAAGTTCAAAATAGAGCTACCCTATGACCCAGCAACTACATTACTAGGTATTTACCTCAATGATACAAATGTAGTGATCTGAAGGGGCATCTGCACCCCATTGTTTATAGCAACAATGTCCACAATAGCCAAATTGGAAAGAGCTCAGATGTCCACTGACAGAGCAATGTATAAAAAAGGTGTGGTATATATGTGTGTGTGAGTGTGTGTGTTTACACACACACTCACACGCACACATATACAATGGAATATTACTCAGCCATCAGAAAGGATGAAATCTTACCATTTACATTGAAATAGATGGAACTGGAGGGTATTATACTGAGCAAAATATGTCAATTAGAGAAAGACAATTATATGGTTTCACTCATATCTGTAATATAAGAAACAACACAGAGGATCACAGGGAAAAAGAGGGAAAACCGTAATGGAAGTCATCAGAGAGGAAGACAAAACATGAGAGACTCAACTATAGGAAACAAACAGGTTTACTGGAGGGGAGGTAGGTGCGGAATGGGGTATCCGTTGTGACGGGCATTAAGGAGGGCACATGGTGTGATGGGCACTGAGTGTTACATGCAACTGATGATTATTGAACACTATGCCTGAAACTAATGATAATTTGTTGGCTAACTGAATTTAAAAAAAAAAAAATCTCTTCAAAAACTACATACTTTGGTGGCTCCTGGGTGGCTCAGTGGGTTAAGCTGCTGCCTTCGGCTCAGGTCATGATCTCAGAGTCCTGGGATCGAGCCCCGCATCGGGCTCTCTGCTCAGCAGGGAGCCTGCTTCTTCCTCTCTCTGCCTGCCTCTCCGCCTGCTTGTGATCTCTCTGTCAAATAAATAAATAAAATCTTAAAAAAAAAAACAACTACATACTTTGATTGACTTAAAAAAATCTTATTTAACAATAGGCCAATCTCTTTAAGCCTATTTTAAAGAAAATTGTATTTCATAATTTGATGGGTGTTATCAAAATCTATTAGTGAAAAAAGACTATATAATAAGAGGGATACTTTTATTTTTATTACCATTTTATTCAAAATGTTTCAGGCATGAAGAATACTAGATGATAAGAAAAAGCTATAAGGATGCATCACTAAGAAAGACAGAAAGAGAACAACAAAATCCTCCTTATCTATACCTAAATAATGGCCAAGCTGTTGTATCCTACTGTTCCTGATAAAAGAAGAGGTCATTTGTGTACATATTTTCTGACAGAATGAGGACATTCATGTTATCCCTGATTAGTTGAATAATGTCCCATGGCATTTTCTCCACTGATGCAGCTTAGCAGTGACAACATCATTTGCTGTTCATCCTGACCGTCCTTCTTTCCGCTTACTACACCCCTCCTCTAACAAACTTAAAGCTATCAGTATGTTCCTAGCTCTAAAAATAAATGCACGTTTTTTTGCTTTTTTCCTGGCTTACAATACAAAAATGAGGACATTCTCGTTAACATTCCTGCCTACATTTTGCTTTTAAAGAGTGTACTTTTTCTGAAAGAAAGAAAGACAGAAAGACAGAAAGAAAGAAGAAAGAGTTACTCTTTTTAAGTCATTAATTCTTATAAAAATTACCCACATGGATAAGGTTTTAGTTTGAATGAAGTTTAATTGATATGTGCTATCTTTTTGGTTATAGCCATTCTGACAGGTATAAGTAATATCTCATTGTGATTTTGATTTGCATTTCCCTAATGATGAGTGATATGTGCTTGTAGGTCATCTATATGTCTTCTTTGATAAAATGTCTATTCAGATCTTCTGCACATTATTTAAATTGGATTGTTTGTTTTCCACTGAGTTGTATGAGTTATTTATGTATTTTGAATATTAACATCTTGTCAGATATATGATTAGTAATGTCTTCTCCCATTCAGTAGATTGTCTTTTCATTTTGATAATGGTTTCCTTCTGTTGGGGGAGGTAATTGAAACAACATGATTGACCCTGGGTCATGGAGTTTCTTCATCACCTTCCTTGTCCTTGGAATGTGGGTTCTGCTTGCCTTTCTTGCTTCCAGAGTCTGCTCCAATGACATAGGTGTTGCCTGTTTTATGACACTGAACCAGTTAAAGCCTCTATATAAACTTTTAAGATTTGACAGGCATGTGCAGGGAACCATTTCTCTTGCTGCTGCTCAAGACAAACCTCATATATTAGTTACTTTTGCTTATTAAAACTGCCAACTACCAATCTGGAGTAGCCTGCCTCTTCCTTGTATGGGGGTCCATTTCAGATTACTTCCTCAAAGCTCTGGAAATGATTGCAAACCAACAAGTTTTCTGCGCAGAAGGTTTTTAGTTTGATGTAATCACATTTGTTTATTTTTGCTTTTGTTTCCCTTGCCTTTGAAGTCAGATCTACAAAAGCATTGCTAATATTTTATCTTAAGGATTTAAGCATCTCACTGCATTCTCTATTTGTTTGCATGGTTTCTTTTTTTTTTAAGTTTTTTATTTTTATTTAATTTCTTTTCTCTGTTTCATTCAATGAATTTCATTCATTGTTTATGCACCACACCCAGTGCTCCATGCAATACATGCCCTCCATAATACCCACCACCAGGCTCCCTCAATCTCCCACCCCCTGCCCCTTCCAAACCCTCAGATTGTTTATCAGAGTCCATAGTCTCTCATGGTTCACCTCCCCTTCCAATTTCCCTCAACTCCCTTCTCTCCATCTCCCATGTCCTCCGTGTTATTTGTTATGCTCCACAAATAAGTGAAAGCATATGATAATTGACTCTCTCTGCTTGACTTATTTCACTCAGCATAATCTCTTCCAGTACTGTCCATGTTGACACAAAAGTTGGGTATTCATCCTTTCTGATGGAGGCATAATACTCCATAGTGTATATGGACAACATCTTCCTTATCCATTCACCCATTGAAGGGCATCTTGGCTCTTTCCACAGTTTGGCAACCGTGGCCATTGCTGCTATAAACATTGGGGTACAGATGGCCCTTCTTTTCAATATATCTGTTTCTTTTTCTTTCTTTCTTTTTTTTTTTTTAAAGATTTTATTTGACAGAGAGAGACACAGTGAGAGAGGGAACAGAAGCAGTGGGAGTGGGAGAGGGAGAAACAGGCTTCCCACCGAGCAGGGAACCCAATGTGGGGCTCGATCCCAGGATCCTGGGATCATGACCTGAGCCAAAGGCAGACACTTAGCAACTAAGCCACCCAGGCACCCCTCACTACATCTGTTTCTTTGGGGTAAATACCCAGTAGTGCAATTGCAGGGTCATAGGGAAGCTCTATTTTTAATTTCTTAAGGAATCTCTGCACTGTTCTCCAAAGTGGCTGCACCAACTTGCATTCCCACCAACAGTGTAAGAGGGTGACCCTTTCACATCCTCCCAACACACGTTGTTTCCTGTCTTGCTCATTTTGGCCATTCTAACTGGTGTGCGGTGGTATCTCAATGTGGTTTTAATTTGAATCTCCCTAATGGAGATTCAAATTAAAATGATGAACATTTTTTTCATGTGTCTGATAGCCATTTGTATGTCTTCATTGGAGAAGTGTCTGTTCATTTCTACTGCCCATTTTTTGACATGATTATCAGTTTTGTGTGTGTTGAGTTTGAGAAGTTCTTTATTGATCCTGGATATCAACCTTTTGTCTGTACTGTCATTTGCAAATATATTTTCCCATTCCATGGGTTGCCTCATTGTTTTGTTGACTATTTCCTTTGCTGTGCAGAAGCTTTTGATCTTGATGAAGTCCCAAAAGTTCATTTTCGCTTTTGTTTCCTTTGCCTTTGGAGACATATCTTGAAAGAAGTTGCTGTGTCTGATATCAAAGAGGTTGCTGCCTATGTTCTCCTCTATGATTCTGATAGATTCCTGTCTCACGTTGAGGTCTTTTATCCATTTTAGGTTTATCTTTGTGTATGGTGTAAGAGAATGGTCGAGTTTCATTCTTCTACATATAGCTGCCCAATTTTCCCAGCACCATTTATTGAAGAGACTGTCTTTTTTCCACTGTATATTTTTTCCTGCTTCGTCAAAGATTATTTGACCATAGAGTTGAGGGTCCATATCTGGGCTTTCTACTCTATTCCACTGGTCTATGTGTCTGTTTTTATGCCAGTACCATGTTGTCTTGGTGATCACAGCTTTGTAGCATTACCCTGATCCCCAAACCAGGCAAAGACCCCACCAAAAAGGAGAATTTCAGACCAATATCACTGATGAATATGGATGCTAAGATTCTCAACAAGATCCTAGCCAATAGGACCCAACAGCACATTAAAAAGATTATCCACCATGACAAGGTGGGATTCATCCCTGGGTTGCAAGGATGGTTCAACATTCACAAATCGATCAATGTGATAGAACAAATCAATAAGAGAAGAGAGAAGAACCACATGGTCCTCTCAATTGATGCAGAAAAAGCATTTGACACAATCCAGCATCCATTCCTGATTAAAACACTTCAAATATAGGGACAAAGGGAACATTCCTCAACTTCATAAAATCTATCTATGAAAAACCTACAGCAAATATCATCTTCAATGGGAAAAAGCTTACAGCCTTCCCGTTGAGATCAGGAACATGACAAGGATGCCCACTCTCACCACTCTTGTTTAACATAGTATTAGAAGTCCTAGCAACAGCAATCAGACAACAAAGAGAAATAAAAGGTATCCAAATTGGCAATGAAGAAGTCAAACTCTCTCTCTTCTCAGATGACATGATATTTTATATGGAAAGCCCAAAAGACTCCACCCCCAAACTACTAGAACTCATACAGCAATTCAGTAATGTGGCAGGATACAAAGTCAATGTACAGAAATCAGTGGCTTTCTTATATACTAACAATGAAAACACAGAAAGGGAAATTAGAGAATCGATTCCATTTACTATTACACCAAGAACCATAAGATACCTGGGAATAAACCTAACCAAAGAGGTAAAGGATCTGTACTCGAGGAACTACAGAACACTCGTGAAAGAAATCGAAGAAGACACAAAAAGATGGAAGACCATTCCATGCTCTTGGATCAGAAGAATAAATATTGTTAAAATGTCTATACTGCCTAGAGCAATCTATACTTTAAATGCCATTCTGATCAAAATTCCACCAGTATTTTTCAAAGAGCTGGAGCAAGTTATCCTAAAATTTGTATGGAATCAGAAGAGACCCTGAATTGCTAAGGAAATGTTGAAAAAGAAAAACAAAACTGGCGACATCACGTTGCCTGTTTGCATGGTTTCTGAGTTGCAGCTGGGGTGATTCTTAGCTTTTGTTCCTCTATAGGTAAAGTGTTTCCTCATCCTATTGCCTTTTCAGGAATTTTCTTTATTTTATTTCTATAATTTGAAAATAATATGCCTAGGTGTTATTTTATGACTTGTCTTGCTTAGTGTTCTCCGAGCTTCCTGAATATGTGGTGTGGTGTGTGACATTAATTTGGGGGAAAGTCTCAGTCATTAGAATTTAAATATTTCTTCAATTCCTTTCACTCTTCTCTTTCTATTATTCCCATCACATATATGCTATGCCTTTTATAGTTGCCCTACAGTCCTTAGAATTATGTTCTATGTTTTCAGTCTTTGTTCTCTGTTTTTGTAGTTTTGAAGGTTTCTATTGAGATGTTCTCAATCTCAGGCACTCTTTCTTCGGGTGTATCTAGTCAACTAATAAACCTGTCAAAAGCATTCTTCATTTCTGTTATAGTGATCTTTGTAGCATTTTTTAAAAATTTTTCTTATGATTTCCATCACCCTGCTTAAAAAGTCCATCTGTTTTTGCATGTTCTCTATCGATTAGACATTTGGCATATTAATTATACTTGTTTTAAATTCTCAATTTGATAATTCCAATATTCCTGTCATGTCTGTTCTGAGGCCTCTCCGTATTCAAAGGGCGTTTTTGTCTTTTATTATGAATAATTTTTTTTTGATAAGCAGACATGATATACTAGGTAAAAGGAATTACTGTAAGTGGGACTTTAGTCCCACTTATGTGCTAAGATTTGGGTAGGTAGAGAATACATTCTATATTCCTATGCCTAGATCTGGGTCTTTTACTGAATATTACTCTAGACTATGACCTTCATAAGTGTTTCTCAGTCTTTTTTTTTTTTTTTTTTCTGTTTTTCTCCCCTAGATGGCTAGAGTAGATGGGAATTGGTTATTTTTATTGTCCTAAGTGAATCTAGGGATGGTTTGAGTTGGGTATTTCAACTTCCCCAGATCAGTTAGGCTCTGATTAATATGCTAGCAAATTAGATTCTGAACGATTTTCTCCTGAAGGCAGACCTTGTTTAAAAACAACAACAACCCCCCCCCCCCAAAAAAAAGTGGTCTGGCATATTTTCTAACATTCCTTTTCCCATCTTCCTGTGGGAAGCAAGAGGGAATTTTCTCAAATACATACATTCAGATTCTTATAAAGCTCATGGAGGTAAATCTCTCAATATTATGGGGGTCCCCCATGACTAGGTGCTCTTGGAGTATTTAACTCTCAGACTTATTCACTATGAACCTCCAACAGTTTGTCAGTTATATTTCAGGCTTTCCTACCTTTAAACTAGTCTCTGTGGTGGTTTCTACTTGTGAGTCTCTGCTCCAGCAAACCATAATTTCCTGTTTTCACCTGTGCAGCCAGTCTTGGGGGTAGTAATTTGCCCTATGTCCTCAATTCTTTTATAGATCCAAGATAGTTGTTGATTTTTCATTGTTAACCTTTTTACTTATTAGGACAGAATATTAGCTTCTAAGTTCCTTACCTGGGAAACTGTAATCCTCCTTTAATCTACTTCTAGATTTAGCATGGTTCTCTTGTAGGTCCCATATAATCGGGTCTTCCTTTCTGGCCAATCTGGTAAATTGTACACATTAATTAGGATTTTTTTAAAATATGTGATGTTATCATGAGTATGATTAGGTTCAAAGCTACCACCTTACTATCTTTTTTTTTGTGTCCCATCCTATGCTTTGTTAAATTGGTAGAAAGGGAGAATGATTAAATGGTATGACAAAGGAATGGTATAGGCTGAATGTAAAAATTTAACTGATCCGAAGCTACATAATATAGAGTCAGCACATTGAGGTAATTAGGAAACTCTAATAAGTATTTAATTAATTTTAATTAATAGAACTGTGTTAACTTTACAATGAGAAATAAGACTTTGACTTCATAGTGAAATTCTTTTTCATACTGTAATATTGATCAGTAAAACATATAGTTTCATATACTCAGTTGACCTCTACCAGATATAATCTAATGGATTTTTCTTACTTGCACATATCATTTATTTCTTCCTGTAATTTCGGATTGTTCTGGAGAAGAAAATATTATTTTTTTATTATTTACTTTTTTATGTTACTATTTATATATATAAATATATATATATTTATATTACTATTTTACTATTTACTATAATATTTTACTATTTACTATTTTTTAACCTAATGCTTAATATTTTAGGGTATTATGATTATTTAACCTTTTTTGTTGTTGTTGTTATTTGGTTTCCCCTATGAGCTGATCCACTGAGTTCTTTACCATGTTTTTGTTTCTTTGTTTGTTTAGTTTGATGGGGTTATTTCTTATAATTCAATTTCTTGTAAAAATATAAAATATTTACTTTTTATATAAATCTAGTTTTCTTATTTCAAAATCTTTTTTAAAATTTTTATTTATTTACTTGAGAGAAAGCACAAGGGACAGGCAGCAGGAGAAGGAGAAGCACACTCCCCACCAAGCAGGAAGCTGGAAGAAGCAGGGCTCCATCAACCAAAGGCAGACACTTGACCAATGGAGCCACCCAGATGACCCTTATAAGAATATCTTATAAGCAATATTTTTGTTTCTGTCTGGTGGTTATGCAAGAAATATTAGAGATATTAGATTAGCTTAATCAAATCAAATGTTGACATGATTCATCATTGGCATTCAGTTTATTCCATTTACCCCTACTGTTAGGGAGTTGTCTTATAGGCTACTAAACTAAACACTGGTGTTTCACTAGGACCCTTTGTTAACAACTTTGTACTCTTTGTTAACAACTGAACTATAATTTTTGTTCCTTCAGAACCTCGTGTCTTTCAAAAGTTGGTCAACTTTTCAGCCTCTATGCCATACTTTCATACTGGCTATTTCTGAGGAAATGTGGTCTGCCAGTTTCAACTGTCTGGTATTTCTGTTTTCCTCTATCTTGGACCTGTAGTTTTTCATTACTGGGGTAACACTCCAATGCTTTCAAAGAAACTTTACAGACACACACACACACACACACACACACACACACACACTTGTTTTTGTTGTTTTTCTTAGGAAATTTAATCAGTTGTTGCTAGATGAAGACCATTTGTATGAACAAATTGTATTAGAGACACTAATTATTGGAAACCATAGGTTGATCCAAGTATAAAATAAATGAGTTCCTAGGATTCTCAGTGTGAAAGCACTAACTACATTTCCTTTCTGATTTGCATTTTTTGAGAAGGAACAGAATCATATAAAGAAGAAACTCAAAGTATAAGTTTAGATGCCAGCAGTCTATGAATTACAGGGTGATTTAAATTTCTATCTCAATTATATTATTTTAATAACAAATGTATTTTGATTAAAAGGAATACATTTTCATGTCAAATGAAAAATAAGACTTATTTTTACATGTGTAAAGTCATTCAAGAAAAATGTTAAATCCTTATTCATTCCAAGGAACTGATGATTTTTGTCTGAATTATTATAGTGTTAATGGAGAAAATGATGATTGTCTAATTCCATTACTCTTCAAAACATATATATATATATTTTTTCCTCTAGAAGGAAGTTTTCCTACTGTCCTTCCTTCCTCCCTCTTTCACTCTCTCCTTTTCCTCCTTTCATCAGTATGGTGTAATGGATTCTTACTTATTTGATAGGTTATAATTTATTATTATTAATGTCAATGCTCACTTTATCCCAGATTTGGCCAACTGAATATCTTGTCATCTTGACACATCTCCATTATTCTTTTGGCACTTATTTTCTTTCTAATACAAGGTGTTTCAGGCTCATCTTTTTAATTCTCAGTCTGAGCCTTGGAACAAGCTATTTGTATAAGTGTCCTTCATTTCTTTTTGAAACAAAGATATGGATGATAGTTGAATTTATTGTGATTGGGATGTTATTGCCTCTAGGCCTATTCAGTAGACAGAGGTCAGACATACATTTCTGTCTTAGTCTGCTCTAGCCACAATAACAGAAGACCATAGCTCAAATGGCTTATAAACAATAGAAATCTATATCTCACAATCTAGAGACTAAGAAGTCCAATACCAGTGTTTCAGAATGGCTGAATTCTGGTGAGGGCCTACTCTCTGGTCTATAGAGTGCTTTTGCTAGGTCCTCTCATGGCAGAAGGGGCAAGGGAGCTCTCTGTGCCATCCTTTATAAGATCAGTTACCCCCATTAATGTGAGCTCTAATCATGTGACCAGGCACCTTCCAAGACCCTACCTCCCGACAGCATCACAACAGGGATTAAGTTTCAAAACATGAATTTTGCGAAGACACAACATTCAGCCCATGGCAATGCATATGTACTATAACTTCCTTCTCTGATAGTGAGGAAACTGGCTTGCATTATACATGACATCCACTACATACATATTCAATTATAGAGTACTTTGAATATCGTTTCCTAATTGGTCCCTGCTGTATTCCAAGAGTTGCCATGATTTAAACTTTGTTGTTGTCATCCCTTTTTAGAGTAGTTTTGTTATTCATTTGAATACTATTTGATTGATTTCTTTCCACTGTATACCATTCTAAGTTTTTGCCTCCATCCTGGTTGACTGTTTTTATGGGAAGAGGGTTGTAGTGGATAGGAAATATCAACAAAATTCCAAAAGTAAGAAAGAAGCAAAGAAAGAAGACTCAGACACAATCCTTCTCAATTATTTCTATAACATTCTTAACCCCCATTTCTTCCATTTTTCCAATGATTTCCTTAAATAACTGTCTGATATTGGCACAAGTACAAACTAACAGACCAATGTTACAGAACAGTGAGTGCAGGAGCTGGAAGATATAGAAACATGTGTATGCATGTACATCCACATGCATGTTTGATCATTTACTTTACTAGAAAGTATGCATTTGATGGCATTAAAAGAATAATGTTATTAAATATTGCCAGGTCCATTGAATACCCTCATGGAATTAATCAGTGAACCTAATCTCTACTTAGTCTCTACAGATGATTGAAGCTTTAAGTGAGATAGATGCAGTAGTGAAAGATTAAGATAAAATAGAAGTATATCTTAGCTTGAGTGAGAAATATTCATAGCAGCAATTGCAATAGTCACCAAACTGTGGAAAGAACAAAGATGCCCTTCAATGGACAAATGGATAAAGAAGATATGGTCCATATATACTATGGAGTATTAGGCTTCCATTGGAAAGGATGAATACCCAACTTTTTTATCAACATGGATGGGACTGGAAGAGATTATGCTAAGTGAAATAAGTCAAGCAGAGAGAGTCAATTATCATATGGTTTCACTTACTTGTGGAGCATAAGGAATAACATGGAGGACATGGGGAGATGGAGAGGAGAAGTGAGTTGGGGGAAATTGGAGAGGGAGACATACCATGAGAGACTGTGGACTCTGACAAACAAACAGGGTTTTGGAGGGAAGGGGGGTGGGAGGTTGGGTGAGCATGGTGGTGGGTATTATGGAGGACACTATTGCATGGAGCATTGGGTGTGGTGCATAAACAATGAATTCTGGACCACTGAAAAAGAAAAAAGAAAAAAATTAAAAAAAAAAGAAACAGTAACTATGGAAGATTGATAAATTTTACTTCTTAACATTTTTAATTTGTGTTCTTCCTGTATACCATGGGAACATGAAAAAAGCCATATGATTGGTAAATTATATTTGGAATATATAGTCACAAAAATATTAAAAACAAAATATTTTGTGAACTTCTACAAATCCAAGAGAATACAGTTAAATGCCCTTAACTCCAGTCCATCACATACAGAATATTTTAAAAGCATTTCACGAAATAAGATACAAAATGGCCAATGAATATATATGTATACTCAAAATTGATAATCATAAAAATATAAATTAAATGAAATATGGTATGCAAAATTTAAATGAGGTACAATGCAAGTATTTAATTAAAACCTCAGTCAGAATTTAGAAAGGATGCACTAAAATGGAGTATAAGTTGCCACAATCACTTTGGACAATGATTGACTCTGATTAGGAAAGTAGAACAGACTTTGTGATGCACAGTACTGAAATATCCCATGACCATTAACAATAGAATAGATACATTTTATACATCTTTACACTAGAATATTATGCAACTAAAATGACCAAATTGGGGTGCCTGTGTGGTTCAGTTGGTTAAGCCACTGCCTTAGGCTCAGATCATGATCCTGGAGTCCTAGGATCAAGTCCTATATCCCTATATCTGTTTTTCCTTCTCCTTCCACTCCTACTCCTGCTCATGTTCTCTCTTGTTCATTTTCTCTCTCACATAAATAAATAAGAATCTTTAAAAAAATAAATTCATGGCACAAAACTAAATCAGAACTTAGGTAAAATAATTTTATATAAATTTAACAGGAATCAAATATAGTTATAAATTGATGAGTTAAGCAGTCAGTTTAGAAAATTGGGGGAAAAATAGTATTTGAGGAATCCAAAATAAGGAGAAAGTGATATTAAAGAAAAAATCAGGATAATAGGATAGTTCAATATTTAACTTTTTGAGGAAATGCCATACTGTTTTCAACAATGAGTGTACCAGTTTGCATTCCCATCAATGGTTTAAGAAGGCTCTCCTTTTCTCCACATCCTTGCCAACATCTCTTGTCTCTTGTTTTGTTGATTTTAGTCATTTTGACAGGTGTGAAGTGATAGCCCACTGTAGTTTTGATTTGTATTTACCTCATGGTCAGTGAGCATGATCTTTTCATGTGTCTGTTGGCCATCTGTATCTTTTCTTTAAAAAAATGTCTATTCATATCTTCTGTCCAACTTTTAAATGGATTACTCTTTTTTTTTTGGATGTTGAGTTTTACAAGTTATTTATATATTTTGGATCCTAATCCTTTATCTGATATGTCATTTGCAAATATAGTCTTCCATTTTGGAGTTTACCTTTTAATTTTTGTTGGCTATTTCCTTTGTTGTGCAGAAGCTTTTTATTTTGATGAAGTCCCAGTAGTTTATTTTTGCTTTTGTTTCCCTTGCCTTGGGAGACATATTGAGAAAGAAGTTATTATGGTTGCTGTCAAAGAGGATACTGCCTCTGTACTTCTCTAGGATTTTTATGGTTTCATGTCTCATATTTAGGTATTTAACTCCATGATCCAGCAATTGCACTACTAGGTGCTTACACAAAAATATAAAAATACTAAATCAAAGGGATATATACATCACAGTGTTTAAAGTAGCATTATCTACAATAGTCAGATAATGGAAACAGCCCATCAACTGATGAATGCCTAATGAAGATGTGGTGTATATACAATAGGATATTACTCAGTCATAAAAGAAAGAATGAAATCCTGGCATTTCCAATGACATAGATGGAGCTAGAGAGAATTATGAAGTAAGTCAGTCAGAAAATTTAAAAAAAAAACATGATTTTACTCATATATGGAATTTAAGAAACAAAATGCATGAGCAAAGGGGGAAAAAGAGAGAGAGAGGCAAACAAAGAAACAGACTTTTAACTATAGAAAACAAACTGAGGGTTACTGGAGGTGAGATTGGTCGGGGATGGGTGAGATAGGTGATGGGAATTAAGGAGTGCACTTGGGATGAGCACGAGTGATGTATGGAAGTGTTGGATTGTTATATTGCACAACTGAAACTAATATTATGCTCTATGTTAACTAACTGAAATTTGAATATAAACTTTTAAAAAAGGAAAACAAAAACAAAAAAAAGGCAAGAATAACTTAGAAGAGAGAAAAAAAGAAATGTATTAAGACAAAATTTAGTGTCTTTGAAAAGATTAGTAATATAGACATAACCTTGACATATCCTAATTTAAAAATGGGTAATAAATACATAGTATAATTTCCCCTACCATTTAATAGAATAATAAAGACAGTATATGATGCTAAGAAGAATGGCTATAAAGGAGAAAAACCGAACAACCAAAAAAAAAAAAAAAAGTAAATTCTTCAGAATGCAACATACATAAGTGAAATTATGAATTAATGGTAGAACCTACATGTGAAAATCCATAAGATTAGGAGAATATTTTGTGACATAATGTGCAAAAGGGCCTCATAAATAATTCTTTATGAGTGTAACTGATGGAATAAAAATGAAGGGTTTAATTTTAAGAGTGATTTTTGTTCTCTGAAGGACACAGTGATAGATTTTATGAACATATGACAGATTGTGAATAGATTATAATGTATGAAAATGAAAAGAGATTAGTGTCTAAATGTATGAAGAACTTAAGTGACTTAAAGACAACAGAATGGAATCAAATACATAAAGGACTTTGAAGGTTTACAAAAAAAGAAAACAAGCTGCAAGTATGAAGTCATCCTTAAACTAACCAGAAAAATATGAGAATGAGGTATTGTTTATGATGTTAAAAGAAAAAAGAAATAATTTATATTAATTGAGAGCATGTAGAACAAATAGACCTTTCCTAAAGCAGTTTTTAAAGATGCATTTCAGAGTGAAGGAAGATAGTTTCAAGTATAACTTAAGAGGCAAGAACAAATGAAGAAAAATTAAATAACATGCATATGTATTTAATTAATTGACATACTCTCTAAAATTATAATAGTAACTGGGCGCCTGGGTGGCTCAGTGGGTTAAGCCTCTGCCTCCGGCTCAGGTCATGATCTCAGGGTCCTGGGATCGAGCCCCACATCGGGCTCTCTGCTCAGCAGGGAGTCTGCTTCCTCCTCTCTCTCTGCCTGCCTATCTGCCTACTTGTGATCTTTCTCTGTCAAATAAATAAATAAAATCTTTAAAAAATTATAGTAGTAACTTTGTTTAATTTGGAGGTTTAAAAGGAAAAACTTACGTTCTCAAAGAAATAAGCACATAAGTGAAAGAGAATGATAAAAAATAGTGTTCTAAGGTCACTTTATTTTTTATGAGAACAACCCTCAAATTTGTTATTTGTAAAATTCCTGGCAAAATTTAATGTTTTGAAATTACAAAAAAGAGGGTAGAGCATACATTTCAAACTAGAAGATGAAAAATTTAAATAATAAAGAAATAAACCTCTAAACTTAAACTATGACTCCCTATATAAAGGAAATAGGAAAATAGAAAGTACACAAAATAGAAAAATTAAAATGATTTAAATCCACACAAATATATGAATGACTACTGTAGTTGTAAATGGGCTAAATGCAGGAAATACATAAAAGTAAAGACAATGGTTGCTTATTGGGGGGGAAAAAAAGCAGCTATGTTCTGGCTATTACACACATACACACCTAAAGGTAAAAATCATGAAGAGTAGAAATTTAAAAGATTTAAGGATATTCTAGGCAAATATTGATTATATGGCTATGTAAATATCAATATTTGCTCCTACAGAAAAAATTCTAATAATAAGTAAAGTCACTAGGTAAAGGAAAAATAATTCAACAAGAAGACCAAGCAGTATAAACTTGTATGTTCTTAAGATGATTACCTTAAATATTAAGAAAAAATTGATGCAGAGAGCAATTCATCATCTGATTTGTGTAAATAAATGCCCAATCTGCTGTCCTTTACAGAGTAACTCAAAGTCTGAAGGGAGTAGAGACGAGCTAGATGGGTGTTGGGTATTAAGGAGGGCACTTAATGATGGGCACTGGGTGTTGTATGTAAGTGATGAATCACTAAATTCTATTCCTGAAACTAATATCATGCTGCATGTTAACTAACTGGAATTTAAATAAACACTTGAAGAAAGTAAGGTCTGGATCAAATACAAAAACAATTAGTTTTGAAGTTTTAGAATGTTAACCAAAACTGGCAATTTCTGGAAGTTTGTCTAATAAGGATGGATGAAGAATGACTGGTGGGGCACCTGGGTGGCTCAGTTGGCTAAGCATCTGCCTTTGGCTCAGGTCATTGATCTCAGGTTCTTGAGATCCAGCCCAGTGTAGGCTCCCTGCTCAGTGGGGAGTCTGCTTGTTTCTCTCCCTCTGGCCCTCCCCCTGCTTATGCACCCTCTGTTTCTCAAATAAATACATAAAACATTTTTTTTAATAGAATGACTCCTAATGGCTACAGGGAGGATATTTTGGGGATGATGAAAATAATCTAAATTTAGATGGAGGTGCTGATTGCACAATTCTATCAGTATTCTGATATAGTTTAGAAGGGTGGACTTTATGATTTGAGAATTATATACCAATAAACTGTTATGCTTTTATAAAAATAAAATTCCAAGACAGAATCAGCATGGAGTGAATCTTTATTTTCCTTTGATTATTAATCTGAAGTTAGATCTCAGCTATAGCACTATTTGGGATAGATAAAATTCTGATATTTTTGCCATCTTTCTGGCTTAAGAATAAAAGAAAGAATTTAGGTAATGATGGCCCCTGGGAAGTGAGTACATTTTGGAAAGGAAAGCCATCCAAGTTAAGCCCACAGTCTGCTTTATGAACTGTGCTCAAGTTTCTGGTTGACCCTTGAAACAGGCAAGCATGGAGCAAACTACTGAACCTACTGAAGGCAGGGGTGGATAACAGAAAACAAACACATACAAAAAATGAGATTCAAGCCAAAATGTCAACCAAAAGTTAAGGAGAAAGACATTTTCAGATGAAAGGAAATCAAGAGAATTCATCTCCGGCAGATGTGCAGCGTAAGAAATGCTGAAGACGTTCTTGAGAGGAAGGGAAATCGTATCAGAGGGAAAATGGAATCTCCAGGAATGAATGAACAGCATCAGAAATAGCAGGTATTGTGCTAGATATAAATGAGTTTCCTTGTCTTAGTTCCAATAATATTCTTATGTCCTTTCAAAGCAAAATTAATACTATATATGGATCTAAAACATAGTACCTGGGTGACATAAAGGACAGTGAGTTTGGAATATGGATATATACAGTGGCAAGGTACCTATATTTCACATAAAGCAGAATAATTTAATGATGTGTACCATGAAAAGTTAAGTGTGCATATTGCAATACCCAGAGCAACCAATAATGATAAGCACCAAATAGGCATAGCTATCAAAGACTAAAAAAGAAACTGTAAAATAGATTAATAATCACAAAAAAGGTAGGAAAGGAGCAACAGAAGGAAAAACTGGAGGGGATAAATAAAGGAAATTTAAAAATAGTATATATAAATAAAGCTGTAATAACAACTACATTTAATGTTAATGAAATAAAAATTGTCAGAACAGACAATAAAGAAAATTCTAACTATGTGCTATGTGTGAGAAAACAGATGATTTGAAAATAACTAAAGGAAAATTCTATACCATACAAACCAAAAGAATAAGAAAGATGGAATAGCTACATTAATATCAGATAAAATAAACTTCTAACATAAAAAATAGTTTCTGAGATAAAGGGGAACAGAGTTTACCATAATGAAAGGAAAAGTATATTACTGACCTCAAAACTTATTATAAAACTGCATTAATCAAGATAAAGTGATATTGGCATACAGATTAATAAATAGAGCTATAAGTTAGAATAGAGAGCCCAGAAATAGATTCTCACTTTTACAATCATTTGATTTTTAACAAAGGCACCAAATCAATCCTATCAAATCTTTTCAACAGTTGTGTTGGCATCCCCAACTCTGTGGGATGTCCACAGAGAAAAAACAAAAAATATATAAAATAAAATTTGACTCTACTTCAAACTACACTCAAGAAATAATTTTGAGGTTATAAATACATCAAAGATAATATTGAGATTAACTATAAATTAGCTAAAATGCTTTTCAAGTAAAACATAAGATATGATCTTTATGATATGGAACTATATAAAGTGTATAAAGTTTTCCTAAAGCAATTATAGAAGGAAATATATGTATGTATATAAAACATATATATGTATATATATTACTATATATATATGGTTATTTACATAATGATTATATAATCTACCTATATGTATATAATAGATTATATAAGAATATAATATCTCTATGTAGAGATATTATATATTACATATCGCAAATGACTAATTGGACTTCTTCAGAATTAATTCATTTCAGACTTCTTCAGAATTAATTTCATTTTTTTTTAAGATTTTATTTACCTGAGAGCAAAAGCAGGGGGAACAGCAGGCTGAGGGAGAAGCAAGCTCCCTGCTGACCAAGGAGGCCAGTGGGTGACTTAATCCCAGGACCCTGGAATCATGACATGAGCTGAAGGCAGATGTTTAACCAACTGAGCCACCCAGGTGTCCCCCATTTAAGAAATTTTAAAAAGCAGGTCACACACTAGAATAAAATTATCTGTAAAGTTTATATCTGACAAAGATTTATAACATACGGCCATACTGATTTACAGCATGTAGTTAGAATACTTACAAGTTAACAATATCAGTAGAAACAATCCAGGGGTGCCTGAGTGACTCAGTCAGTTAAGCATCTGCCTTGGGATCAAGTCATGGTCCCAGAGTCCTGGGATCAAGCCCTGCATCAGGCTCCCTACTCAGTGGAGAGCCCGCTTCTCCCTCTCCCTCTGCTGCCCCCACCCTCGGCTTGTGGATGCTCTCTCTCTGTCTGTCAAATAAGTAAACGAGATCTTTAAAAAAAAAAAAAAAAAAAAGGAACAACCCAGTAAAATAAGTGAAATTTTAGCAGACACTCCATCAAAACCATACAAATGTCCAGTAAACACATGCAGCATTACTAAACATAATCAGCCATTAAGTAATGTAAATTAAGAGCATAATGAAAGACCACCTCACATCCACTGGAATTAATAAAGTGGTAAAGATGTAAAACAACTGGATATTTCACAGCTTCTTGGTGAATGTGCAAAAATGACCGTATCTTTAGGAAAAATTTTAACCATTTCTTATAAAACTGAACATAAACACTTAAACATTTCTTATAGAATCTACACTGTGATCCAGCAGTTTCACTCATTGGTAGTTACCCAAGAAAATGGAAAATGAATTGGACTGATCTGTGCAGAAGCTTTCTTTTAAGAGTCAAACACTGGAAACAACTTTGGTATCCAGTAATAAGAGATTGGAAGTATGTTTAGGTGGAAAATACACACCACCTGAATGCCTCTCAAAATCTTATGCTGACTGAGATAAACTTCTGAGCAAATACTGTATGTTTCCATCTATATGGAGTTCTTAAAATGGATACATATGTAACAAATGTTTATAGCTAAATGTGTACGGTGAATCTATGTGATCACTATAAAATTCTCTCAATTTTACTAAATGATTGAATATTTTCATAATAAAAATCTTACAAATTAATAGAAAAAGAAACAAATTTACTATAAGGAATAGATATTTCAATATCCATATGTCCCAGAGGAATTGCCATGCAGATAAAACAGCTTTTTTTTAAAATAGATAAGCAGCAGCATTTAATATTGACAAATACTCCAAGTTGATGCTTTCTTTACTTGGCTCTTAAGAAACCGTGTACTATTTTATTGGAAGGGGGGTCTTATTTTACTGAGAGCTACTTAATTTTCCTTGCTGAATCATTTCATATTTTTGAAAATCATTGAAGGGTCCTAGAATTAAGAGATTATCTTCTCTCTTCTGTTTACAAATGTTACCTTGGTAAACTCATTTGGCCTCTTGTCATAAAATACTGTCAAATCACAGTTGTGTATCTCTTGACCAGACCTCTCTTTTAAAACCCAGATTTTCTTCTACTTAGTATCTCTATTATAATCTGGAGTCTAATTGTCATTAAAACCTTAATATCCATTACTGATCTCCTGGTGTTTTCTAAAACATTCTATATCTGCTGCCCTTCCTTCCTTAGTTTATTACAATATCATCCTTCCAGTTAATGAGACGAAAATTGTTAGAGTCCCACTTTATTGCGTTCTTTTTCTCTCAAACCCAGTCCCATTGACAGAGTAGTCCACTACCTATTTTCAAAATATATTCAGAACCTAGAAACTCTATCTCCAGGAGTCCTGTGCTTGTCTCACAATTGTCTCCTTCCACCAAGTCCATTCTCAATAAAATAGAATAATCCTATGTTAAAACAGAAAGGAGATAATGTCATAACTCATGGTCTCATGTGAGTAAAAGCCAAAAGCTTACAAAACTATCTAGCTTCCTGTGTCTTCTTTGACTTCATCTGCTATTACTCTCACTCAGGTTCCGTTACCTTTCTACAGCTTGCTATATCTCAGAATGGCTGGGGATATACCCCGTAAGAGAATTGTATAGGCTGTTTCCTCTGACTGGAAAAAATATATTTGGCTCACTCCTTCACAACTATGACATCTGTACATAAAAGTTGCCTTTCAATGAGGCTAACTTAATCATCTTATACAGTGTTGCAATCCTTCAATTTCACCATACCCACAGATATTAATGATACTCAATTACCTCATTTTTTTCTTTCATGTGATTTATTATTTCTAATTTATAGTTATTTAGTTAGTTTCTACTTTGATTGTTTCCTTATTTGTCCTTATAAAATACAAACTCATTGGGAGTTGGGATTTTTAATTTTTTTTTTTTTTAGGATTTTATTTATTTATTTGAGAGAGTGAAAGAGAGAATGCACAAGCTGGGGGGAGGGACAGAAGGAGAGAGACAAGGGAAGCAGACTCTCCTGTGAGTGAAGAGCCCAACACAGGTCTGGATTTTAGGACCCTGAGATCATGACTTGAGTCAAAACCAAGAGTTGGATGTTTAAGTGACTGCGCCCCTCAGGGTTCCCAAGCCTTCAATGACTTTCACATGTCTACAGTGGGGCTGGCAAACTTCTTTTTTTTTTTTTTTGGTAAAGGTCAGACAATGAATATTTTGGAGTTTGGAGGCTATGTAGTCTCTGTTTCAGTTATTCAGCCTGGCACGTGCAATACTAAATCAGTCACAGGCAGTACATGAATAGATGATTGTCACTGTGATCTAATAAAACATAAACAATGCAACAACAATCTATTAATAGTCCAGAATTAGTCAATGGATTTAGTTTGCTTTCATTTTAGCAAACTATGGTTTACAGAATCATGTTGAAACAACTGAAAAGAAGAGAATCTGAGTATCTGTTCTACTTTGGATTTTCCTCTATTTCAACTCACACAACCACTATGTGTCAAAGCATATTTTATTGCACTTGCCCGCCTTAATCTTTCTTCACCTCCTAATTTCTGTCACACATTCATCTTCCTTCTGACACTAAATAACTTAGATACTGCACTTCTGCTTTTGAAATACTCAGCTCATTTCCAATTAAAGTCTAATTCTACATATCAATTGACAAATTACATTGACTTAAGTTCTCACAATCTCTTGTGTATCCACTCATTACCTGCTCCAAATATCCTCCCATACTTATTATGGAAGCCTGGTAAATGTGTGGGATTCCCCTATGGTAAAATGTCAAGGGAAATAGTGAGGCATGAAATTCAAATCGATGCAGCCCCACAGTACTGAACTTTAGCTTGTCAAACAATCGTGAGGATTCATTCCCTTTGCTCCATGCTAATAATATAACACTTACGTAGTGAAAAATAGAAAGAATAAATGAAACTAGTGTTCAAAGAGCCTGAAGAATTTGTTAACATTCATATCTTGTGGACTTCTCCTCTTTTAGGCAATGAAATCTCAGATTTATTTGGTTACCCTTAGAAGAAAACAAATTACTGTGACATTCCCAAAACATTTGTAATTCTATCCACAGGCAACTTTAGAGCTTCTCCTTCATTAAGGCTGCATTCTGTAGCTGCTGTTGTCTGTTAAAGTCACAGTAAACACTGTTGACAACCAGCTGTTCCTTTCTTATACCATAACTGAACTGCTTAGTGTAGATCATTACTTGGCTTAAATCCACACACATTACTTTTGCCACTCAAACAATAAAAATATTAATCTGCAAATATTCCTAATGTGAATTTTGAGTAATATGACATACTTCCCAAAGAGAATTATATTTCAAGTTACAAAATCCATTCTTAATTATACTCGAGAGTTAAAATACTATTGAATATTTATATTATTACTGTTTCTGCTTGGAATAGTGACTGGTTAAGAGGATTTGCTTTTTTTCCCTTCATATGACATGACATTATTAAAAACGTTAAAGCACTATCAGTCAACTACAGCTGTCAATTGTTCAATTACACTGAGCTTAAATTTTAGGCATTTAAAATGAATGTCATCCTTCTTCTGAAGTAAATACTGATATTTTCATCTTTGAATTTAATTCATGCAGATATTTTTAATCTGAAGTTCAGTGAGATACGTGGATGCATTTTAGCATCCTTAAATCCTCTGAATTCATATGCACAATTGTGCATGCCATTTTATTTTTTCTGATGGGAATAAAAGTCTGTATATAGACATCAGTAGATAAAAAAATGGAATGATGAGCCAAAATGATCACTAATAGAAAAATGATTGCTATGACTTTAGCACTGAAAATATAACTTTTTATTTTTATTTATGTTTTGATTTGGGTAATTTAGACTCTAAAAATTATTCTGCTTATGGATTTAAAACCTTTAAATTAACATTTAAAGATAATTTTGATATCACACACAGAAGGATATTGAATAAGATTTAAAAGAAATGATAGTAGACCCATGTCGTTTGCTGAAATCAATAAATAACATTATGTGACAAATGAATGCATTGTAAGACAGAATTTTTCATTATGTTTCTTATAATGACGTATGACCCTGTGATATAGGACTGTTACAAAAACGTTTCAGGGTTGTGATGTAATCAAACTTTTCAAAGGTCTGTGCCAGAGGACTGACTGATTTTTTACTATATGCCATTTGTAAAATCCCCAGCAAGTTTTTGATGGTTGCTTGAATGACTTTGTTCTTTAGATGGCTTTCTCTATCAAAGTATTTTTAAACCATGAAATCAAGCTTTTGGAGCCTGTTCATCTAGCAAATAGGTCTGGGCTAGGATAGAAGAGAGCTAATAAGGCATATTTCTAATTATCCTTATATTGCACTCAAATTAAAAAGAAAATAGAATCCAGTTTCAGAAGAGTGAATAGAAGAAAAGATGGTTAACCTTCCTGTACCTTTAGTTTTATCATTTGTAAAATCTCCTCTAGCTTGAAAATGCTATGACTTCAGTTTCAAGAAAAGTCTAGCAAATGAATCATAAAAACAATACTGCATTGATCAGTCTAATGGTTTGAATAGGATGTAATGATTATCGGTGACCCCCTCTGAGAAATCAAGCTATTAAACTTCTAAGGTCAATTCCAGCCATCAGCTATTCAGATATTTTCACATCAGCTACCAGGTACATTTATTTCAGCAGAATCTGGACCTATATACTTGAATCAATAATATACAACGAACACAGATGAACGATGTCTCAGGGTAATGAAGCAGACTTCATAAGCAGACTTCCTCAGGCTTATTGGATTGGCCAAAGAACAGTACTTGCTAAATTTTATACTGGGTGGGATTAATCACTCTTCAGTGTTATAGAGCAAGAGAAACAACAGAAACTCCAGTAGAGGTATATCAGAGATACGAATTTTCTGAAGTGAAATAAATATGTGACCCCTTCCAAGCTGCGATGGTCTGCTGAAGAAGAACAACATAACTTCTCTTATTTTTTCACTCTATTGAAACACTTGGCTATATATTCACTATTGAAATGTGTAGAAATTTTAGTGATGAAAGTTCATTTTCATTTTGTTTATGTTTTATACCAGAAGAATTGACCCCTTTTTTCAGTGAAATAGCACAAATAATTGCTGGTATTTAGAAAGATATTCAACTACAATTCTCAACACTTCTAAGATTTTTAATTATTGTAGGGAGAGAAAGAGAGGGCACACAAGAGCAGAGAGGATGGGGCAGAAGGAGAGGGAGAGAGAGAATCCCAAGGAGACTCCTCCCTCGGTGTAGAGCCCCAGGTGGCTCTCAATCTCACAACCTTGATATCATGACCTACGTGGAAATGAAGAGTTGGACCCTTAAGCAACTGAGCCACCCATGTGCCTCCAATTGTCAATACTTTTAAAGATTAGAGATGCTAATGAGAAAGATTCCTCCATCAAAATATATTAGAAATAAGCATGAACAATTAAGATTAATGAATACAAATATAATATAAAACACCAGGGATAAGAATTACAAATGTGAAGAGCTAGAAATTATTATTACATCTGTTCTCTTTGCCATCAGTTATGGTTAGTTAGAACCATAGATCATCTTTACTGGAATAACTGCATCTAAGTTTTGTTTCATTTTGTTTTGTTTAATTCTACTCTTTCATTTAAGACCTTTGAGCATCATGGTTTACTTTTGCAAGGTAGGAAGTTTGAGCATTGATCATATTAATGATAGATAAATTGAACATCTAAACTGATTTACATTTAAAAATATATTGCCTTATTGAAGGAAAAAGGCAGATCTAAAATATGGGGGAAAAGATGAAAGTGATTCTGTGTAAGAAGAGTTACCATTATAAATAAAACTTTGAAAAAATAAATGCAGGGGCGCCTGGGTGGCTCAGTGGGTTAAAGCCTCTGCCTTCGGCTCAGGTCATGATCCCGGGGTCCTGGGATCGAGCCCAGTGAGGGCTCTCTGCTCCGCAGAGAGTCTGCTTCTTCCTCTCTCTCTGACTGCCTCTCTGCCTACTTGTGATCTCTGTCTATCAAATAAATAAATAAAATCTTAAAAAAAAAAGAAAGAAAAAAGAAATGCATAAAGAGGATATTTAAGTGTTTTTCCATTGTGAAGTGCAGTTCTCTCTTTTGAGCCTTTTCAGAGAACTGGAAAATAATTATTTTATATTGCTTTTCAGATATCTGATCTAACTCTTAATAGAAAACCAAGAAAAATTATCTCTATGATTACATAGCTAGGTTTCTGTTGTTGTTGTTGTTTTGGTTTTTTTTTTTTTTATTTTTTTGTTTTTTTTTCCAAATTCCTAAAAGTAAGATAAGATTTTGTTTGGAGGAGGAAACTCAATCTTTAAAAACAGATTTAGCTCAAAAGTCTTTTATTTATTAGAAAATACATTCAAAAACTAACTCTTATTGAAGGACAATAATAAGTAAATTAAAAATTTTGCTTTCAATTTTAGTATTTTCCCTAAATTCATAATTGCCTATGTCTGAAAATCTGATGATGAGATAAGAAGTAGAAAGTGTTCTAGTCTAAAGTATGACACCCTTCAAATACTGATTAAATTACCTGTACTCTATTCATGTAGGAGAATCATAACATCAAAACTGGAAACGGTAATGTTATTCAGCTGTTGAAAGAATAACCTATCATGTTACATGAAATAGTATATAGAATACTACTAATAATGAGGAATGAACTCTTGATGCACAAAACAACATAGATGAATTTAAATTCATTGTAAGTGAAAGAAGTCAAACTTGAAAATACACATATTATATGATTCCATTCATTTGAAATTTTGTGAAAATCAAAATTATAGTGACAGAGAACAGATGCCTGCTTTCCATTGTTTGAGGATGAGTTGAGTAGTCCAATCAAGGAGAATGATAACAGAATTTTTTGGCATGATGGAATTGTTGTGTATAATTGATTGTGATGTCATATGTTACATGACTCTATGTATTTGTCAAAACTCAGAACTGTCTACTAAAGGGAATGAAATTTTTTGAATGGAAATTTAAAACAACAAATTGAGTTGCATAGCTATTTTTCATTATCTATATAGTTTTCATGAAAAATTTATGTTTAGTTAATTTAGCTATCACAGTGTAATTTATTTTTCACTTTATTGATACTTAGCCATTTTCTGATGTTTCAATGTTATACCTCTGCAAATAACATATTTATGCATGTCAATCCCTCATTCTCCATATTTTGAAAAATTTCCTTAAATATATTCTTTACTGTTTATGACCTCTTTAAAATATGTCTATTTATCTTCTGAAGGGATTAAAATGAATTTTGACATGTCACATGATTAATAATTATATTTTCCCTTATCCAAATTTGATATTGTCACATTCATTTTCCCATTTTTATTACAATAAAACACACATAACATAAAATTTGCCATCTTAACCATTTAAACTATACAACTATACTATTAGAACATTCATATTGTGGAACCAATGCCATCAGAAATTGCCAGAACTTGTTTCATATTGTAAATCTAAAACTCTGTACCCATTAAACAATAGCTCCTCTTTCTCCTCTCCACCTAGACCCTGGAAACACCATTGTACCTTCTATGATTTGAACTACTCTAGACACTTCATATAAGTGGAATTGTATAGTCTTTGTCTTCTTGAGACTGCTGTATTTCACTTAGTATAATGTCCTCAAAGTTAATCCATATTGTAGCATATGTGACAATTTCCTTCCTTTATAATGCTGAATAATACTTTATTATAATATATATTTATATATTATATACATATTAATTTATATATATATGATATTTTGCTTATCTATTCAACTGTCTATAAATATTTTAGCTATTGTGAATAATGTTACTATGAACATGGGTGTACAAAGATCTCTTTGAGACCTTATCTTCAAAGCTTATGGGTATACCCAGAAGTGCAAACTTTTTTTTAAGATTTTGGTTTTTTTAATTTATTTGAGAGAGAGAGAGAGCAAGCAGTGGGGAGGGGGAGTGGAAGAGAGAGATAGAGAGAAGCCCCCTGTTAAGCAGGAAGCCCAACTCAGGGCTCTATCCCAGGACCCAGAGATTATGACCTGAGCTGAAGTCAAACTGCTTAACCTACTGAGCTAGCCAGGCAACCCCCAGAACTACAATATTTTGAGGAAACTTTTTTATTTATTTTTTTCCCACACAAGCTGTATCATTTTACATTCCTGCAATAGTTCACAAGAGTTTCAATTTCTTCACACTCTTGCCAGCATTTATTTTCTATTTTGTTTTGTTTCGGTAGTAGTTATCCTAATGGGTATGAGATGGTATCTACTATAAGTTTGATCTACATTTCCCTAATGATTAGTGATGTTGAACTTCTTTTCTTGCGTTTATCTGACACTTCTTCGAGGAAAAGTTTATTCAACTCCTGTGTCCATTTTTGAATTATAAGCTATTTTTTTGCCTTTTACTCTGTAAAAATAAAGATGCACAAAACATTCTTAAATTTCATGAAGTTCGATTTGTCTATTTTTTTTTCTTTTGTTTACCATGTTTTGTTGTCGTATCCAAGAAACCATTGGCAAATTCAATGTTGTAAACTTTGGCCTAAATTTTCTTTTAAGAGTTTCTTAGTTTTAGGGGCGCCTGGGTGGCTCAGTGGGTTAAAGCCTCTGCCTTCGCTCAGGTCATGATCCCCGGGTCCTGGGATTGAGCCCCACATCAGGTTCTCTGCTCCACAGGGAGCCTGCTTCCTCTTCTCTCTCTGCCTGCCTCTATGCCTACTTGTGATCTCTGTCTCTCAAACAAACAAATAAATAAATAAATAAAAGTAAAAAAAGAGAGTTTCCTAGTTTTAGGCCTTACATTCAAGTCTTTGATTTATTATGAGTTTGGGTTTTTTGGTTTTTTTTTTTAAGATTTTATTTATTTATTTATTTGTCAGAGAGAGATAGAGGGATAGAGCACAAGCAGGCAGAGTGGCAGGCAGAGGCAGAGAAAGAAGCAGGTTCCCCACTGAGCAAGGAGCCTGATGTGGGACTTGATCCCAGGAGCATGAGATCATGACCTGAGCCAAAGGCAGCAGCTTAACCAACTGAGCCACCCAGGCATCCCATGAGTTTTTTGTTTTTTTATTTTTTTAATATGGTGATAGATCATACTCCAAACTCTATTATGTTCTTCTAGTGTGAATATTCAATTTTCCAGGTGCTATTTGTTGAAAAAACTGTCCTTTCCCATTGAATGATCTTGAGACCTTGTCAAAACTCATGTAACCATGTATGAGAGTTTATTTATGGGTACTTTATTCTACTCTACTGGTCTATATGTCTATTGTTATTGCAGTAATATACTGCTTGGATTTCTGAGTGTAGTAAAGTTTGAAATTAGGAAGTGTGAGTCCTTCAACTCTGTTCTTCTTTTTCATGATTTTTTTATTGTTGTTAAAACAGAAAAAGCCATTCTAAAATCCATATAAAATCTCAGATATCTCAAATACCCATAAAAAAATCACTGGGATTTTGAAAGAGATTGCATTAAGTCTGTAGATAACTTTGGAGATAGTAATAACATCTTAAAATATTAATTTTCCAATCCATATACATGGAATATTTTTCCATCTATTTATGGCTCCTTTAGCTTCTTTCAGTTATGTTCTGTAGTTTAAGTCAGATATGTCTTTTAACAGCTTGGCTAAATTAATTCTTAAGTATTTTATTTTTTGGTGCTTTTGTAAAGGGAGTTGTTTTCTTAGAATCCTTTTCAGAGTATTTGTTGTTTGTATATAGAGTGGAACTGATTCTTTAGAATTGGAATTGTATCCCGCTAATTTATTGAATTTATTTATTAGTCCTAAGAAGGTTTATTTGTGGAATCTTTAGGGATTTCTGCATATAAAATTACGTCATCTGTGAACAGAGATAATTTTACTTTCTCATTTCAGTTTCAATGTCTATTATTTCCTTTTCTTGCCTATTTCTTCTTCCAGTGCTGTGTTTAATTGAAGTGGCAAAGTTGGTGTATTCGCCTTGTTCCTGATCTTAGAGGAAAACTTTTAGTCTTTCAACATTTAGTATAATAGTCCCTGTGGATTTTTTATATATGGATTACATTATAATGACGTAGTTTCCTTGTATGACATAACTTGTTGAGTGATTTTATCATAAAAGGGTTTTTTTGTTCAATTTTTTGTCAATTTTTTTTCTGCATCAGTTGAAAATATCATGTTTTATCTTACCTCTGTTAATCTGGTATATTACATTAGTTAATTTTTGTTTTTTGAACCATCCTTACATTTCCAGGAATAAACATAATGTTTAAGTTGGGATGAAATTACAACCAAGTATACAACCAAGTATTACAACCAAGTATAATGCATGAAAGAAAATAGACATATTAGAAATACTATATTATGACCAAGGAAATATGATTGTTCTGGCGGAGTGGAACTTGAAATACTTATGACCTGATTATGGAGAAAACTACATTCCAAAGTAACATACAAAAGCTTGTTTATAAACTTGAAAATTCCTAAGAGTAGATCTTAAATGTTCTCACCTTACACACATGTGAAAGTTATTATGGCAAATGATGAATGATTAACCTTATTCTGATAATCATTTTGTAACATCTATTTGTATCAAATTACCATATTGCATATGTTAAACATATACAATGTTATATGTCAGTTATATGTCAACAATATTAGGGAAAAATAATCCAACACCCAAAACCAAAACAAAACAAAACTGACCAGTTTGCTCTTAATTCTTGTATTGAGAAAGAGCCACTTAATGGATTTAAGGGAGAGATATATACAGATAAGCATATGTAACTCTATCCATTTTGTTGAAGAATGTCTATATTGACTAGGATTGGTTTTAATAATGTCATAGAATATGAACATTACCAACCACAAAACATAAAGAAAAGAGCAATTTATGACATACTTTTAAGAAACAAGTTTCAAGATAAATTTTAAACAAATAATGTATAACGTCTATGAAAATGTTGATTCCAGCTCTACTAATAACTGACAGTGTGATTGTAGACAAGTTATCCTATATATTAAAGAGTCTCAGTGTCAGCACTATTAATATTTTTAAATGGGTAATCTTCAGTGTGTGTGTGTATGAGGGGAAACGTGGTTGGGTGAATGTATCCTGTGAACTATAGGATGTTCCGTGGCATTCCTGGCCTCCACTGTCTAGTCATGACCTCCTATTCACGGCAATCAAAAATGTTCCCAAATATTGCAAAATGGTTCCTGGGGAACTAAGTCAACTCTGTTGTAAACCACTGCTTTACACCCTCTATAAACTCACTGTCTTCAGCAATAATATAGGATTTTATACTGAAATAGATGGTTGGGAATATTAAATTAAAATATGTTGTTCCTGATTGTCATTTAATGCTACTTATGTTATGTTTTCTTTATAATATATCTTAATATATACAGGTGGTTTGTTTACTTTGTGAAATATGTGTAAATTTCATTTCATAAAGGATTTCTTTTCATTTCATTTCATTTTCATTTCAAAAAGGATTACTTCATTAGTTAAATATATAAATACATGTTTCTCTCTACTTGTCTGAAAAATAAATTATGAACAAAGGAAGTTATGATTATGTTGGATTCTTCTGGGAAAAAGAAGATTGAGAAGACATGGTAAACTCAGGTCAGTATGTATAACTCTGTGTTTTGAGATAATGGAGAAAGCAAAGCTCCAGGAGGAAACAATAATTTTTCTTATGCAATTTGAACCCATTGAATAATTATCTTAAATGAAAAGAAGGTAATTATATGAATGGGAATAAATCATAAACATAGGGGTACTTATTAGAACCATAACTGAATAAATAATCAGAGAAGTAATAGGGTAGCTGTTGGAGCAGCAAAAGAGATGCTAAGAAGATAAGGGGTTCTCTAGTTCTCTATTTAATACAAATGAAACTCCAAATTATTTCTTTGCATCTCAGCTAGACTATAACTGATTATGACCTACTGTCAAAGAAAGGGAGCTTCAGATGGAGATAAACTCTAAAAACTCCTCTTATGTTTAGTCTCTGGTTATTGGAAGGGATAACTATATTTATGACGACTAGGAAATAATCTCTCCTGTAGAATTTTAGTGCATTAGTTTGTTTGGGCTGCTCTAGCAAAATACCATAGGCTGGGTAACTTAGAAAAAATAAAAATTTATTTCTCATAGTTCTAGAATCTGCAAGTCAGACATCTGGGTGCTAGAGTGATCAGGTTCTGATGTGGAACATTTTGCAGACTGCCAATGTCTCCTTGTAACTTCATATGGTAGAAAGATGTGAAAGAGCTCTTTAGGTTATCTTTTATTAGGGCACTGATTCCACTCATAAGAACTCCACTCTCTGGGTCTAGTCATTTCCCAAAGACTTTACATCATAGTATCACATTGGGAGTTAGAATTTTGCAAAGGAATTTTGAGGTGATATAAATATTCAGTTTATCATATTCAGACTGGGTTAAAATTATTAAAATTAAGTGTGCTTTGAAAATTCCTTGTTTTATATATTAAGAATACACTTGATATTTCAGATATTCTCAATTTATACCACAAATGTTTTTATAAATGAAATTAATTGATGATTACATCTTTATTTAACATTTATGAATTTTAAGTATTATATGTATATAGCTATAATTTTATTTCAAAGACGTTAACTCCAAATTAAAAAAAAATAGAAATGATTTCTATCAAGAAACTACAAAGAAGAAATTCATAGTTTCTTATGGTAAAATGCCAAATGTTTCTGAGTTTGGAGCTCTAAATCAGTTACAGACAGACACAGACATTAATCTATTACACACATGAGTACACACACACATACACAAACATCTTTATATAGGTATTTTTAAAAATTTTAATTAATGAGTCCACTCAGGAGACAAATTGTCTTTTCAGAATATGGAGAATGTTTTAGGAAGTTCCTGGCTCAGGAGAATGTTGCTATAATTAATAGGCACTGCATATAGGTTGTGTGGCCTAGAAATCACTGATTTTCTGAATTCCTAATAGAGCTTAAAAATGATATTAAAAGGTAATATTTAATTTTCAGTTGCAAACTGCATTCTAGAATTTAGCATGGCTTGTGACTTATGACCTAGACTCACTGGAATCAAATAATAACAAACTAAAATACTGTGAATGTATACATTTTTTTAAAAATTTGATAATCAAATTTTTCTATTTGAATTAATATTCAAATAGGTTTATACTCCTTTATAGTTTTGAGCTGCCAAATCTTTTTGAGACCTTAGTGATGGATTAAGATTTTTAATCTTCTTTTCTGTAAGAATTGCAAATTTATCAATTCTCTCATTAAAAGTAAAAAAAAACTAAACTCAAGATCAAGCATTTCACACATATAAATGGCAATCTCCAAACGTAAATCTCCTTTGTTGTCAATGAAATGAAAAACAGTCTTATCAATTTTATTTGGTTGAATTTTATCTCTTTACTGTTGTTGATTTTATTCTGTATTATGAAGTTCATGTTGTTATTTAGGGGGAGTTTTTCTGTTCTACTGTTTTATCATTTGGAATAGCCAGTGCAAGTCTTTAATAAAGTTTTTCCTTCTAAAAATCATTTTTTATTCTATGTAGACTTCAAAAATAGCTCTACTTCATCAATTATTTTGTGCTAACTAAATTGTCCCACCACACTGTATAGCTTTTCCTCATACCCTAAACAAGGGTTTCTTTTCTAATGACCTTTGTGTTCCTTTCATTTCTATTGGGAAAACCAACAGAAATTAGCATTGTAATTTTAGCCATATACCAAAAAATTAAAACATGATATTGTGGTATTGGATATGTAAGGCAAGTGAGTCTTATAGATATAGATATAGATACAGACATAGATAGTTATAGGTATTATCAAAATAGACCCATATCTAGACTCTAAATGTACAACTTGTAGAAAATGATTTGGGTGCATCAGAAGAGCAATATCATTTCCTACTAAAATCTGAATTTTTTTCAGTAATATATTCAAATTTTCAGGTATGCAAACAAGCCAATGTTATTTGCTGATCATATATATTAATAATGTAGTGTGCACTTTTAAATATTCATAAAACTAAAATTCATAAAATTACAGTGAACTTACATAAAATGTGCACACATTGCAACATTTACATTTTTCAAGTGTACAAGAATTTACCAAATTAGACCATATGCTATGTAACAAAGTCTGAAAAATTTCAAAAATAAAAAAAGTAAAGAAATCATTTAGAGTATGTTTTCTGACCACATGGAATTAAGCTAGATTAAACAAAACATCTAGAAAAGAAGCCTAAATTCTTAGAGACTAAAAGCCTACTCTTAAATAATCCATGAGTCAAATAAGAAAAATATAAATTAAAAAATATTTTTACTAAAATGTAAAATGTAAAATAATAAATGCATGACATATCACAACTTTGGTAACACAAAAAAAGCTGTGGTTAGTGAAACATTTATTATAAAATTGAAAATGTTAAAAATTATTTTAGGTCCATTCTGAGAAAGTTAGAAAAGAAAGAACAGGGAAAACAAAACAAAACAAAACAAAACAACAACAACAACAAAAAAAAACTAAAGAAAATAGAAGGAAAACATATCATTACAATAGATGAAGAAATCATTTGAGGAAACTCAATACTCCATCATGTGGGGGTCAAGGGCAGGTAGCCCCAAGATAGGCCACTTTGACATGAACATTATTTTGAGTTAAAATCTATTAAACCCAGCAGATTAAAGAAAATCTCTTTACTTCCCCCTCAATTGCCTCTTTGTACCAGGAAGAGAGCTATTAACAGAGATTCCTCTTTACTAAGAAATTTATCTGCACAGTAGGACAACCTTTGTTTTGGAAACATCTCCTTTCACCTTTCTGACAAGGGTCTTTCTCCCCTTTGTATCCTCAGGTCCCCTACTCTTCTCTGAGCTTAGGTAGTATCATGTTGCCTGTCTTTGGAATTTCCGTATCTGTGTGGAGTCTCCATTTGTTTGCTATCAAATTTGATTTGCTCCTGTTAATCTGCCTTATGTCAATTTGATTCTTCATCCAGCTAGAAGAACACTGAAGGATAGAGGAAATTCTTCCTCTTCAACTATCATAAACATTTAACAAGCTAGATATAGATGTAATATTCCATAGTCTGATAAGGAAGACTTACAAAAAACCTAAAGGAAACCTTATAATCAATGATAAAACTTTGGAAATGTTTCTAAGTAAAAATGAAAATTATCTCTCATTTATACAATATTGTACTGAGAATGTATATATTTGTACGTTGCATGATTAATGCCTAGAAAATCCAAATTATCTCCAAAAAACCATTAGAAATAATGTAGCAAATAGCAACAACAACAAAAAGAATAATGCAAATACTTAAAGGTACTTTTATTTTTCAGATTTTTATTTATTTGACAGACAGAGAGAGATCACAAATAGGCAGAGAGGCAGCCAGAGAGAGAAGGGGAAGCAGGCTCCCTGCTGAGCAGAGAGCCCCATGAGGGGCTTAATCCCAGGACCCCGAGATCATGACCTGACCTGAAGGCAGAGGCTTAACCCACTGAGCCACCCAGATGCCCCATACTATTTTTTTTTTAAACTGACAAGTGGAAGATTAGAAAGAAAAGATATAACTTAAAATAGTGATAAAAATATTTGTTAAAATATATTTAATGAAATTTATAAAGATCTCTACATGGAAATAATTTTATTGATAGAAAGTAAAGACCATCTAAATAAACTGAGAGATTGTGAATTATAAAACCCAGTATCTCAAAGATCATTTTTTCTTAAATTAACCTATAGATTCAATAAAATTTCCATTTAAATTCCAGGAGATTTTTTTTTAATTTACAAAGTGATTCTAAAATTCAAAAAAAAAAAAAATTATGGCCCAAATATAACCAAAACACTCTTTAAGAAAAGGAAGGAAAGTGGGATTAGGACAAATGTCACTTGGAAAGATGATTAAATGAAGATAAGATAAAATTAGTGCAAGGTTAAACCTGAAGCCAAGCACAAAAAGCATGTCTGACCAGTGGAATAAAATTGTGAACCCCTAAAATAGACTTACATATATAGTCACTCAATTTATAAAGATATATATTGGGGTTAGGGTAGAGCATGAATTCATCCAAAATACCTGGTTGCTTAGTAACATGGAGGTCGCTGGGGGCAATGGAAGGTTTTGGAGAAGGGATAGACCTTTGGAATGACAAGGACTGTGTGATAACTCTGCTGTAGGAATGACCCATGGAGTTGCCTTCCTCAAAGCTTTCTTAGCCCAAACAGCAGCCCTGTGATCTAAGAAATGTATGCATTGTCTCCTAGGCTATGTTTAGCAGAACTCTTAGAACATGCAAATTAGCATATCATATCTTTCTTTCCTGTAAACAGACCCTACTAGTTCCAGGAAAACCCCTTGATGCACATCACGTGCTTGAGAAACAGTGTTAAAGACTTAAGATTATCCTGAAGGACCAATAAAGGTGGGAGCAAAAAGAACAAAGGGTCTTCATCTTTGACCATTGACCCTGTTGTCTTCTCCTCTCTTTGAACACAAATTTGGAGTAAACTTTCTTCCATCCACACAGTGAATACTGGCCATTCTTGGCAGGTAAAAGGCAATGGGCATTTTTTTTTTCTTTATAAACAGTTTTAGGACATTAGCTATCTGTAATAAAAATGCATTTTGGCCTCCATCTTAATCTGAATACAAATCTACCCATTCCAGATAGATTAGAGCTCAAATGTGTAAGATAAAATATTAAAGTTTCTAACAGAAAACTTTAGGAGGCAAAAAAAATTTGAAAAAGACAGAAAAAAACAATATATATACAAGAAAATGATTAGGCTATATTAATGTTAATGTTGCTATTAAAATATGCATTGAGGGACTAGAAAAACAACTCACAGAACAAGAGAACACACTTACTAGTTCATAGATCCATAGAAAAATAAAGAGACAACAGAGAAAATATAGATGGGTATAAAACAAGGAACTCACAACTTAAATACTAAAGATATCCTACATATCAATAAGAAAGAAATTCAATAGCTTTTTGGGTAAAAGACAACTGTTCACAAAAGAGGATACCTATATGACTATTAAGCATGTGAAAAGGTGCTTAACTTCATTAGCTACCAGAAAAATACAAATTAAATACACTGTGATATATCAGCACATACTCAACCAAATGCAAATTGGAAAATACTGTATGTTGGAAGAACTGACTGTGTGAAAACTATTTATTAAAGCTGGAAAATAAGGATACCCATTATACAGCATTATACAGCAATTCAGCTGCTAGATACATATTCAATCAGCCTATATATATATATATATATATATACATAATATATATATTTATATATATATATATATATATTTATCCAAAAAAGTATTAGTATGTTCATAGCTGAGCTATTTGTGATAACCTAAAACTAGAATTTACCTAAATGCCCATGAAAATTAAAACCGATAAAAAAATCAAATCAAAATCAAAAAGGTATCACACACAAATTAGAAGAAAAATATGCAAAAATACATGCAACAATACTTATTAACCTTGTATGGTTTGAATAAAAAAACACAGGAGTAAATCTTAATACATGCAAAATTAATCTGTGCTATTAGGAGTCACATAATTTTACTTTTAGGATGGATAGGGACTACAAGGTGGGTAGCGGGTAGGGTATTCAGGGCTGCTGGTAATATTCTCTTTCTGCAACACCCTAAGTACATTTAATATGAAAAAATAATTAATACTTAGAAAAATGTATAATTTTTGGTATATATGTATATAAATAAATTTCAATATACAGCTTAAAAAAACTTTAAAGGAGTTCCTATTATAAAATAATGTATGCAGATATTTAGCCATATAAAATCACATGAAAAGTTCAACACATGTTAAGTTGATCAGTGATTATATGAACATATAAAATATGAGGAAATATATTCGGAAAAGGTGCTAGAGAAAGAAATGTAGGAACCAGCCTATGAAGAGTCTGGTATGTTTAATAAAGGTTATTCTTTTCTTAATTTATAGTGAAACAGACCATACTTGTACATGCAAAAAAATATAAAAAGCATAGAACAATAGAAAAAAATATTAATCTTCCTAATCCAAAACAATTCTTAATCTTTTGATATCTCTTTTTGTGGTATTCTTGCTTTTATATTATTACTTAGTTTATATATAAACATGTTTGATTTTATCATCTTTGGTAATTTTTTTTTTTTTTACTTTGGTGTTGTAAAATGCCTGTAGGTTTAGATAAAGTGCTTATCCAGTTTTACACTCTGTTTTATTTATTTAATCTCTCATATGAGGATTTAATTATGCTAATTAAAATTCATACAATATATATTTTAAAGCTACATTGTACTTCATGATTTAGAGCATGAACTGATTTGTTAGATCCATTACCCATTTAGTCTACCTTTAATGTCTACTTATGTATTGTAATCATGCTTATGCATATATATTACTATGTCTGTATCAATACTTTCCAGATGAAATTCTGGAGATTGAAATATTATTTGATGCACAGTGTTAGTTTGAATATATATCCTAATTTTAAGATATAATTATAGCCTGATTGATTTTGGTGAGTAAATGACTGGAGGTTTCTTTGGACCTAAAATCAATAACTAAGATTTAATTAATTTACCTGAATTTATTTTACCTATGAAGCTATTATAGCACTTTTTGTCCTCATTATGTCCAGCTTTTTGTATAGCAATATTATATGGCTAGTCATTCCAGAACAGTTTGTATTCATGGTTGCACAGTTCAGACTGGTCAATACATATGAAATTGTTTATATGTGGAACCTATCAAAATTTTCTGGAGTGGTATCTTCTTCAGGGACAGTTTACGTACCCAGAAAAATGAGTTTTTGTGTCCTTCCAGGCTTTTCAGAAAGATGCATTTTCAGAAAGATGCAGTCCCATAGGCTTTGATAAAGTTCTGCATATTCTAACAGAATGTTATTCAAGGACATGTTTGGCAAATACAGGTATGTTAGTGGTTATGGGGAGCTCTTATGCTTACAGATTAGACTTATTGATACAGGAATGGTTTTAGCTCTGTTTACTCAGTCCAGTAAATGGACTTAAAGATTCGAAATCTAGGTCCACCTTGCCTTCACTTCAACTCTTCCCTAGAATCTCTAATGTCCCATAGATGGAGATAGGGCTCTTCTGAATTTTCTTCTTTATAAAATGAAAGCAAAACCCAGAGCATCCCATAGCAACTAAACATTTCTCCTTTTGGATATTACCGGATTCTTCTAAATGTCCTCCTGTGTCATCTCTTTATCCACAACTTTTTGCACATAAGAAACAATTAATTTTTAAGAGAATATCACATCACATTATATTATTTATTGTCTTGCATCATTTTTATTTCAGTTAGAATAAAATCTAAATATTGGGGCACCTGGGTGGCTCTGTTGGTTAAGCGTCTGACTCTTGGTTTTGATTCAAGTCATGATCTGAGGGTCATGAGATGGAGCCCCAGGTCAGGTTCCCTGCTCAGTGCAGAGTCTGCTGGAGATATTTTCCCCTCTTTCTCCCTGCCCCTCCGACCTCCCGCTGCTTAGTCTCATGCCCCCACCTTTCTCTAAAATAAATAAATACAATCTTAAAAAAATCTAAGTATTATCCTCTTGTAAATTACCTTGATGCAATTTATGTGTCTCCTCTAACACATATGTATTCTCATATTCTATAGCAGAATTGAGTTTTCTACAATAATGCATCAAGTAATGTGAGATTTAGAGGCCTATGGGTCATGCATGACATGTGTCTCCACTATTTCTCCAAACTCAGTGGCTCAGTGGGCATGACTCATTCTCTTATTAAGTATATTCCATTTAAACTGGATAGCTCACTGATCTTCAAGCATGCCAAGTTTTTCTTATCTCGGTGGCTATATATATATATATATAAAATTTCATTTGTCTAAAATATTCTTTCTGCCGTCTTTCACCTTGCTAAATACTCTGAATGTCTGCTAAAAGGTCATCACCCTACAGAGTAAATTGTTGACCACAACATCTGCCTCATCTTATCCCTCACATTCCTATTTTACTTTCTCATAGCACATAAATCATTTCCTTATACCATTGATCACAGTCCAAATTAGTTTGTCACTCATTTATTTAATTTTTATATTCCAATTTTTTATCTCAAATGCTCCAAGAAAGAAGAAATTTTAATTTGTTGAGGAAAGCTCAGCCTTGTATTTTAGATACCACATACTCATAAATATATTTAACAAATTAGTAGAAATTAAGTTATATAAAAGGAAACATTGGCCATATAATTCAAACATGGATTTTATGATATATAATTTTTGAGAGCAATAAGAATTGACAATAATTTGAATTAACAACAATTTTCTACAAGAATATTCGGAAAGGATATTATAGGTTACTTACCTCAAATATCTCATTTTATAGATAGGAATACTCATATCTAAACAGGGCAAACTTTAGCCAGTGTCAGATATTTCACAATAATTCCTAAGGGATTTATTTCTTATTAATATAAACTTCTTAAAGTAATTGTACTTGGATTTTTTTAAATCCTTATTGGATTATAAATCCTATTATATTTTCTTTTGAACAATAGATAAAGTGTAATGATTTTCTCTACTTGGAGCTTCTGTCAGGAAGTATGAAAAAGCTTGTGGAAAATAAACCATCTGGTGAATGGTTAGTAAGGAGGAAATCAGGAGAGGAAGAATGAACTGTAAGAATTTATCATAGAAATAACACTGATTTCCAGGCCAGTAGAATTACAAGATACACAGGAAATTATTCTTTGTGATTGTTTTGAACAATTTCTTTTTAAAGATTTTATTTATTTGTCAAAGGGAGAGAGAGAGAGCACAAGCATGGGGAGGAGAAGGCAGAGGGAGAAGCAGGCTCCCTGCTGAGCAAGGAGCCTGATGCTGCACTGGATCCCAGGACCCTGGGATCATGATCTGAGCCAAAGGCAGATGCTTAATCAACTGAGCCACCCAGGAGCCCTGGTTTTAAACAATTCTTATATTTGTTGTAAATAATAACATTTTCCCCCTCCAGTCTTATAGGACCTCATTTCTCAAATAGTCAAAGTATATGTAAATATGTCTTCTATATGTCTTCTCAATAAAATCAATCTAGGATGATTATAGATTCATTTTTTAAAATATGTCTGAGCATTTTTTCTCACATATTTTAAGCACCATTATCAAGCTAAAGTTAAAAACCAAAATCTCGTTTTAGCAGGGAACTTCTGCCTCTGGAAATGCTTTTATGCATTTCGTCAACCAAACCTTCTCTGAAGGAAGGCTAATTATAGGCTTCAATATGCACCTGGGTGAAAATTAACTTTTAAGCAGCCTTTAAAATAAATGGTTTTTAATTATTATCATTATGCAAAAGCTGCATAAATGCCCTTAATTGTGCTTATAAAGTAACATTTGCTATAATCACCCTTAATATCCAGGAGGAACATAAAGGTTTCCCTTTCTTCTTTACTAAAATAAAAGTAGAAAGAACCCTTATTATCAATTCACAGGTAATTTTATTTTATCTTATGAGAATAAATGTTTTAATTGCAATACGTCAAGTACTAAAACTTAACATGTACTGAATACTAGTTACTTAAAATTGAACTTAAAATACCTTGAAAATATGATTAATTACTGAAGATTAAAGGTCAATATACAAGATATTAAACTATAATGTTGAAATTTCTGATTTGATAATGTTTGGAGATTAGACATAACATTTCTATAGGGAAGATAAAACATGCACATTTATAAAATAAGAATATGCTTCATTTACTTAAAAATTATTTGACCTGACATATTTTTTCCTCTTAAGAAATGATAGTGCTTGAAATTGCAGTGTGTGTCTGTGTGTGTCTGTGTATGAGTCGGAGAACAACTTTTGTTTCCACAAAGCTTACTAAAAAGCAAAATACACTACATGTCTATTTTTATTCAAAATTAGAGGCAAAACTTTTTTTTTTAAACACATGCAAACAAACTGAAAACACCTATAAAATAGCAGCTTGAGGTAGACATGATGAAGGGGTGGAGAGCAGAAGCAGTATGCTGTGATAATTTGGGGTAGCATAGCAGCTGACTTAACTTTTGTTGTTCTCTTTTCATTATTTTCTTTCTCCAGCTACTTTTTATAAGAAATATGTGAGAGATGAAGATGTGATATTTTAAAAACACTGTTTGCAAATTTTTATTTGGGATTAGAGAAAGTATTATTCCAGACAATGATTCAAAAAAGTAACTATTAGTATAATTATTAGATTAAATGAACTATAATATTTTAATATATGTAATCACAAATCCAGTATCAATCAGAAAATTCTGATTGTAACTAAATGTAATTACTATGTAATTAAATGATTAATTATATTCATAAAACTGAAATATGTTATTGGCTACCATTCTTAAAAACTTCAAATGGAAGGTGCAAAGCTATAGCTTGACAGGGTTCTTAATAATTATATTCTTTGGGTAAATGATTTGGATGATATAGGCTAAAATCTGTGATTATATTTTTGCCCTCCTGCTTAAGTTTATTTCCAGCCTTTGTTGGGAATGGGGCCCTTATTTGTGAAGACATAGTAAGTTCTACGTTAATGGAGGGACCCATTGTGTGAGACTCATTTGCCAACCTGGTCTTTTCTACATTGCATAGTTTCATCCTCCTAAAAACCCTTAAACTGAGTTTCACCCTCTTAAAGACACTTAAACTGATTTGTCTCTAGATGTGTAGAAGGGAGTTATAAAACATCAATTAAATCAATAAATAACTCCATGAAGATATCACTGGACATGATTTTATAGATCTATAACCATTAATGATATATTTTTATTTTTTAGATTTTAGGGGGTTTTGTTTTGTTTTTATAAATGGTATGTTCTGCAAAAGTGATAGAAATGAAGAGCAATTTTAAGATATTAGCAAATGGCCTGAGAGAAGATTGAGCGTATGAATGATTCCCAGTCCATAATTTGAACAGGCGTTTACAGCTTGAGGTAGTCTCCATTGCTTTTTTATCCATGCAACCAAGTGAATAAAAGCAAAAACATAAAAAAAAAAACTTATAGTATCTTTAGATGTTTGAAATCAGAGTGTAGATGATATTTGGAGAACTTATGTATTACTTTGAAATAGTCATGAAAATACTACCATCAGGCTATTTTTATGTTGTTTTTATTAACCATAAAGGGCTGGTAGGTAGTTCTATATTACTATGTCAGTTAATGGAAAGGAAATACTCATTTTACATGTTTCCATTTGTGAAATATAGAAATAAAAGACACAGACACTGTGTCCCTACGAAGATTTTTTCTATTCAGTTTTTCTTCAAGCAAACAGCTGTTTGAACATCTCATTTGTACAGTATCCTTTTTGTTGAGGCATCATAACCACTCACCCATTTTAGAATAACAATGTGACTACTGAGTTACTGATTCATTTAGAATAATTATTATTCTTTTTTTTAAGATTTTATTTATTTATTTGACAGACAGAGATCACAAGTAGGCAGAGAGGCAGGCAGAGAGAGAGGAGGAAGCAGGCTCCCGGCTGAGCAGAGATCCCGATGCCCGATGCCAGCTCAATCCCAGGACCCTGAGATCATGACCTGGGCCAAAGGCAGAGGCTTTAACCCACTGATCCACCCAGGTGCCCCTAAAATAATTATTATTCTTGTTCATTAAGGATAGATCCTATAGCCTGCTTTGAAATCCTAGGATCCAAGTATTGTGTTTTGTTTAATTTTATTTAAGTTTTTACTTACTTCCAGTTAGTTAACATACAGTATTAAATTAGTTTCAATAGTACAATATAGTAATTCAACCGTTGCATATACTCATCATAAAAAGGGTACTCCTTAATCCCCATTACCTGTTTAATCCATCCTGGCCCCAGTAACATCAGATGGTTGTCTTTCCCTTTGCTTGTTTGCTTTGTTTCTTAAATTCCACATAGGAATGAAATCCTATGGTATTTTTCTTTCTCTGACTCTTCACTTAGCATGATACTCTTCAGCTCCATCCTTGTCATAGTAAATCGCAAGATTTCTTTCTTTTTTATGGCTGAATAGTATGTCTGTGTGTGTGTATCTGTGTGTACATATACCTATATTCTTTATCCATTATATCATCAATTGACAGACATTTGGGCTGCTTCCAAATTTTGGCTATTGTAGATAATGCTACTGTAAACATAAGTATGCATGTGTCCCCTTGAATTAGTGTTCTTATATTTGGGTAATTGCCTGATGGTGGGATTATTGGTTATATTTGTGGCATTAATGTTGATAACAAAATGGTGTAAATTTATCAGGTTCTTTTTTAAAATTTTTTTATCTTATTTTTTTCAGTGTCCCAAAATTCATTGTTTATGCACCACACCCAGTGCTCCATGCAATACGTGCCCTCCATAATACCAACCACCAGGCTCAGGTTCCCTTTTTGAGGTGATGATTCCTCCAGGAAATAAAAATTAGAAAGAAATAAATTTCAAAAAGCAGTTTGTAACCCATTAACCAAGGTATGATTCCCAACTGTAAGGAAATGATTGATATGAGATAGATATGAGGGAATGTAGTACCGTGGGAAGAGAGATGTCTGTCCTATATGTATCCCATTCTTCCTTGCTGCATCAAAGAGCTTCTAGTCCTATAAGAATGTGCAAACTTCCTGGATTGGCATCAGTTAGGATCTAGTTAAGAATACATAACATATTCTTTGTCTTTCAACAAAGATAATTATCACAGGTGGTTGATTACATAGGTGTATCCAGCATATGTGGTTTAAAGCCTTAGTACCTCTTTTTAAGACTTTTGCATGATTCTGTGCTACTTTGCTGAATAGGTATTAGGGAGTTCAATTTGTTGTCTTCCTCTGAGATATTTTAATGCTCTACATTTGGGAATGATAACAAAGCTTTTAAAATGGTGCTTTTGTTATTTTTTGAATAATTTGACACACATATTAATGATAGATACCCACAGATGAATACATACCTACATTTACCAAAGATATTTAGTCAAATACGCATATAATATAACAGCTTTAATGAGGCTATTTTTATATAAATGGAGAAATTTGAAAGGCTCTAGAAATTAACAAATCTAAAGAATCCCAATTTAAAAGTGAAAAAAACTCAAATTTGAAAAAAAAAATTTAACTGATTTTTCTATCAGTCATCTCCCTGTCATAATATACATGATATTCAAATACATAATATTCAAATACACACTCACACATATGCAAACAAGCTTTGAGAGGACATAGGACATATTTCCACTCTTAATTCCAAAAGATCTTCAATGTATTCTGTCATCACATATAATCAATTTGAAATACACATATTGTAATATATATTTATATATAAACATGGTTTATATGGAAATATAAATATATATTTAATATGCAGTATATATTCAAATGACTTAGTAAAAATGTCTAGAAAATATTTTAATTTTTATAGTTTCAGAATGGCAACATAGAATGTATGTATGAGTAAATGAATATGATAAATTACATGTTTAACTTTTAATATAGGTAGAATTTTAATAAAAAATTGAAATGTACTTCTCAATAACATGTTGAACAATAAAGAAAATAATAAATTACTATCAAAATATGTAAAATTCAAGTGACTTAAATGTCACAATTTTTTTTTTTTACTTTAGAATTCAGGTGTTTAATTGTCTTAAGCAAATAGTATTATGAAATACTGAATGAAGTAAGAAAATCTTGTTTAAGGATCAACCTTTTGAAAATATATTGGGTACTATTTTTTATTAGTCATATTTGTAGTTTCTACTTTTTATTTGCCTCAGGTTTATTCCTCTAAATTTAGCTAGATTCTACCATTTAATACTTCTACTCAGTAAAAGTACTGTAGTTTTTTTTTTTTTTTAAGATTTTGTTTATTTATTTGACGGAGAGAAATCACAAGTAGGCAGAGAGACAGGCAGAGAGAGAGAGAGGAGGAAGCAGGCTCCCTGCTGAGCAGAGAGCCCGATTCGGGACTCGATCCCAGGACCCTGAGATCGTGACCTGAGCCAAAGGCAGAGGCTTAACCCACTGAGCCACCCAGGCACCCCTCAGTAAAAGTACTGTAGTTTTTGAAATTCTGTTAATTATAGTCAACAATTGCCCATGTCTGATTTATTGAGATTATATACTGTTCTTCTATACACTTTTCCTACAGTATGAATGGAATCATTGCTGATTTTCTATGCATATAAGAATTGAATTTCTTCAAATAAATCTTATGTTTCTTTTGTGCCCATAGAGACATCTGGATACTCATCAGAAGTGTAAAAATCCCAACTACAAAAAAAAAAAAAAAAGGGAAGTAATTATTCTTTCTTATTCCTATGATAGATATAGCAAGTTATATTAGAAAAAAACTATAATATTTAGCTCTTAAAATATTTCTCAAGTACTTCATACTTCCATGTCAATTTTCTTTACTCATATTAATTGCTGAGCATAATATATGTTCAACTATTTTTATTGTATGATTGAATAAACATAGAAAGTACATAGCAGAGGTCAAAATAAATCCACATTTTTTTTTTTTTACTTCCAACTGCCACAAAGTATTTCCAAATAAGGAATTTTTAACTCTGAATTTTTCAGTAGTAGTTTTCTGTATGTATATAATATACATCTGCACACACACATGCATATGGCAAACTGCATTAATTATGATTCAAAAATTTTATACAATGGAACAAATAATGGATGAAATGGATGTAATACATACCCTTTCCAATACATGCAGCCCATTTCAATTTAAATCTCCTATGTGTGTTAAAATGCCCAGCATTTAAGATTACACACTCATGCTCCCAGCCTTCCCTTCAGAGACATCATGGACACTTGAAGGACACAACACATACACATGTCTGTGTTCATGCATAAGGGAGAGTTTCAAGTGAAGTGCATTATTACCACCACTTCTGTTAACAAATTCTTGCTGCTTAATAAATATGTTTGGGCTACATTTCCCAGGTTGGATTAAGCCATGGTTACCTAGATAATTTTGTTTCATTATATTTTAATACTGCTAAAAATATCTAAGATAAAAATAAACATAGAAGCCCCAAATCCTTTTGCATAAATACCAAACTTTAGCACTATAGAAATTTGTTCTCAGAAACCACTTCTCCCAAAGATGCATTTACTTAAATGTCAAAAAACCTAGGTCTTACCTGGCAGAGTTTGTGTCATGATTGTGAAACTAATCCATGATCCAATCTGTTAGATTAAAACATAAATTAATAAATATCTATGATTAATATAGTATTTTTTTTTCATTTGTGATATTATATAGGTAATGTGAAAGCTTAAAACACAGTAGAAAAACTATGGGTAGAAATAAATTTCCCCCAAATAATACTTTTGTTGTTAAAAATGATAGTCATAATTCCATAAACAGCATCATATTCATAAAACAAAATGAAAGATTTTGTTCCAAAAACTTCAAAGATATAAAAAGGAATCCTGAAATATCTTAAGACATTTTATGTGAAGATTATATTTTTTAAATAAATACATGCGAAAATATTCATTTTTTGCAGGGAAAATTGTGGTTAAATGTTCCAATTTCCTATGCCTATAACTCGAATTGAAATAATATATCATAATTTATCCCTGTGCCAAATCTACAGATAAAACCTGTGTATAATCATATATATTAAACTTTAATATATATGTAAATACATAAACATATGCATTTATTATATCATGGGATAAAGTTTAATTATTTATGTAAATAAATAACATACCTCGTAGGTGTAGTTAGGACATGACACCAGGAAAAACATCCATGTGAAGGGGTTATAATTTGGACTTGGAAAACATGCATTAATTCCTTTTAGAAAGAAGGATATAAAATATCAATGATGATACACATTGCAAATTTAATCATATGTCTTATATAATTCTAAATTCCCTGGAATAACTTATACTACATAAAATGTCATCACATATTTATAGAAACCTATTTCCTAAATTACTCAGAAGAATCCCAGTTTCAAATGTTATGACCTTTTGACTCAAACAGAATATCTGTTATTTTCTATGTCTATAGCTATGTTACTATAAAATTACAGAATATACCATGATAATCAGTTCTTTAAATTCCAATATATAAAGGTTATTTTTCATAATAGATGCAGCTGAATTGCATAGTGAAATAGTAAATGTGCTTTAACAATTGCATGCCTCTTCTCTTTTAGTATCAAAGAAGATGATGTTTTTGGTTGAGATTATTAAATACTTCAAACCTCCCTTTCTATTTAATTAGTGAAAATCCAAGGGGAATTTTATAAGGATGTCATTTATATTAGAAAAGTGTGAAAATCTCTCATAAGAGGATTACAATGAATATCAGCATAGTTAATATTCAGAAATACCACATAAATTACTTCTGCTTAGCGATCAGAATTGTTATTTACAGTTTTCATTATACTTAGCATATTGTCACTTGATTTTTGTGATTTTTTTTTGCCTTCTAATTTCTTTCAAGAAATGTTTTAGATAACAAATTTATAGTGATTTCAAGTTGAGCTTTGAGCAGTGACATTTGTAAAAGTAAATATGAATTATAAAATTACTGTTTATTCTCTATAGCAAATTTAATCAGATAACACATCAACTAATCTGTTTTAGTTATAATTCTAAAGTCATAATGAAATGTCAGTATGTTGTTTTCAGAATTGTAACTATTGTTAAAATATCAAAGTAAAAATATATATTAGGTACTGGGCAGATTTCATGTACTGCTTATTTCAAGATAAGGATAAATACATATACCATTTAATATTACAGATTCTCTTGATAACATACATGCAAGTGCCTTTTTGTAACATCCATATATTCATCAGAAGAAAGGTGATTGAGGAACCTACTATCCATGTTATAAAAACTGCAATTCAGAGGTGGAAGATGCACAAAAGATAATCTGGGTTAAACCTAGTTTATGACTGTTCAGCCTCTAGTGGTAGTGGAAATGTTCAGGGATTCACAAACATGTATTTCTTCTAGTTTGTAGATTTAATAATCAATATGTCTTGGGATCCAGAAAAATATATGTATATAGATACTATCTCCTGTATCTACTTACTGTTAATGTTAAGATGTAAGTCTAGAGGTTACTAATTTAGTACTTGCATTCCCATGAAAGTTTTTCTCAATCAATAGTTACTATTTCTAATAGAACTTCTATTAAATAAAAGTCAGAAGATTTTTTACATTGCAGTGCTGCACTCCCCAGATTCTTCTTCGGGTATAAGAGTTTATTCCACAGCTTCAGGAATAACTGCTGGCAGAAAACTTTAAACTCTCAGCACCTTCTATGAAGATTGTCAGGCATAAGGTATCAACCTTACACAAGATCACACTCACTCTTTGGTGTAGCCACAATTCAATATTTGACCAATGTGGTAAGTAAAGGATTCAACTCAGCATAACACTTGCCCCACAGGTTCGTCTGAAACTCCCGTTGAAATTGCAGACTTTCAATTTTCTCCCCAAACATGACTATTTTTCCCCATTCATAAAATCACTCTCTAAGAGACCTCCTGAATGCTAATCTCCACTTCAGCATCTGCATCCCAGAAAACTGAACCAACAGCACTTTTTTTTTTTTTTTAAGAATGGCATTTTAAAGTGGAATGACCTACTGAAAAGCCTGCAATGAGTACTCCATCGTTAACAGTAGGTCCCATACAGATAGCTGCTGGTACAAGAGTAGCTCTGCAAATGTAAAGCCTTTTACCAGTGGTATGCTGGCATGCTCTACTGGTGGAAAGGAATGCTTTATTTGGTCCAATGAAGTTAAGTGGTGATTACTCTCAGTGCTCTTGATAAAGACAGCTGAAATTGAAATTGACAATTAGCAATTAAAATCCAGCCATGAGAAAGTTAGAGGACCTCATCAGAGAAGCTCTAATCTCTTGCAATGAGAGAAAGACAGAGAGAGCTGAAGACCAGGACAAGGAGTTACTTGAAAGAGTAGTCAGGCTTCAAAGAAAAAAGAACTCTGATCCAAACAAGGTCTGCTAAGCCAAGGTTGTTGTTCACAAAATCTTGGAATATATAGATTTCCATGAACTCCCTGAACCTGCAGAAGTCATCCACTCCTCCCTATTAAAAGTTAGCACACTCCCTTGCTTAAAGGCAATATATATGCCACTATGTTGCAAGAAAATCCCCTCTAGGATCTTCTCCATGCCCTCTCTTAACTTCTATGTTATAGGCTAGAGTTCCAATTCAAAATAACCTACCTGAGTTTGTTCTGGATCTGATAAGGGAACAACAACAACAGATTATGCCCCAATGGACGTACAGAACCCAGCTACCATGTGGTAGCATAGTATGAGAAAATGTACTGTGATTGGGGTGCTTGATGAAAAAGGCAAAATATAAAATTGGACCAGGGTAGGTTTATTATGTTGACACAGTCTTCTGAGATATAGGAAATAATGTTCTGCTAAAATGGTACAAACACACTAATGTGCACCTGGAAGCATGAGCAGAGTAATGGCATACAGTAAGTGAGGAAGAAATGTTAGAATTCCATGGCAAGCAGGGGAAAGGTATCAAATGGTCTGGAAAAGCAGGGATCCTAGATTAATCTATATAAGGCTGAAAAAGGAAGACCCCTTTCTATGGGAAAATTTTTTTTCATGTTCCATATTCCCATGTTCTCTTTTTTTTTTTTTAAAGAATTTATTTATTTGACAGAGAGAGAGATCACAAGTAGGCAGAGAGGCAGGCAGAGAAAGAAAGGGGAGGAAGCAGGCTCCCTGCGGAGCAGAGAGCCCAATGCGGGGCTCGATCCCAGGACTCTGGGATCATGACCTGAGCCGAAGACAGAGGCTTTAACCCACTGAACCACCCAGGCGCCCCTCCCATGTTCTTTTTTAGTTCTTAGAGCATTTTCCAAAACTATAAGGAATGTTTTCGTAAAAGGGGCACACCAGCACTAAGATTAGTGTTGTTTTTCTGCAGTTCCAGTCTGAGTATAAGTGATGTCATCTTAGAATTAGAATGAACTAGTAGTGATCGAGATTTAAGGATCCGTACTTCCCCTTCTCCCAAATCAAGGCATTTCTAGTGGCAGCACTTAGCTGTCATAAGCCAGAATGTGTAGTAAATTCAGAAGAAGTTTGATCCACAAAGCATGATGGCTAGTTAAAATAATGAAACATTTGTAGCGACTAGCTGATGTTTACTCAACACCACTATTTCTGAATTTAGGCAAAATAAGAGATGAATAGAGATGAAAAGAGATTTGGGGCAGCTGACTTAATATAAAATCCTTTCCCAGTTTTTGGACTTCAACCAGTTGTAAGACACTAACTTCATTGGTGGAAGAACAACCTGGGACCTCAGGAAAGAAGACCCTGCAACACTAGAACAAGTATCCATGAAAATTTTATCCTCTAGTTGAGGATCTAGTAGGGGCACCTGAATGATTGGCTCAGTCAGTTAAACATCTCTTGATTTCAGCTCAGGTCGTGATCTCAGGGTTGAGAGAATGAGCGTCACGTTGGGCTCCATAATGGGCATGGAGCCTGCTTAAGATGCTCTCTCTCTCTCTCTCCTTCTCCCCTTCCCCTGACTTTAAAAAAAAAAAAAAAAAAGAGAGAGAGAGAGAGAGAGAGAGAATATCTAGGTCATGCCAACAGATAATCCCTGAGACATTAAATGAGCATGTTGAGGGTAAAAGGAATCTACCAATTTGTAGAGAAGAAAATTAGCACAAATCAGTTGTTTTACCAAGACCATGTACAGTGGTTAAGGCTGTGTACTCTCCCACTAGCATGTCTCTTTTAAATTTCCCCCAGAAAGAGAGGCCTACTGGCATCTTCACAGGGCTACTACCAAAAAATATACAAATTGGATCTGTGAAAAAAGAAAAAAAAAAAAAAAGAAACAAAGAGACTGTGATGGTTTCTGTGATACACTGTCAAGATCCCCAGCAGGTATGATGGACTTCTTCCATAAATGCTGGGAGTGCTCGTAGCAGAAAGTTTTCAACTATCAGACCCTCTGAGAGAATGGTTTTGACTAAAGAGAGCTGCCTTATCCTTGGTCATTCACATTTCCCAGAGAGATCCACACCTAAGTTACATTTTTTCTACTTGTTCCAACATAAGACACAAGTCAGCAAGATTATCCTAGCATCAGATACCCCTATAGAATTGACTAAGGCCACCCATGAGACAGTATCAATTTCCCACTTAGCAAAATTCTCCTTCCTTTCTTCTTTTCCATACTTTGTAATAAACTTCTTTTAAACTTATTCTGTATCAGATTGTATCTACTGGGGAGCACATTTTGTGACATCTTGTTTAAATAATAAACGTTAAATGATCTCCCTATACATAACTTAGGACTAAAGCACTTCTAAGGAAGAGATATTATTATAAATTTCAATTAATACATAATGGGGAGTAAAAATTCAGGAGTAGCAGAAATTTTTCAAAGCCAACAAAAGAACTGGTATTTTAAAAAAGGAGTTTATGTAAAAAAACAAGAATGTACTGTATTATAGAAATCTAGAATTCATGATAAGAAAAAGAAGGTCTACCCTGAGAAATGGTCTGATACCTGGTAGGTCAGAACACTGGATATGAAGAACTGAAATGAGATGAAATGATTTGGAAGTAGTGAGACCAGAAGGTTTTCATCTTAGAAAACACTGCTTCCATCAAAAGAAAAGTAGTATCAAAGAACAGTACATGGGGAAGACATTGCTTGGAGGTTTGGAAGAGAAGGAAAAGAAGAAAACAGTTCTGGGAATTGTGAGGTTAGGAAAAAGGAGTGTTTAAAGAATCAAAAGACCCAATAAAGAAACCCCCCATCCCCTCCAGAATACACTTTAGGGACTCTACTTCAAGTTCCCATCTGTAAGAAAACATTTGTTATTCCTCTTTTAGGACAATCCATACACTTGAAAATGAACAGAAGTTGATCGGCATTCATATAAGCTTTCTATGTCAATAAAATAGGAAGTTATTTTCTCCATGCTGATAAAAACATCCCCCCAAAAAAGAAAATTGAAAAATTTTAACAGAACATGCCTACACAGAAGCATTTGCAGATACCAGAGAACATAACTATTAAGAATTCCAAAACTCAAAATAGATATGGCCAAAACAGAAAGAAAAAAAAAATATGAAAGGTGATTGTACTCAAGAAAGAAATTGTAGAAAAGGAAAAAAGACTCCTCAGTAACACAGACATTTCAATTTGCCTGAGTGGAATGTTTAATAGAATAGGGAATATTAAGTAGATGAACAAAAACAGCCAAAAACAAACAAAAACTAAAAATAGAAAATGAAAGATATTAACATATAAAGATATAACTTATATATAATTTACCCCCTGATAAAGCCCACAATGCAACAAAACAAATTTTAACCTTCTAGAACTAAAAAAAAAAAAAAAAAAAAAAAAAAGACATGAATCAACCTCCTGGAAGATTGCATCATGTTTTTGGGAAAATTGTCCTGAAATTATGAACTCTAAAACATATCTGACAAAATTAATAGACTTAGTGGTAAAGAAAAAGTCCTTTGAGTCTCAAGACAAAAGGACCAAATCAATTAATAGAGAAGACAAGATTAGATTGGCATCTGCTTTCTCGAGCTGCATACAAGCGAGATAAAAGATGCAGTAAATACTGAAGAAAAGACGTCTTTTTCACATGAAAAATTCCAAAGTCATGTTTGACTTCAGAAACATAATGATTGAAAATTTTCATTTTCAAATCACGATACCATAATCCCAATAGATGAAGAAACTTGAGCAAGGTTTTCCTTTGTAATTCTCTATATTATATGAAAAAAATTATTTTGGAAAGTGTTTAACCAACCTGCCAGAAATGTGCAAGTCAAGAAAATGTTAAGACAACCAGGTAGATGTTAAAAAACACTTGAGGCAATGCAGCTTTATATCTGCAACTAGACTGATAACAGCATGAATTCCAAATGATGACCATTGCCATTTGACATTATAATTAGGGGAGTCTGGGTGGCTCAGTGAGTTAAAGCCTCTGCATTTGGCTCAGGTCATGATCCCAGGGTCCTGGGATCCAACCCCACATCGGACCCTCTGCTCAGCAGGGAGCCTGCTTCCCCTATCTATCTGCGTGCCTCTCTGCCTACTTGTGATCTCTGTCAAATAAATAAATAAAATCTTTAAAAAATAAAATAAAATAAAATTATAATTAAATTATGTATCATATACAAGAAGCAGTATGGATCCATACCTATAATTAAACCTGAATGAGAGGATTGATTTATGAAGAATATCTTTATATAAACACTGTGAATTTTGTGAAATACTTTAAACTAACTAATAAATTCAAAATGTCCTCCCTGGCATTGTTATTTCAGAGCTATTGAATTTGCCAAACAAAGATCAATTTTATTAGAAAAAAGTTTAAGTCACTTGAAATACAGTGGGATTATATAAATTTTAATGTAAATTAGATCAAGATTGGGAATTAAGCTAAGAAACTGGCATTTATCCTGGATTTTGTACTGCCTTAATTCTTAATCATCTGTTTATTTTTTACAGATTTAAGTGAGATTGTCATTTGACATGAGAGGCATGCACATTTCATTTTAGAGAAACCATTATTAGAAAACATGATTTAGTTCAAATATTTGAAAAACAGGCATACAGGAGCTAGAATTGGGACATATTGTCTTTAATGTTTCCAACTATTGCTTTAAAAATTGTTTACTAAAGGCTTTTAAAAATAGTAAGTAACATTGTTTAGAGAGATATAGAGAAAAAGGGACTAACCTGTATGATTAGGATGAGCCAAGATTACATTGATGAAATGATTTCCAGCTTCACAAATCTGTAAAATATTTTAAACTTTTCAGTGTGATCTATATGTTCCTCTTTTAAAATCATATTCTATAGGGGAACCTGGGTGGCTTATTGTATTGGGTGGCTGCCTTTGGCTCAGGTCAAGATCCCAAGGTCATGGGATCTAGCCACAAGACCTGCTCCCTGCTCAGTGGGGAGTCTGCCTCTCCCTCTCCATCTGCTGCTCCCCTTACCCTCTCCCTGCCCCTTCTTTCTCTCAAATATATAAAAATTTAAAAAATTAAAAATTATATTTCATAAACTTACCAATATTCATGTGACATATTAATTCCAAAGATCCAAGAGATATATTATTACTCTAACTGCAGGGAGAAGGAAATTTGTACCCTAACAATGATGAAAAAAGCCACTGTAGATATATATTGAATTAACATAATGAGTCACACTGAGCTAGAAACTTTGAAGATATTATTGATCCCTTTTGATAACTAGGTTAAAGTTCCTTTGTTAAAAATCTGGTTGTGCTGATTCTATGCTTTGTACTTGTTTAATAGGTTAAGTTTCCATGCCATGAAGAGAAAAGTCAGGTCAGGGAATACAGACTTGGCATAGGTATGCATGCTCTAAATTCATTAGCACAGTAGCAACCCTGTTACTGCAACTGTGGTAGAATGATGCCCACCTGGTTTCCATGTAGTTTAGAAAACCAAGGTAAACAGTACTGTCCTACAAAGCCATGTGTTGCTTGTCTGTCATCTGACCTTCCCAGTCAATAGGCCACCATGACCATCTAAGAATCATAAGTCTTACTGACATCTCCAGGGTTGGGGTTAATAATGTTCCCAGTCTGCAGGAGCCCGAGTGGCTCCGTCGGTTGGGGATCTGCCTTCAGCTCAGGTCCTGATCCTGGGGTCCTGGAATCCAATTCCACATGGGGCTCCCTGCTCTGCAGGGAGCCTTTTTCTTCCTCTGCCCCTGAACCCCTGCTCGTGATCTCTCGCTCGCTAATAAATAAATAAAATCTTAAAAAAAAAAGTTCCCAATTTGTAATGTGTCCTCATAAATTAGTACCCTTTCTTTTGTTATATATACACCTCATCTGATTAACACAAGGTCTATATTCAAAATTTAATACTTTGTTTATTAATAACGGAGTTATCCAAAAGCGTTATTGCTTAAAGTCGTCCAAATTTTCACTATAATATATCCTATAAATTAAGCACATTTTAAATTATGTGTCTTTCATGCTATTAATCTCTTACCATATATCTGATTTTGATCTTTTCAACAATTTCTGTATGGATCTCTTCACATGTAATAGTTTTGTAATTTTGGAAGAGGTTCCAAGTTTCTCAAATTATCATTAGGAATAAAAGCTGAATTTTACATTTTCAGATAATAATTTTATAGTTGAACTTATTTATAGGTGAATATGGGTAAGAGTGTGAGCCATTGTTGGATGAATTTGTGCTCAAATGCCTCATCATTTACTTTTTAGAGATTACATGATTAAGACATCTGAAATTCCATTTTTTCACCTAAATGCTAATATTACTTCCTGTCTCATGATGGTTATTTTAGGATGATTAAATGAAATCAAGTGTAGGATATATGAATTACCCAATAAAACTATGATAAATTTAGTTACCAATGTCATTAATTAAAAACTTCTTCAGAGAATAACTCTACATTGATTAATCTTCTCTAAATTTCTATCTTACAAAATGGCAGCACTATAAAACATGTAATTACTAAATTAATAATTTGTCATATTTGTTGTCTTCCTATCTTTTGCTCACCTTTTAGTCAAATCTCATGTCATACTTATTTTTCATCACTCACAGGGCCAAATGCAAAATGGAATTTATGATAAAAAGTCTTATTAATAAGCCAATTAACTTACCAAATTTTTGTGAACAAACAGTATTTTAAAAACTATAGTTTTTTTCAGGAGTGTCTGGGTGGCTCAGTGGGTTAAAGCCTCTGCCTTTGGCTCAGGTCATGATCCCAGGGTCCTGGGATCTAGCCCTGCATCAGGCTCTCTGCTCAGCAGGGAGGCTGCTTCCCCTCTCTCTCTCTCTCTGTCTGCCTCTCTGCCTACTTGTGATCTCTGTCTGTCGAGTAAATAAAGTCTTTTAAAAACTATGTTTTTTCTTCTGATAAGACATATTCATTTTATGTTTATCAATCAATATTTTAAACTCACTCGACCACCAAATTTTTTTCTCTTTCCTACTTTTCACAACACCACTAAATACAAACCATCAATCTTCTACCCAAAGTATAGGCCATGGAAAAATGAGCATTTAGGCTTCAGTTAGACCACTAGCCATATACTAATGTCATAATTTATTAGCATGTGCCTCTTCCCCACAGGACCACAAAGAAAACATAAAACACACTTAAATAAATATAAAAGAAGGAGATAAAAAAGTGGTAAATAATCCAACTTTTCCATCTGCTATCTACAGATAAAATACATATCTATATACATTCTAGGGGTAGAGAGAGAAAAATCAGCTATATCTATATGTTTAGAAATAGTTTATCATCAATTTAGCAAGTCTGTAATGTATTTTAAAGAGCAATTGTGAATATTGTCAACTTTCACCTTAAGCACTGACTTTAAAATTCTGAAGAATGAATGTGTCCACTATAGCTTAATTGACCTGGATAAAAGTGTTTGATATAATTTCCTCTTGGGTCAGAGCGGAATAAGATTAGGAAATTCGGTCAGTGCCTTAAATCTCAATATATGGTTCTATCACTGAATAAAATTTCAGAAGCACATTAAATGTGAAACACTGGAACATTTTCCAGCATGACTTACATATTTCTCCTGGACTAATTCTTCACTAAATCAGATATCTTCATTTGGCACATTATATATAAACACAATGATTTCAAAAATAAAGTGTGAAGAAGTTGCTATCATTAGGTTTGATTTTTACTTTACTTAAATGTTAAATTATCTTATACAGTAAAACATACAGATGTGTTAGAAGAAGCCCAACTTGCAGAGATCCACTTTTATATAATTTCTCTAATGTTCTTTATTGCAAGCTTCAACAGGTGAACATTCTCTACTATACCGGTGAAAACAATATGTCTATAGAATAAAATTGAGGGGCCCCTGGGTGGCTCCAGTAAGGGTTTACCTTTGGCTCAGTTCATGATCTAAGAAACCTGGGACTGAGTCCTGCATCCAGCTCCCTGATCAGTGGGGAGTCTGTCTCTCCACATCTCCCTCTGCCCCTACCCCTGCCGTGCTCTCTCTCCTGCACTCTCTTTCTTTTAAATAAATAAATGAAATATTAAAAATAATAATAATAACCTCAAACTCAACACACAAAAAAAACAGATAATCACATCAAAAAATGGACATTGGGAGATAGAGAGAAGTGAGTTGGGGGAAATCGGAGGGGGAGACAAACCCTGAGAGACTGTGGACTCTGAGAAACAAACTGAGGGCCTTGGAGGGGAGGGGAGTCGGGGATTGGGTGAGCCTGGTGGTGGGTATTAAGGAGAGCACATATTGCATGGAGCACTGGGTGTAGTGCATAAACAATTAATCTTGGAACACTGAGAAAATACAATTAAATTTAAAAAAATAAAAATAATAACAAAATCTAAACACACTAATACAAAATTTGTAACCATCAAATAGGCTCTGTCATTTTGTCTTAGTAAAATTGCTTTGGTTTCCACAGTAAAAATAAATAATCTTTATTCTGAGATCTAATAGCATTTTTTATAGGAATGAAAATGATCTATATTATTTCTGTATATATTTGCTCTCCCCAAAGATTTATATATGTTATCATTATTATTAATTATTGGCAGATATAAGTTTATAATTTGAGCAATGTAACAGCCATTTTATAAATATAATTTAAAAAATTGAATCTGCTAAAATGTTTCTCTGATAATCAGGTTTGTTTTGAATTTCACCTATTGTAATTTTCTCTATTCCTAATGATAATGATAATTATTATAAGTCATGTCTTATTTATCTTAATATTTCAAAAGTAAGGAAAATCTTGGATTACTCTATAGTTACGAAAAGTTTCATCATGATATGCATCAACTATTATAATCTTGAGAAGTTAGTCTCTACTCTAAAAGATAAAACACATTTGCACAGACATGGTATTTGGTAATATAGGCCATTATTACACAGTTTTTGCATCAGAAGTTTTATAACTAATGATAACATATCACTATGATAACATTATAAAAATTTTTCTAATTCCTAATCTCTACTTTTTTAAGTTAGGAAATATACATTTCAACAAAAAAAGGATAACATGCATTGTGTTCCAGAATAAATATGTACTATGTTAATTATGGGTTTATCAGAAAATATATATACTAACCAACAGTTTTTTCATTAAGACTTTTTTTTTAGATCAGTTTATAGCAAAATCAAAGGGATGGTCCCAAGATTTCTCATATATCCCTTCCTCCTAAACATGCATATCTTCTTCCATTATCCATGTCCTCCACCAGAGTGGTACATTTGTCACAACTCATGAACCTATATTGACAGATTATAATTATGCAAAGTCCACAGTTTACATTAGAGTTCACCCCTGGTGTTGTACATTCTGGGTTTGGATAGATATACAATGGCACATATCCATCATCATGGTATCGCACAGAGTATTTTTACTGTCCTAAAAATCCTCTGTACACCTTTTCTTCATTACTCTCTCCACAACTCTTGCCAACCACTGATCTTGTTACTGTTTCCACAGTTCTTTTTTTTTTTTTTTAATTCGGTATGTCATATAATTGGAATCGTACCGTATTTAGCCTTTTCAGAGAATTTATTTTACTGAGTAATATTCTTTCAAGCTTTCCTCGTGTTTTCTCATGGCTTGATGGCTCACTACATTTTAGCACTGAGTAATATTCCTTTGTCTGGAGGTATCATAGTCTGGATGTATCATAGTCCATTCACCTACTTTGGCACGTCTTAGCTGCTTCCAAGTCTTGGCAATTATGAATAAAACTGTTGTAAAAACATCTATTTGTAAGGCTCTGTGTAGACATAAGTTTATGATTCCTTTGGGTAAATACCCAGGAGCACAATTGCTGGATAATATGGTAAAAGTGTATTTAGGTCTGTAAGAAACTGCCAAACTGTTTACCAAAATGGCTAGTTCATTTTGCATTCCCACAGCAATGAATGAAAGTTCCTGCTGCTGTTCCACATCCTTATCTTCATTTGGTGTTGTCAGTGTTCCAGATTCTTGGCCATTTTAACAGTTGTATAGTGCTATCTCATCTCAATTTGCATTTCCCTGATAGGATACGATTTGGAGCATCTTTTCACATGCTTATTTGCTAACTGTGTATCTTTACTGGTACTGCGGTGTCAGTTAAGGTCTTTTGCCCATTTATTAATTTAGCTGTTTGTTTCTTATCCTTGCATTTTAAGAACCCATTGTATATTTCTGATAATGATCTTTTATCAGATGTATCTTTGGCAAATATTTTCCCTAGACTATGCTTTTCTTTCTCATTCTCTTGACATCATTCCTCACAGACCAGAAGTTTTTAAGATGAATGAAGTCCAACTTACCAATTATATCCTCTGCGGATCATTCTTTAGTGTTTTATCTTAAAAGTCATTATGGTACCTAAAGTCATCTAGGTTTTCTCTTGTATCATCATCTAAGAGTTTTATGGTTTTGCATTTTGTACTTAGGTCTGTGATCCATTTTGAGTTAATCTTTGTGAAGGGTATAAGGTCTGTGTCTAGATTCTTTTTTTTTTTTTTTGTATATATCTAGTTGCTCCAGCAACTTTTTTTCCTTTTTCTTCTTATGCTAGTTCTTTTTTTCTTATTCTAAGAGGATACATATATCAACAAAACAAAGTCCAGGAAGTTGTGCAAACTTTAGCAGAAAAATTAGCATTTCTATAAACTTTATATTATACAAAATTGACCTATGAATTTCCTTTTTTCCCTTCTACATAATAATGATTATCTTATATGCTGATGATCCTAATATAATATAATATTAAAAGCACTTGACTTAAACATAGGTGCTTTTCTTTCCAAACCATTTGCATATGCATTTCTTATGATAAATGTGAAAGGCACACACTTAGGCATTCAGTTATTGTGAATGAAAAAAAAATTAACCTTGAAATATAGAATGTTATGTTCACAATGATACAGTAGGCATCTTCAATTTAGGTGATATATGTGCAAACTCAAACAACTCGTTTGTTTTTAAATCCTGTATTAAAATTAGTTTCCTGGGACGCCTGGGTGGCTCAGTTGGTTAAGCAGCTGCCTTCGGCTCAGGTCATGATCCCAGCGTCCTGGGATCGAGTCCCACATCAAGCTCCTTGCTCATCAGGGAGCCTGCTTCTCCCTCTGCCTCTGCCTGCCATTCTGTCTGCCTGTGCTTGCTCTCTCTCCCTCTCTCTCTCTGACAAATAAATAAATAAAATCTTAAAAAAATAATAAAATTAGTTTCCTAAAACTTAGATCTTAATATCACATTTATTCGTGAAAATTAAATGTGTTTTGCCTATATGGAACATTATTAAGAAATTCAGGGCTAGCAAGGCTTTTTAATTTGAGATCATGATCTGAGCTGAAATCAAGAGGATGTTATTAAGTAAAATATTAATTAAAACACACACACACACACACACACACACACACACACACAGAGGTAAGCATGAGAACTTTTAACAAAGTGGTATGATCTGTGCCTTGTATGAAATGGTGGGGTATAAGTTATGCAATACCGGCTTCACAAAGGATATAGACTTATATATAAATCAAGGGAATTTATCAATACATCAGGGACCAGGAATCATGGGAGTTAATCTATCAAGGACAAGAATGAAGAAGAACATAAATAAAGAATAGAAGCATGGGTTATATGGTGGAATTACATGGGGTATGAGAGAAAATCTGTGTTTAATGAAATAATGCGTTTTGGAAATAATAATCTGTTGTATTCAGATTGATATGTTCCCAATTCAAACAATGCATATGTAAAGCTAAATAGAATGATCTAAATAACTGGATTGAGAACACTTAGAAAAGACATTTCATCCAAAAAAGCAGACTGTTTTCATTCAGAATAAGTTAAATTAACATTATGCCAAAGGGCTTTTTAGATGTTCATCTGTTAGGCTCGTAATACTTTTGCTCTTAGAGGTTTGTAAGTGTATAGACAATAGGAAGAATTACTAAGTAGGATTTTTTTCAAATTCTACTAGATTCCCAATTATTCTAATCATCCTTCAAAGATGAGTAGAACATTTTGATTAAGAGATTTAGAAAGCTAAAAAAAAATTAGCTAATGGCTTGATTCAGTGTAATCATTTGACTTACTCCACTTAATATCATTAAGTATATAATACAAAAAGAGATCATATTTTCTACATGTGAAATCCTCAAATATAATTTGTTTTGCATTCTTAATAGCACTACAATTAGAGCATGAATAGCAAGTAATAAAAGTAATACATACCAAAAAATTGATAGCAGATACTGCGACTTGCCTGTTTCCAAACGCTAGAAAGTAGGAAAAGAAGATGTAATGCAAATATTCATATTTTGGATTGCCACACGGTAAACATAACTAAAGCAATGTTGATTGGGTATTACTACCCTCTAATCCAAAGTACTCTGATGTATGTAATTAACCCTTTGGGATAATACTTATGCAATCTGAAGGGATAAAAATATTTTTGCTTTCAACATACACTTTTTTTCTAAGTTACCTAATTATATTTGAAATACAACAGGAATCTATTTTTAATTTCTATTATTAAACTCTTTAAAGGCAGATTTAATCTTTCATTTGTTACCTTAACGGCCCATAATATAGCATAATATAAGATGGCACCCAATGATAGCTCTTGTTTTTTAATGGTTAACAACAAAAGAAATATGCTAATAAAAACAACTTTTATTTTTTGCATTGATATTTTATGAGAGGTAATATTTTAAGTATTTTTAAATTTTTCTGCTAAAAACAAATAAATGAGGCAAGTATTAATGTTCTCATCTTAAAAGAAAAATATAGGTTATGCAAATTCCCAAATAATATAGAATAAAGAGTGAAATAGAATTTAAGACATTGTCCTAAAGTTACTTTTATCACGGCAGAGAAGGTGGAATACACAAAAGTACCAAAAATAAATTTTTTGATAAGCTCATGATCTGTATCAACAGTTGCATTTCCTTTTCTTTTACGTGTGTGTACATATAAATTGTGTTTATGTAAACACATTTACAAAATTGCAAATGTCTCATTTTAAATCTTGCATATTTTATAAGAATATATTTAAAGGTTTTTCTAATATTATTAAACTTTCATGATAAAAGCTATGACAACATCTGCATCATAATGTATAATGTAGCTAAGTTTAATAACATTAAATATTATCTAATTGCTGCATAATTAGTGCTACTTTAATTTTATATATGACTAGTAATAATGCTTCAAACATCTTTCTTTATAAGTCTCTTATGGAAGTTCCAGTTCCATGGGCTAGAAACTTAAAGGATAATTTAGTCAAAAGTTATGTAAGTATCTATGTATGGATATATGTTATATATGTTATACGTATGTTATATATATGTATCTATGTATAGATATATAGATATATACACACATACATATATAGTGTATATATGCATATATATACACACATAGCATATATGTATGTGTATATATATATGCATATGCACATATTTAAAATATGTGGAAGTATTGGAAGTTTTGTTTTTACAAAGTGTATATATCTAACTATGAAATAAAATACATTGATACATTAATGGAAAAAATTTGGAAAATAGATAAAAATGTAAATGGAAATAAAATACATTAAAATCCCATTATCCATGATAAATCAGTTAAAATTCAGATTTTCCCCTGGGAATATACATATTTGTTATGTACATAAAAGTGTTGAACACTTTTATAATCCCTTATTCCTCAATATTATATTTGCCATACAACTAAGCAACACTCTTCTCTTTAACTTCAACACTCTTCTAATTAAACACTCTTCTCCAGCTAAATAAAAAAAAATATATATATGTATATATATATATACATATATATATATAGGTTTTTTTTTATTTGTGCCTATTTCTAGACTAGACTTCATTCATTCAATAATACTTATTAGGAAAAGGACAGGCACTATACTGTGTGCTTGTGATAAAATCAATTACAAACTAAACCAAAAGCAACTCTTATCTTAATAAAAATTACTGTCTGAAGGAAGTAATAATAATCACAAGATAACAAAGGGAAATTTGCAACCCTGATAAGTGTTACTAAGAAAGATCTATATAGGATTTAATGTGAGAGCTAAAATGACTGATTTAATCAGGGAGATCAAGGAATGCTCTCAAGTACAAAGATGAACTCTGGTTTAGAAGTTCAGAACATTTCACATAGCAGGACAGTAAAGACATACCTTGTTTTCATTTTTTAATGAGAATAAATAATGATGTGATAAAAACAGGTACAGGGACAAAAAGTATAATTTTAAATATTTTTAGTTTTTTATTTCCAAAAAGCAAAGTTACAGAGAGTGTAATCTGAAACAAATTTTCTAGAAAAAAATTTAGCCATCATTAAAAATTTCTGTAATTTTTTAAAAAGATTTCATTTATTTATTTGTCAGAGATGGGGAGAGAGAGTGAGCACAAGCGGGGGTAGGGGCTGGCAGAGAGAGAAGCAGGGTCCCAGCTGAAAAAGGAAGCAGAGCTGGACTACATCCCAGGACTCTGGGATCACAACCTGAGCAGAAGGCAGAGGCTCAACCAACTGAGCCACCCAGGTGTCCCAAAACTTTCTGTAATATTTTTTATAATTTTTATAATATTTTACATTTTGCAAGAAAAAAACAGGTTGTTTTTCTTTGCTGCTGATACTAACATTTATGTATTAAGTTTTCTGAACATATGCATGCCAGTTTGCAGTTAATGGAATATTCCTGCCATTAGGAAGTTTTCAATTATGATAATTTGTTTCTTATTTACTTTAAAATATTTTCAAGAAGTATGAAAAATGACTTCCTTAATGGTATATGTGGTGGAAGTACATAATACGTTGTTTTTTATTCAAGTTAAGGTGTGTAAATGTACAGATGTTATTAATTTTATGCAGTCAAATCTGTTGAGAATAGGACTATACATGGTATTTATTCACTTTCCAGTTGGAATCAGTATTGTAATGTTACATATGTTTTCACAGAATTTGGGGCCTGTTTACATTTTATGCGTTTAAGAGTCTTGAGAAAAATAAAATTAGACTTTCAAGTCCTCATTTTCCTAATCATAATAGAGATTATTAACACTTACATAATAATATTTCTTATGATAAAAGAAATAGAAAATTTTACAACTATTGACAAACATTAAGTTTTCAGTAAATATTTTGCATATGTTAACAACAATCAGCTTCTATTATTTTGCATCACATATGTGAATGCTGGGATGCCTGGGTGGCTCAGTCGGTTAAGCATCTTCCTTTGGTTCAGATCCTGCTCCCAGGGTCTTGGCACTGAGTCCTGCATTGGGCTCCTCGTTCAGCGGGGATCCTGCTTCTCTTTCTCCCTCTGCCTGCTGCTCCCCTGCTTGTGCTCATTCTCTCTCTCTCTCTCTCTCTCTCTCTCTGACAAATGAATAAATAAAATATTAAAAAGAAAAAGACATGTGAAGGTAGTAGCATTTTTCAGAGGCTCCACTTAAACATTCTATGGAGCAAAAATATCTGTCTGTAATGTTCTAAATTTAGTAGGTACATCTCTGATAAAATATTTTTAGAAACTATATGATATTAAGAAATTTTCCCCTTCAGTATTCATAGTTGTTAGTATTTAGAAGAATTTAAGTTTTGAACATCGCAATGATTTACCTTTAGCATGCTCGACTAGATTTCCTGATCTTAGTAAAGATTCTATAGTTGGTACTTCAAGCACAGATATTAAGATGGTTTAACTTATTTTATCAAATCTAAAATAAACCCTGACTACTCCCTTTATTTCCATTTCAAATTTCATAAACACCAGAAATAGACCAGAAAAAATAATTGTCAGTTACCTGTGAAACCTCAACCCTATAGCACTAGAGCCCTGTTGTGTGCCTTGAGGGCTGCAGTAAAAACTGAAGAGAGAAAAGTGCACAGCAAATAAAAGAAATGGAATTCTTTGATGAGGACAGCTATCCACGTTTAGGGACTGAGGATTTAGGTTTGGTGCATTGTGCTTTCCACCAAAGTGCTTCATCTGAGTCAATGGTCAAGACATTTAATAAAGTTATAAACTTTATGTTACAGAAACAAATTGCTTCTATTTTTTTTCTTATTGAATTACATTTAATATAATAATTCCATATTTATTGTCTATTTTTAAAAACCTGATAGGTGAGTTTATGTGATTATGTGATTATATGGAATTTTTCTTCTTAATTTTCATTCTTTCATTTTGCTATCTGTCATTTTAGGAGGTTTATAATCAACTCATATTTTTGCTAGAGTTCCTACGGAGAGAAAATAAATCAAACCATGTCAGTCAAATTTGGTCTTTTAAGTCTACATAAAAATGTAATGGAGTGTGATATGAAAACTATTTAAACTGACATTTTTTCATTATTTGCTTCTTTTTTTAAGTTTGCCAGGTTGTTCGTCATTTCTGTGTAGTTTAGAAGAGAGTTTTGATGTTGTCAAATCAGTATTGTTTCATTAGAAAAAAATCCTACATACACGGTGGTGTATACTGTGGGTGATTAATGTAGTAGGCAATCCAAGAAGTAAATCCCCAATAAAAGGCACAGCCCTACAAATAAAACATAATAAAAGTTAGCGAACATATATAATCTATCATATCATTTGAAATCATTCCATACACCTACATGACACACTGAAGCTTTTTTTTTTTTTTTGGTATGAAAAATGGTATGCTCTAAGCAAGATAAATGAAATGCCTCCTCACCCAATAAAGTAGCATTTTACAAGTACCTATTCGATATCACTAAGAAAAGGGATTACTTTGCTCAATCCTTATTAATATAAATGGGTACTTAGGATATAAGGTAAATGTAACAATATATTTTAGAAATATTTTTCAATGGTCTTTGACTATAAAGCAATAAATATGGATGAAGTAATAAAATAATAAATAATGTATTACATAAAATATACTAATATTCATTTCCCAACAGTAAGTAAATAAAATAATGAATTATTTAATCATTAGTAAAATATATCTTGACAGACTGTAAAGGGAAACTTCCTAGTTCCAAAAATCCTAGACTATAAAACTGATCTTGTAACTGATATGATAAATTTTAATATCTTGTGCCAGAACAGAAGCTAGTCTAAATGATTTTTGAGGTTTCTAAGAATTTTGGAGTTTTTTGTTTTATTACCATGACAACAATAGAAAAACAATAGAAAGAAACAGGTTTTTGCCAAAGAAGACAGGAAATTTTTTTTTTAAGATTTTATTTTATTTTATTTGACAGATAGAGATCACAAGTAGGCAGAGAGGCAGGCAGAGAGAGAGAGAGGAGGAAGCAGGCTCCCTGCCGAGCAGAGAGCCCGATGCGGGGCTCGATCCCAGGACCCTGGGATCATGACCTGAGCCGAAGGCAGAGGCTCTAACCCACTGAGCCACCCAGGCGCCCCGAAGACAGGAAATTTTTAATAAGAAAATATTTCCTATGGAGAGTAAACTTTAAATTGGAAATTAAAATAAATTGGAAATAGAATTGGAAAATTGAATTGCAGCATGTCATCCAATGTATATTTCCACTTCAATATTTCATAAAACTTCCCATTTTCTTGACAGCTGTTTGATGGGATGGTTATTAACTCCTGAATTCACCATTTTTGGAAGAACAAAGACAGTGTCTTCTCACTGACAGCTGTCATAAATACACGGTGTTGTTTCATCAATGTTCTCACACGGATGTATTTTTATAGGAATGTTGATGTATGACATCCCTCGTCCTCAAGCAGCATGTAAAGAATCTGAATTCAGTGCTAAGTATTTCCAAAATTAAGGGTGCCTGAGCATGCATGGCTTAGAACAAAAAGACATGGCAAATCTTTTATGCAGTTATTGGTTGAACACTGCTCCAGTGAAATAGGTCACTCAGGAAGTGGCATTTCAGGAGCAGATGTTTAAGATATGATGACAAAGTTGAACAGAAAAATCTAAGCATGAGGAAAATAAATGTGATTGTACCATTTTACGGATGACCCAATACACAAAATTTCCCAATAATAATTAAAATTATAAAACATATCAATCCCACCTTTATCAAATTTTTCAAAGGCGTATGTCCTGCAGAAACTTTATGGACAAATAAGGTTTCCAAAAGATAACGGATATAGTGTATACAATGACAGAAGCAAGCCAAGCTAGAAAGAAAATAAAACATGAACATAGTAAGTTCTCTTCCAAAGGTCTGGCTTGCCTTAGACATAAGACATTTTTTGTTAGTTTACTAAAATGTTATATATTTATTAAGAAATGTTTCCAATAATCAAAACATGAATGCTTATTTTAATACATTTATTCTAGAAATTTTCTAAATTTATTTCACAGCAGTATTGTCACAATAGTTTCTATAAATTTACTTCTGATGATGCTCAAAATATTTTATAATACCAATCATCATCTGTATGCTCACACCTAATGCAGCAATATATAATGATTATAAATGTACTCATAACAAAATGCCTCATGAATGAAGCAGAAAATGTACAAGGTTTTTTTATCTAAAGCTGACACACAATGTTACATTAATTTTATATGTATAACATGGTGATTTAAGAAGTTGTATATTTTGCTATGATCCCCACAACTGTACCTGTCATCTATCATCACACAATGCTATTATAATATCATTGACTATATTCTGTATACCGTGTCTTTCACTCCTGTAATGTATTTATTCTGTAGTTGGAAGCCTGTATCTCCCATTCCCCTTTACCCATTTTTCCTGATTCCTCAATCTTCTCCCCTCTGCCATTGAAGACAACATGGATGGACCTACAGGGTATATGCTAAGTGAAATAAGTCAGATTGAGAAAGACAGATAGCATATGATTTCGCTCATGTGGAGTCTAAAAAATTGAATGAATAAACCACAAAAAAGCAAAATCAGGGAACAAACGGATGCCAGAGGAAAAGATGTACAAGTTTTAAAAATATCCAAAATCTACTTAGAATTCATTTGACATTTTATAGTATTCAGAATAATTTTTCATTGTCTGGTTGTCCTTTAGCAAAAACCTTACATTGAAAGGTTTGAATTTCATTTATTTATGGAGTCAGTGCAGCTTTTGTTTCCTTTAGTTTGTTTTATGTTTGTTTTTTCCCTACCTAACAAATTGTAGTATTTTCTTGGTCTCTTTGTGAGTTTCTTTTTGTTTCTGCTTTCCAATTGACAAGCTCTTGTTGCCATCTATAAATTGTTGTAAAAGTAAATGTTAGATATGATTTACAGAAGTATATTTTATGGCTTATGCTTAAAATATATGTTTGTTAGAATCTGTATTGATTTTGATAAAAATATAAAATTTCAATAAGTGTGGTTGCTATTCAAGAAAATCAATATGGATCAAAAATTGCACACTTGGGGCGCCTGGGTGGCTCAGTGGGTTAAAGCCTCTGCCTTCAGCTCAGGTCATGATCCCAGGGTCCTGGGATCGAGCCCCACATCGGGCTCTCTGCTCGGCAGGGATCCCGCTTCCTCCTCTCTCTCTCTGCCTGCCTCACTGCCTACCTGTGATCTCTATCTGTCAAAAAAAAAAAAAAAAATTGCACACTTAAATCAATAAAGCCTGAACAGAAAAATCAGCATATCATTTACTCTATGTATAAACATTGACTCTTCATGGGATTTTATTTTAACAGAATGAAATAATGATTTTTGGTTAATAATAGTGACTTTTGGGAAAACAAATAGATAAACATAAGCCAACCTGCCTAAATCATCAGTGAATTTACTACTACTCACTAATTCATAAAAAAATAAGTGTGCACCTATTAGGGGAGAGACATTTTCTATGTGTGTATTTCTCTAAATAATAGACAAATTCTGTGAGAAATCAAAGAACAAAGTGTAGATATCCAGGGGCAGAGCTTTCTAGACAGTAAGACAAGAAAAAGGAAAGGTTGTTATTTAGAAGAAGGTTTAAAAATTGTAGGTTCAAAGGATTGACAAGGGAATCAGTATCTCTCCTACCTTTTTTGTTCTTCATAGGAGTATATACTTGAATGATAAAGTTTTCCTCTTTCTAAGAAAGCATAAAGTGAGGTTATGTCCAGCTATTTAGCAGAGCACTAAACGAGAAATTTTAGTTCATGCTATGATTAAATTAGTTCACTTAGTTTTCTGATGTTATACTGGCATAGTACATACAGCTGTATCTTACTCTTTTGATGCATGTTACTCTCATGGTTTGTCGCCCCCTCCATTTTCCCCAACTCCCTTCTCCTCTCCATCTCCCCATGTCCTCCATGCTATTTCTTATGCTCTACAAATAAGTGAAACCATATGATATGTTACTTTGCACAGTGTTGGTAACTCATCATGCTTGATTTCATTCCAAATATTTCCATTTAATTATGGTTGACTTCCCTTCAAATATCCACTCTTTCTCTGTGCAGTGCTAAACTAAGTGAATATCCATGAATAGGTTTGGATCCAGTTCTTTTTCCTAATCATAATTTTCAAAAAAAACTTTATCACATATGTTTCAAGATAGGAGTACTGTGAAAGGAAACACAGTCTTGCGGTCACTGGGTGGCTGTTGATTAAGCAATTGCCTTCCACTCAGTTCATGGTCTCAGAGTTCTGGGATTGAGCCCAGGGGGCTCCCTGCTCAACAGGGAGTCTGCTTCTCCCTTTTCCTCTGGTCCCTCCTCCTCTCCAGCTCATTGGTTCTCTCAAATAAATAAAATCTTGAAAAGAAGAGAAAAGAAAAAAGAAAAGAACAGAAAAGAAAAAAAAAGAGAGAGAAAAGAAAAGAAAGGAAAAGAAAAGAAAAGAAAAAGGAAAAGAAAAGAAAAGAAAGGAAAAGAAAAGAGAAAAAATTGTCTCAGTTTTATAGAACTATGCCAGGTTTCTGTTGTGGAAGAATATGAAGACAATGTTTAAATAAAATGCTGAAGACATAAGAGATTTTGCTATTAACGGACTTTGAATTGCAGAGGTAGAAGAATTCCAGGAATTAGGAAGGACTCAGTGAAAGCAGCACAGAGAACTGTGGGGTTTATCAAGATGTATGAGAGAAGAGGGATGGCTTTAAAGTATGAGGTTAATAATGTGGAGGTCCTAAGCAGGGATTAAGTGACCAAATAGACATATTTTCTTGCATTCAAGGCAGATGGTCCAACTGTGTGTGTCCTATGTGTAGGAAAGGTTTCTAGGACTGCTCTTCCATCCCTGATGATGCCGTTAGAAGTCCTTAGGGAGGTGTAGTCTCAGCCTCAGTTCCTTTGATCCCTACGGCAGAAAAAACCTTGACAATTTCAAGTATGTGTCCTCTATCTTAACTACTGTTGATTGAATAAAGTTCAAACAAGTTTAACTGGATCCGTTTCACCAAACTGTGCATCCCCTTTTCATTGCTTGATGGGGATGGGGGTAATATAGGAGATACTGCCTTAGTTCCAGTGTGCAAAAATTTCTAGGAGATACTGCCTTAGTTCCAGTGTGCAAAAATTTCTAAGAGATCCAAAGAATTTTGTGGTGGTTGAGTCACATATAGATCTAAGCTAGCCGAAAAATAATTTTGAACTCTGTGAAATGATTCAAAGCCATTTTGGAGAATTAATAGAGTGGGAGCAAATGGACACAGCATTTGAAATTTGATCTTCTTAACTTTGAGAAATAGTAGTCACTCATCCTAAATTGGGTTGCTTCAGAAACTATGTGATTATTTTATAGATCTCTGCTAGACACTTAAATTTCACAAGTAGTTTGTGTCTTTGTGTGTATCTGCTCTGAAATGATTTCCTACAAACTTAACATATTTGCTATTTTGGAACAACATAGTGCAAATTTTTGTCACTGAGATGTTATAAAACATTCTGTGTTTGTGTTTAAGAATAGTAATCAACTGTCAGTCAATTCCCTTAGAATGCCACTAGGAAAAAAAGTGGTCTTTTTTTTTTTTTTCATGATGCGTTATATATCTAGTAGATGTAATATGTTGATCTAAAATAGGAGTACATTTATATTGTCTTTATATTGTCTTTATATTGAACTTTCCACCCCAGACTTTCTAAACAAATTGGTCATTCCCTTATTCCCTTCAGTAGAGAGAAAAATGGTAATATTCTACTAGGCCCTGAACAACTTGGCCATCATCCCTAAGAACCAATTTCCCCTGTCTCTCTTTGATTCTGCCATACTAGACTTCTTTTTGCTCCTACAAAGCACCAAATTTCTTTGTACCATAAATCATGTCCACATGAAATTTCCTATTTAAAATCTGAGTCATTGCTCCAGAAAACAAAGAAATAATTCAAATGCCACTTTCTTAGAAAAGCCACCTCAGAACTCCCACCCAGGTCAGACACCTCTCTTTTATAACCTAGAATTTCTCGATGTGAAATAAATATGTTTGTAATTGGTTCATCTATCTAATCATTCAAAACATTTTTATTGAGTATTTCCTGTAAATCAGGTAATGTTAAGCAGTGAAAATAAAATGTACATCAAAGTACATCCATTTTAGAACTTTATAGAGGGAAATATACAAACAAGTGATTATGTGAACATATAATTTTAAAGTAATAAATTGTAGAAAGGAAGAACACTTCAGTGGCATATTTGCATTGGGAAGAATAGGAATAGCTATCATGAGTAAGAAATACTGAACTTCTATTTCAAGTTTATGTAAGAGATAAGAAAGAGGTTACCGGGATGGAGGATGAGGGATAACATGTGTAAATGTCTTTGCATGAAAGGGAACATGGTAGGTATCAGAGACAAGAAAGTGCAGCTGTGGTACAGAAATTAAGTGTAAAGGAAAGCTCTATATAATATGAGAAAGTTAGGAGTCTAATCACTCTCTATCTTTTAGTATCCTTATGACCCAAATTTTGTTTCTTAATTCACTTAGAGTTTAGTCATTAAATCAGGTTCTTTTTTATCTTTTTAACAAATTGCTAACACCACATCTCAGTGTAGTGTCTTGAGTAATAATTATTCTCTTACTTTTCAATTTTGTAGGTGGAGGGAGAGAGAGACACAGAGAGATTATTCTCACAGTATGTTATATATTCTGCTTTGATAATCACCCTCACTGTTTTCTGTACTTTACTTTTACTTTTTACTTTAAAGTAAAATTTATTTTGAATTTTGACTTACTAAAGGTAACTTATAAAACCCTTTTGTTTTTTTCTGTTTTTTAGGTCATTGTTTCTTTCCTATAAATGTTTCCCATGAGAAGTACATATTTTATTATTTTATTTAGTTTCATATCTTAAGCCCTTTATATATGACCTCACAACTTTATAACTTTAAGTTTCTTGTGATATTTCTAAATATCCAGATTTCTTTCACTGTGATCATTATGAACTAATATTATCTATGCTTTAAGGTATACTTACTAGTTCCTTGTTTATAAATTTGCAAGCTCATGTGTATACATTTTTTAAAGTTACTTAAAATATATTTTCTTAAATGTAACCCACTTTAATTTGGTTTATAAACAAACTTTAAAATTTTATCTGTGTACTAATTTATCTAGAGGTACTATATATATTACTTACTGTACCACTGGATGGCGTAATCTTCTGGAGCTCTCTTTCATGTCATATATGTATGGGATCCTCAAATAAAAGAGGAGATATATCAGCAGAGGTCCTGTGTATTCAGCCAAAAATACCTGAAAATAAGAAGCTAATTTAAATAACAAAAATAAATTTTTGTAGATATTATTAAGATTTACATAAAAACACAATAAGCATATCTACAGACTTAGCCTACTGAATGAACTTGTAAAAGGGACACATAGCATTATCTGTAATTTAAAATGAATTATACTAGGTGCTAATATAATTCACAAGAAGTCTTCCTTACAATAACTAGCCAAGACTTAAGGAAAGGACAATTATAAGTGGTGAATTTAAAATAAAAACAAATATTGAAACTAATGTAATTATTTATTCATAATTTGTACACAGTGGTTTTCATTTAACCAACCAAACTATTGTAAACATATTTCTCTGTGTCTCCCCAGACCCATTTACACTCCATCTTCAATGTGAACTGTTCTTATCACTGAATGGAATTAGCCTCAGTGACTTTTTTTTTTTTTCCAATTTACACAGCTGGGTTGTCTTGAATTTAATTGATTTGACATCGATTCAAATTGAAAAAAATTAATTCTCTCTTCTGGAAATTTTAGACTTTAATTCTAATGAGTCTGAGTAGATAGTTAAAAGGATTGCCTTCTGAATTCTGGAGCTGAGTCAACCTTATATATGGAGAGAGATATCTGATCTATAGAGAGATAATCATTAAGATTTGGAAAGATTATTGGAAACAAGGTTGTTTGTATAAAGATTCGCTGGCTAACTGGTTTCTGATAGTTTTCTAAATCTATGATGGTCCATTATTAGTTTTCTTTTGATGCTAAAACCAGGTTACAGTAACTCTGGAATTGATACAGAAAAAAGAAAGTAATTTATCTCTGAGTGTTCAAAGAGGAAGAATTCAGACATGACAATGATAAATTCAATTGCCATTACTGCTTTGCTTTGTCTTTGCCAATTTTCATCATTTTCTAAGAAAGAAAAACTTAAAGCTGCACATGTTTTACTCAAATATCCAGGTGTGCATGTTGATTAGAAATTATGTTATTTCTCGTGAGAACTTTGTATAACTACATGGTTAGAATACATGATATATATGCATGTTTTATATATATATATACATATATATATATAATTATGTCTGTGTGTATGTATACACACAAGTATAAACATTTTTATATGTAGGTTTCTTAAGGTATACTTTTTCTATCCCATTAGCCATGGAAGACTTTTATATGAGGGTAAATATGCAACATCTGATTAAGTCAGTGTAAAGCAACTTTTTTACTGTTAAACTATATTAATTTATGGCATACAACATGCCTGACTATTCAGAGGTAAAGAAAAGTATTTACCACTTGTGCATGTCTGATAATAGAGTTCAGTTAATACTCCTGAATTAGAGTAATTATTTTATTACAACAAAAAGCTTAAAATACTTATTTCAATGCCATCTGATCTAGTCAAGTTAATTTTGAGCAAATCTTCTAGTAATATATCAGTAATGAAAAATGTTATGAAAAATAGTTAACCTTGACCACATGTCATTCTTTATTAAGTTAATAAAAATGCTATCACAAATATGAAGTTTCTTTGGATCAGGAAATTAAACTACAGTCTTATCTCCATCATACCCTAAAAATAAATCAGGAGAACCTGCTGGCTTACAGTAATATGTTCAGGGAGGCCCAATATTTTATCATAAATATTATTCATGCTGAAACATGGAGGTTAAAACAGTACTAAAGTACGAAGGCTATATCCTGACCTGAAAGCAGTAGAGAATGATAAGAAATAACATTTGGACAATGCATCTTTCAAATAAAGGTCCATTTGGGTGCAAATAGGAAAAAAAAGGGGAAAGGAATGTTTTATTAAACTTAGAAAATAATCAGAAAATAGCTTTAAAGTAAGTAAAAAACAAGGACCAGATAGACAAATATTAATAAGACATACTTCTGAAAAAAAAAAATTCTTCTCCTACTAAAAAGAAGCAAATCCAAAACCAAAGCCAAATAAACAAATATGCCAGTTATAAGCCCTAGGATATCAGATGAATTTACAAAGACTAGGAAGTCCATTATAAACCAAAAGTTTGTTGGAAGTTATATATTCAAAATAAGCATGTATACTTTCTTCTTACCTTGAAGATAAATATATATAACATCCATATTATGTAATATATAATCATAGTTATAATTTATATATAATGTACATTTATATGTATATATATAACATAGCTATACCATAAATAAATTATAATTATATAATTATATATATTATACTACTTTTAAATTCCAATTTATGTCTAATATGAAATTATTTTCATGCTTTGCCTTTATAGAATGATCACTGTACTAAGCTAATGTGCTGCTTTAAATGTAAAATTTAAACTGATAGAAGGCATAGGATACAAGGCATCCTAGGTAACAGATTTTTTTTGGAACTTCAGGGGAATATTCAACTTGGGATGTCTAAATCGAAAAAGGAAGAAGGCAATAAGATGTTTTAGAAATGTAATTTGAAACACACAGCTGCAATTGTTGAGAACTGATTAGAATCTTTATGCTTAGACTGGGCTTAATGCATTCCATCCTCTCGAAAAAAAGAAAACTTCTTAGTGCTATTATTATTGAGATGGTGTTGGCTTTACTTCTTTTTTAAAATTACAATTGACAGTTGAAAACAAAATAAATTGCCTATTTCACAGTTGTTGAAAATTACTGACAAAATAAAATGGTGCCATCCTTAATCTTCTAATGATGGGAGAGCTATTTAAATTATGAGAGAATTTCTCAACAGTGATACCACTTTGTACTGAATGAAAATCATTGAAGTTAATATAATATTAAAAGAAGTTTTTGTTTTGTTTTTGTTTTGTTTTAATTCAACCATTATATTCATAACATGTAATGAAGAATTTTATTCTAGGTTATTCAAACCATTGTAGTGAGATCAGCATGAAAACTTGATCAAAATGTTTTTCAGGGTTCAAAGAGCTACTGAGTCATTGAGAATTAGAAGGTCAGGATTTTTTAAACAGGACTCAAGAATAGTGATTGACTCTAGGATTTGAAGTCTGATAGCAACCTAAGAAGACTAAATCTTTAGAGGGTGCCTGAGAAGGGAGGGACAAAAATTGTTGGTTGGCATCTTTTAAAGACAGAAATGGCCTTATAAAATCACCAGGATTTGGGTTAAGACCTAGAGCCATGATGAAGCAGAAGGAGATCTGTCTTTACAGGTACTAAAGCTCAGCCTGAAATAATTTCAGCCATCAACTGGATTAAGACAACCTAGACCAAATGCCATTAGTCTATCTGCAGGACGATAAATCAGTTTGACAGCAGAGTAACATGATTCTAGGCCTCAAGTTGCCTTTACAAGTTGTTCATGGGTGCCTGGATGGCCCAGTTGGTTAAGCAACTGCCTTGGGCTCAGGTCATGATCTCAGGGTTCTGGGATCAAGTCCCACATAGGGGTCCCCTTTTTCTGAGGGGAGCCTGCTTCTCCCTTTCCCTCTGCCTGCCACTCCCCCTGCTTATACTCTTTCTCTCTCTATCAAATAAATAAAATCTTAAAAAAAAAAACATATATATTTTCCTGCACTAGGTCAGAAATATAAATGTATAACAGGAGTAAAGATACTGTAATCATATCCAAAAAAACAGGAGATATTCCAAAGAGATAAACCGAAGATCTACATAGTAGAATTATGAGACACATTTAAAAATTATATTTTATATATTCAAAAAAATAAAAAAAAAGTTTGAGTATTTCAGCAGATAGTTGAGACCTCCAATAAGAAAAATATGGAATTGAAATATGAATCACAGGAGGAGAATACAAAGTGAACAGTGGAAAACCAGATGCTAAAGTGATTATGATAATTTTTCAAACTAAATATTTATACCAAACAGCAGACTCAGATAACACTATAAACCCAAAGCAGGATAAATAGAAACATAATTGTAACTGCATGCATCATAGTCAAACAGTGTCAAACAAGAGACAAATTTAATTTGAACCAGGGAAAAGACACATTATTTCAAAAGAGCATAGTGGAATTTTCAACAGGAACTTGGGAGTCAAAAATCAAAATAATGAAATTTTGTAAAGTGAAGACAAATATAACTGCCGATATGGAATTATTTTTTCCACAAAAACATTCTCCCCAAATAGTTAAATAAATACATTATAGGATAAACTGAGTTGAGAAAATTCATCAACAGCAGAACTAGAATAAATCACTAAAGTTGTTCTCCACGAAGAATGATAATGCTTGGGGCGCCTGGGTGGCTCAGTGGGTTAAAGCCTCTGCCTTCGGCTCAGGTCATGATCTCAGCGTTCTGGGATCGAGCCCAGCATCGGGCTCTCTGCTTAGCGGAGAGCCTGCTTCCCCCTCCCTCTCTCTCTCTGTCTGCCTCTCTGTCTACTTGTAATCTCTGTCTGTCAAATAAATAAATAAACTATTTAAAAAAAAATGATAACGCTCACAGATATAAACTCAGCATTAGAAAGAATAACTAAATTAAAGTAAAAATTATAAATCTAAATAACTATTGACATATAAATTTATAGTAGTGGATTTTTATTTGACAGTACCTAGAAAACTAAAATATACCACAATAGAAGGTTAGTCAGAAAGAGATTAAATATCATAAAGTCATTCAATTATCTATGAAGTATTTTCACATCAGTAAACCTAAATTAAACAACTTTTATTAGTGTTCAATATTTTAAAGATGCATATTATAATCTCTTGGGTAATCAGGGAAGTTGGTAAAAAAAGAATATATAGCCAAAATAACCAAGAGGCTAATAGAAAATAAAACGTGACAACTAATTCCAAATGGGGAAAAAATAAAAACAGAACAGAAGAATTATAGAACACAGGAAACAAATTGAAAGAAAATACTAAGCTTGGTGATAAAATTAGGTATTTCTTTACAATAAAAATAGACTCTGATTAAAATGTAAAACATAAAAAACTATTAAACTATTAGAAGAAAACATAGAAGAAAACTCCCAAATCTAGAACAAAGCAAAGGGTTTTTACATATGGCAGCAAAGACAAAATCCTTAAAACACTGGCAATTTACACTGCACTAAACTTGAAAACTTTTTGCACACAAAAAAAAAAAAAAGAAAAGAAAAGAAAAAAAAAGACAACCATAAATCTTATTCAGAGAATGGAAAGACAAGCTAAGACTGAGAGGAAATATTTGCAAACCACTTACCAGACAAAATACTTTATCTAGACTATAAAAGGTACTCTTAAAACTCAACAGTGTGTATCAGATAAATAAAAACTTATGTTCATAAAATACCTACACAAAATTGATAACAGTTTTATTTATTGTGAAATACTGAAAGCAATCCAAATGCCTGTCAGGGGGTGAAGGATAAACAAACTGCCACATTCATACAACCAAATATTACTCGCCAATAAAAGGAACTGAGTATTGATACATACAATAAACAGGATGGATCCCAAAGACACCACACTTAGAGAAAATTAAACATCAATATAAAAAAAATTGAAAAACTGTCTAATTTTGTTTATAGCACTTGACACATGACAAAAATATAGAAATAAAGAACAGACTGGTGTTTGCCCCAGGATACGGAATATGGAAAAGAGTGCATAAATATAGAGATTAATATGAAAGAGTTCCTTTGTGGGGATGGAACAATTCTGTATCTGATTGTGGTGGCAGATATCTGAATCTTTGCAAGGTATAAATTGCATAGAACTATAGGACACACAGGAATGAACATAAAAATGGTGAAAAGTGAATTGGATCTTTAATTAATAAGATCTATATAATGAGGATTATTATGCTAACCTTCTATCCTGTCTTTCAATAAGTTCAATGAGGCAAATATTTTCTTAATATTCCATGACAGCACACTGCTACTTGATGAAAAATATTATTAAAATCTTAATTTTTAACTTGCTACAGAGATTGTATCAAAAAGAAAACCTAACCTTATGATAATGCTTTTATTATAGAAACACGTTTTACTATTTTATAAATGTACAAGAATGTTATGAGTGGTAAATATTACTTTAATTATATAATTTAGTAGATATAAAGTGGGTATGATTGCAATGTAATGTGTATATTTTTAGCATTTAATAGGATTGACTCATTTGGAGCAAAAGATGGTGTGAACAATAGTGTTGATTTAAAAATATTCACCCTATTTCCAGAGTTCTCTTTGTCACCTAAATGACTTTCCTTTCAAATAAGCTGTAATTTTCTAGTACAATTGTCCTAGAATTCCACCTTAGCACTTTACTTTCTCTGCTCAGTGCTTATCCAAATGATGCAGTTGGAATTTCTAATGAACTCACCATTAATGTCACTAGTCATGACAAAACTTCTGTAGACAGAATTCCCTTTTCATCATAAATGTGGACAAAGGCTATGAATATTTTAACCTTTGAATATCAGAAAGTGCTTGTCCAAAATCTCCTTTAGTAAAGGTCTGTTGATATCACATTTAAATATTAAACCCCTTGCTTACATAATTCATGCATTAGTAGGCTTTTTTATAAATATTATACTTTACAAGGATTCAGAATACTCTAAACTCAGTTTTTTTATGCAACAAACTAATACCAAAAAGCTCAACCAAGGAACTTTGAAAACTAAAGGAACTACTTTACCAATAACACCAAAATATAAATAATGAGCTAAATACAGAAAAATAATATATATTAAAGGAGGGATTGTCTGAAAAATAAAAGCTGTGACAATATTTTAATAAATACAAACTTGAATTTATTTGAGAATTAAATTATAACAAACTGTCCTGTGTTTGCAATAATTTTAAAAATTGAGTGTTTATATGGAAAACTTAAAGGACTATGTCTGATTATGTGGATTGTTAATGATGGCAAAAAGAAAAGCTATCTTAATATACAAAATATTAAAAGTACAATCCCATCACAGATATGAAATAGAATGTAATTGGAAAAACTTTAAAATTCTAAAAGAAATAAAATAAAATAAAACAATTGAATTGAAAAAATAGAATGATTGCACTACCCTTTGTAAGTCAGTGTCAAAATTATTTATCAAATTAACTTTTTGCCACAAAATGTCAGCTAGTATTTCCTCTTGTCACTAAAGCTACTCCATCTCTCAATTCCATAACTCATGAATAGGTCAATGCTTATGAACTAGTGTCAAGTAATTTCTCTGTTTCTTAATCCTCCATATCTTAATCTCTGTTTCTTAATTCTCCATACTGTAGTCTTCATTCTTCTAATGCCATTGGAGTCAGTTGCCACCACTTTGAAAGTTCCTCCTTCAAGGAGAGCTGAAGGTATTCCATGACCACTCAACTCAAAGAAGTCTCACTACTCCATTCTGATTTTCCAAAACCCTTGCCTTAGAACATTTTTTATTGAATATTTTATTGCTTCTTTTTTCAATGTCAAAAGAGTCTTCTTATCTCTAGGTTCCTAGAAGGAAAAACTGAAGAAATATTATTTAACTAACAACGCACAGAAGAAGCAGAAAAAGAGTCAACAGTCATAGGATAGGTTCGCATTTTAAAAAAAAGAATTTATTCTCCTTCCTCCAACTGTGTATGTCCATGGTTTTAATTCCTGTATAAAATTTTGGCCACAGTTCATCGTAAGAATGCAACACTTAAAATGCCATTCTGTACAGTATTTTGTTTCATTATGAATTTATTTGATAAAAATTGTCCTGTGAACACATTTTTCCTATCAAAATGTAGGACATGTATATTGCATTTCAAATTGATACTTACTGTAGTCCAACTGACCTGTTGACCTAGGTCTGTAAAATAAAGAGTGACAATGGAGGAAGCTGCGATGCTTTGAATGGTTATGTAGTCCTTCAAAAAAGGCCCACCTTAAATAATAAGGAAAAATATTTTAATACAATTTCAAGGCATAGTGATTTTAACAAATAATTTTTAATGTGAAAAATTGTGAATACTAAGGATAAATCATACGTAGAAATTGCAATGTATAATAAATATTTAAAGTAAAGCAAAATGTAAACAAACCCATTTTATAAAATATCTAACAATTTTTCAAATATACAGTAGTTTCCCACCTCTACCTAAACAAAGTGCAGCCTACATCTAGCTACTATCCTGTTGTATTCTGAGAAAATGTAATATTAGATAATATCATAATTGAATATGATACAAGGTGTTTTTAAAGCATAATTTGGTAGGAGGCACCTGGGTGAGTCGGTGGATTGAGTGTCTGCCTTCAGATCAGGTCATGATCTCAGGGTCCTGGGATCAAGCCCTGTGTTGGGCTCCCTGCTCAGTGCATGTCCCTCTCTCTCTCTCTCTGCTCATGCCCTCTTTCCCTCTAAAATAAATAAATTATATATATATATATATATATATATATTTAAGTATAATTTGGGGTGTCAGTAGACATAGATGTCAACTGTTCTCTAAATTCTTTTATTACATGATAAAATAGGGCAAGTAAATTTTAGAGGTCATTGTAAGTATCAACAGAGTGACTTGATGTATGTTTTAAAAGATCTCTATGGACGCTGTGTGGAAACTGGGAGGAAGGGAGGTAAGAATACTTAGGAAGAAATTCATCAAGAAGGAATTTTTTGGATTAGGATAGCACTGGTAGAAATGTTAAAAGTTCATCATTTTCAGATATGTTTTGAACACAGAGCGGGTTCAACTTGAGAAGAAAGTATTTCAGTTAAATAAAGACAGCTCTTAGATTTTTGGCCTGGGCAATTAGGAATATTAAATTTCATTAACTGGCAGGGAGAAGACTGAGGAAGGAGAAGGATTTGGGGGTAGAAATTAAGATTTCAGTTAAGGTATGTCAAGTATGTGATATTTATTAGACATTCAAGTAGGAGCTAGCAAATAGGCAGTTGGGTAGGTGTGTCTGTAGATATTTGGAAGTCATTAACATGTAAAGCCATGCCATGTGATGAGATTATTTAAGTGTTCAGTTTGAAAAGAAAATGGAAACTGAATCAGATTTCTAACACTATGGCTTTCAAAGTAATAAGAGAAACATAGAGCAAAGATTACTGAAAAGGAGTTTCTCATGAAATCGGAGAAGAATGCAACTAATGTCTTAGAAGACATGTAAAGGAAATGTTCCATTCTTAATAACAAACACTAGATAAGCCCAACATGTGTGTCTTGAAAGATATGTACAAAAATGTTCATTTTAGCATTATTTATAATTACAAAACAATTGTAAAACCTTAAATCTTCATAAATGAGACAATGGTAAATATATCTTGTTTTATTCAAAGAAAGATATACCACACAGAAAGAAAAGTGGACTAGGGTTAAATGAATCTCATAAGTATAAAGCCATTATTATTGTCATTGTAGTTGTTTGTATTTTTATTATTCTTTATGCCAATCTATCTGTGATTTATCTTTATCCCCAGTCATGAAAAAGTGTCATTTCATTCTCTATTGTTTTTAAAGATTTAACTTACTATTTGAGAGAGAGAAAGCAAGAGAGAGAACATGAGCATGGGGAAGGGATAAAAGGAGAGAGAGAGAGCTGAGCAGGGAACCTGGAGCCAAAGTGGGGACCCTTCCAGCACCCTGGGATCATGACCTAAGCTAAAGGCAGATGTTTAACTGATTGAACCACTGAAGCACACTCCATTCTCTATTCTTCCAAGATACATTAAATGTTAATTTATGACTATTTTTTGATGATTTTCAGAATCCAATTACAATGATTTACAATTACAGATATTTTAAAGTAAGGTAAAAATGTGCAATTTTTATGTATTAATTTCGAAAATGATATTTGATAAAACCAATATGTATGTGGTAGGCTATCATTCCCTTGACTGGGTCATGTTTTGTGGCTTTATAAGAGGGATTATTCAGGTAGGCTGAGTTAATCATGTATTATTTGAATCTGCATGAATAGGTGAGTGAGAAGAATTCAGATTCAAAGTACTAGAATCCTGGTACTATAGTATCAGAAAGATGGCTGGGATGAAGATGGAGAGAACCACATGGCAAGTAAAGAAAATAGCCTCTAGGAACTGTAATGGCCTATATAGTGCGACAAGTAGCAAGGAAATAGGAACTTCTGTCATAGAGCCACCAAAAAAAAAAAAAAAAAATCTTCAGACAGTAAGAATGAAATAAGAATGAAAAAAAGATGTAGAATTTTCTAAACGTCTTAAGATGAGAATTCAGTTCAACCAACACCTTGATTTTGATACTCTGAGCAAAGAATCCTGCCATACTGTGTCTTCAAGCTAATAAATGAGTGTTATTTTAAGCCTAGTTTATGGTGATTTGTTATACAGCAATAGGAAGTTAATGCAACATGGATCAAGGTAAAGACTTCAATATACAAATGGCCATTATCATTTTGACAATCATATATAACAACAAGAAATGTTAATAAAGACGAAATAATCTGAGATCTCTGTACGACCTGAAAGTGCTGAAAACATCTTTCCAACATACATCTATTGACACCTTGGGGGAGGGGATTAGTTTCTACTCCTGTATCACTCTTGATGACTGCAAGGAACAGACCATTGGCATATTTTTAAAATGCAGTCCCATCAATATGGCATATGAGTAGAAGGAGAGAATCCAGGCATATCATTAACCATACTACTCAGACTCAGTAAACAGGGAAACCTGTCCTTGGCCTTCTATGCCTATGTCCTTTACCAAAGGGAAACGAATGTGTAGGGCCAAGAACATACTCCTAAAAAAAGAACCAGTGCCATGGGTATTGGGCTTCAGCCACTTAAGTCCCCTAAATTTTATGCCAAATTATTTTAAAAAAATCTTCTTTTTGGGGCTTTTCTTCCCCCCAAATGGGCCAGATGCTAGGGTATGTACCTTGGGGTTTGTCAGGGCTCTTATATAAGGGGCATGGATGATTAGAGCCAGGGTTAGGAAGGAAATGACCAAGTCTACCCATGTTTTACCTTTCTATTGTAGAAATCCAATGATTTTAAGTGTTGGAAATTCAGCTCTGTGCTTCCAGAACATTATTAAGTATATTAATCAAAGTAGGAAGAAAGAATAAATTTTAGTTACCAGTTTCTATGACCGTTGTATTACAGTTGTGACTGTAGGTCCTTACCCTTCCCATATCCACACCATTTACAGTATGACTTTTAGTATCTCCTGTAAGAGTTGATGCCTATTTCTGCACTCCCCTGAATATGGCTTAGCCTAGTTAATCACTTTAGCTAACAGAATGTAGGGCAAGGATTATGACACTTCCAACCCCGGGCTTTAAGAATTCTTGAGTGCTTATGCTCATTTGTTTGCACCCCTGAATCCACCATGAGAACGAGTCCCAAATATTCTGCTGAAGCATGAGAAACTAAATAGGGTAGAGAGGATTGGCTACAGTCATGGCCATCCTAGACCAGCCAGTCACCAAGAACCCACCAGTTGACTGAAGCTGCTTGAGTGGACCCACACAAGTAATGCTAAGACCAGCTCAGCTCAGCACAACCACTGAGCTTAAAAGAAAAAAAAAAAAAATAGTTGTTAATTTTCTCTTAAAGTCTGTTTGTTATTTTCTTTTATGTTTTACTGCTGTCTTTTGTGTGAGGAAACTGTAAAGACTAAGTCTGTATGATGTCCTTGTTCATAGTATAAGCATTCTGGGAAATATATTCTGGCAGGAAATATATATAATATTTAGGCCTTACCTTGTTTTAGTGTTAAGATTTCTTTCCCTAATATTAATACTTATAACATCAGTTATAACTAATTGATGAAGTATCTACCATGTGTCAATCATTATAGTGCTTTATAAATATGACCTTATATAACACTTATAAAACACAAACCAAACCATGGGTTAAGCCCTTTATTAGCTCTACTTTATGAAAGAAGATTCTATAGATAGGTAAGAAGAGTCAGATTTCAAAATTCTGTGTTACTCCAAACAACCTCTTTGTACCACATCCAGCTTAGCTTGCTAAAATAATTGACCCTTTGTTTTTTTTCAAATATGTCATCACATTTCTATTCAAGGACACTTAATGACTATATTTTATTCAGATCATATCATGTACATTTATGGGAACGGAACAAAATAAATATATGTGAAGAGAAAGTAAAAAGTCACATTCACTAGGAAGAATGAACAGAAATTCCCAGTTTCTTGTAGTATCCTTCAAATTGAACATTATTTTATATTGATGCTTATGGCATTCTAGAGTCTTCATTATATGAGTCAATTTAGAAAAAAATACTATATAATTTTATGTTATTTGAACATTCATGTGTTGAAAGATGTTTATATAGTTGGCATATACTGGGCCCTGCAGAGGCAAAAATAAGGAAGATAATGAATCTTCTCTTTTAATCTCTAGCCAGATAGGAATTTATCTTTCACATTTGAGCTTGGAAGAATTTGAGATCATCAAGAAAGTATGACTTCTAAGAATACCATGATTCCTATTTCTTCAGCATAAAGGTGTTGGAGAAAGCTGGAATGTCTAAGAAAAAATGAAAACAAACAAAACACCTTAGAGAGATGTGAGGAAATCATCATTTGTCCTTAAGTACTGAATATTAGCAAAGGTACCAGAAAAAAGAAAAAAAAAAAAAAGCAGTTCATCACTGTATGGAAAAATTTAGAGACTGAAATTCCTTAATAGATGCCTCTTGTAAATTTACTGTTACTGACTTCGAGTAAGTATTCTTCCAAAATTTATATGCTACCACAGCTCTTATTTAACAAGTCCAAATTTAGGGTCAAGTTGATGTAATATCACTGACAATGATTCTTTTTTTTTAAATATTTTATTTATTTTTTTGACAGAGAGAGATCACAAGTAGGCAGAGAGGCAGGCAGAAAGAGAGAGAGGAGGAAGCATGCTCGCGGCCAAGGAGAGAGCCCGATGTGGGGCTCGATCCCAGGACCCTGGGATCATGACCTGAGCCGAAGGCAGAGGCTTTAACCTTCTGAGCCACCCAAGGGCCCCACTGACAATGATTCTTAATAAGAGTAACTTTGAAGTGTATCTACTTATAATAATTTTTTTTAATGGAGAATAGGATTTAATAGTTTGAGAAACTTGAGGCTTAATACTGGATATGATATTTTCCCTAAAATTCATTCATTCATTTTTGCTCTTCCTTAGCTCATTTATTCTGCTGTCAAAAAGAAAGAAAAAGAAAGAAAGAAAGAAAGAAAGAAAGAAAATGGAAAGAAGAAAGAAGGAAAAGGGAAGGAAGGAAAAAATTATTGAGCAGTATCCCTGAGAACTTTTTAAGTGATAATAGAATGAGGGAATAAAGCAATAAAACTTTTAGAAACAGAAAGATGTTAGCTCAGATCCTGCCTCCAATGTACATGACGGTGGATGTGTGAAAATTATCTCCTTGAGACTAAAATTTCTCATGCAAAAAATGAAGCACAAACTTGTGGAGAATCAATTGACATAACTGACTTAGTGCACTTACTACAATGCCTACCATTTAGTAAGTGGTAAATAAACATTAGCTATTGATGACAGAAAATAGATTCCAAATTAAATAAATAAATCAGGGAAAATTGATTCTTACCTTGTTCTAGCTGAAGGCCAACTTGGGAAGGATACCACTTTGGGCCTTTCCACGAAAAAGAAAGCATTTAATTGTTAGCACAAGTGCATACACATTTTAAAATCTAATATTTCTTTGGGTAGATCCCTAGTAGTGCAATTGCTGGATCATAAGGTAATTCTATTTTAAACTTTTTGAGGAACCTCTATACTGTTTTCCAGAGTGGCTGCAGCACTTTGCATTCCCAACAGTGTAAGAGGGTTCTCCTTTCTCTGAATCTTCACTGACACCTCTTGTTTCTTGTCTTGCTAATTTTAGTCATTCTGACTGGTGTCAGGTGATATCTCATTGTAGTTTTGATTTGTATTTCTTTGATGATGAGTGATATTGAGCTTCTTTACATTCTTTCAGGTGTCTGTGGGCCATGTGGATGTCTTCTTTGGAAAAATATCTTCTGCACATTTTTTAATTGGATTATTCATTTTTGGGGTGTTGAGTTTTATAAGTTCTTTATATATTTTGGATACTAACTCTTTATCAGAAATTACCATTTGCAAATATCTTTTCCCATTCTGAAGACTGCCTCTTAGTTTTGTTGATTGTTTCCTTTACTGTGCAGAAGCTTCTTATTTTGATGAATTCCCAATAGTTTATTTTTGCTTTTGTTTCCCTTGCCTCAGGAGACGGATCTTGTAAGAAGTTACTATGGCCAATGTCAAAGAGGTCACTGCCTCTAGGCAGTAATCTGTTACTCCTCTAGGATTTTTATGGTTTCAGATCTTACATTTAGGTCTTTAACCTTATGATCCAGCAATTACATTACTAGGTATTTACCCAAAGAATATAAAAATACTAATTCAAATGGATAACATACACCCCAATGTTTATAGCAGTATTATCTACAATAACCAAATTATAGAAACAACCCATGTGCCTCCAACTGATGAATAAATAAAGAAGTAGTATATATGTTGAATGGAATATTACTTGGACACAAAAAAGAATGAAAGCTTGCCATTTGCAATAATGTGGTTGGAGCTAAAGAGTATCACATTAAGTGAAATAATCTGAGAAAGACAAATACCATATCATTTCACTCTTATGTGGAATTTAAGAAACAAAACAAATTATCATAGGGCAAAAAGAGAAAGAAGCAAACTAAGAAAGAGACTCTCAACTACAGAGAATAAAGTGATGGTTAACAAAGGGCAGGTAGGTGGAGGGATTGGTTAAATAGGTGATGAGGATTAAGGAGTGCATTTATGATAAGCCCCAGTTGTTGTATGTAAGCACTGAATCACTAAATTGTATACCTGAAATCAATATTACACTATATGTTAACTAACTGGAATTTAAATAAAACAAATGAATAATCCAATTTTAAAATGGACAGAATATATGTATATACATTTTCCTCCCAGTGCCAAGAATCTAATAGTTTCTTCTGGAAGACAGATTCAATCTTAGGAAGTGCATAAAGTAGTTATTCAGTATCATAAGTGGAGATAAATCTTGGCAGTGTGCTGATGAGCATGGTGGATAGCTATGATAAGAGCTTTAGGGTTTTTCTGTTTTTGTAATTTTTTAAATTTTTTTCTAATTTTCTGTTTTTCAATCTGGGGACTGGCTACATAGATGTACAATCTGTGGGCATGTACTAAGGTATATGACATAGAACTTGTGCACTTTATGTAAGTTATTCTTCAATACAATGCTTAAACACCTTCATTTAAAACCAAGGAACATTGATCTTATTTTTTTTATATTGGTACCTGAAAGTGGGTTATTTTCTTTACCAAGAGTAATGCACACTATTGGAATAATATATATTATTGACTTTTAATAATTGTAAGCCCATTGATCATAGCAGACCATCACTTTAGTATATTTTCCTTATACTGTCATTAGGAATAAATACATAGTTTACTAAAAAATTCTACCTGGATAAGAAAATCAAAATACATTTACCAAATACAGCCCTAATAGAAAAAATGTATCACAATTACCAAAATATATTTATTTTCTCTTAAAATGAATTTTGCTATCATTTTAAAGATTTTATTGAAAATTTAATTCTTAACTTTGATATCCAGTATTAAGAAAATTAACTCTGTTTATAATAAATTAAAAGAAGAGTACTATCAAAGGAACATTCTACATTGCTCTTTTGTTTTCAAAACATTGCTTTTTAAAGTGGTAATAAGAATGATGATGATAAGACATAACTAGACTATCTCAATAGATTCTTTCTAAATTTATTGCAAAAAGACAATGTATATATGCACATTATCAAGGACAAATAACTATAAGTCAAAATTGTAATCACATATTTAAAACTATTTAGGAAGAGCCCCTGGGTGGCTCAGTGGGTTAAAGCCTCTGCCTTCGGCTGGGATCGAGCCCCACATCAGGATCTCTGCTCAGCAGGAGCCTGCTTCCTCCTCTCTCTCTGCCTGCTTCTCTGCCTACATGTGATCTGTCTGTCAAATAAATAAATAAAATCTTTAAAAAATAAAAAAATAAAATAAATAAAACTATTTAGGATATCCAACAAAATGTGATAACAGCATGACAAATGAGCAGACACAAAATTTAACTTAGATATTAATTTTTTAAATTAGAGGATATGAAGGTAAAGACACTTTTGTTTTGTATTTGTATTTACTAATAAAATTATTATTATTTATATAGCCATTGCTTGTTCTGGAATGTATACTAGCATTATTTGCTGAAAGATATTTTTAAATAATTATTTTTGTTACTCATAGTGAAAATCTGCTACCAAAGAAGATACAATGAAAATTCATACAACAGAGACTTCTATAGTTTTTTTTTAATTTTATTTATTTATTTGACAGTCAGAGATCACAAGTAGGCAGAGAGGCAGGCAGAGAAAAGGGGGAAGCAGGCTCCCCGCTGAGCAGAGAGCTGATGTAGGGCTAGATCCCAGGACCCTGAGATCATGACCTGAGCCGAAGGCAGAGGCTTAACCCACTGAGCCACCCAGGCACCCCGAGACTTCCATAGTTTTAACTGAGTTTTGAATATGGGTAATTGCAGAAAATACAAATATAATTGGAATCCATTTATATTGAACAGATGGAAATTGAGCACCTATGATGGGTGTATATAAAAGCTCCCAATTTATGTCTATTTAAATAATATGCACATGAGATCCTGCTTTCAACAGCACTTTGTAATGCCTCCTATGGTGGAAATGAAAAACTATCATTCTAAGCCCATAGATCTGTCTATGAACTAAATGACTGAATACTGGCTGAACCCACAATGATACATCAGAGAAATTAGAAATTCTAAACACTTACTGGGAAACCCATGTCCTTCTAACTCTGTCAACATGGATAAACTAATAATGTACTTTTGGAATAAACTTGGCATTTATAGGTTGTGACCTTTTAACAGTGTGTCCTAGTGAAACATAGATATTAACTGATTATATAAGCCTTTAGATTGGTTTCAGTCACCTTTTCAAAGAGCAGAGAATACATTTGCTGAAATGTTCTGTGCTTGTTGTGGGAAGGTAGAATAGGTTTGAAGAATGGCAGAAAAAAAAACAATATAAATGATAAAGAACATATGTTGCATAAGGATTTTTAGCATGGATGAATAGTCTAAAAGATTATATTGTGGAATACTTTAAAGTTAGACAACTGGCTTACAAATGAATTATAACTACAGAGAGGATCTAATGCATCTGCCAGTCTCCAAAATTATCAAGATACTAAACTTGATTTGTGTAACTTTTTTTTTCATATTCTAACCATGACTTATAATTCATTTCTTGAAAACTGAAAGTGTTTATATCACTAAGGGATAACATTTTATTTTATTATTTTTTATTTTATTTTAATTCATTTGTATTTTTATTTACTTATCTAAGAGAGAGAGCACTAACAGGGATGGGCAGAGGGAGAAACAGACTCCTTGCTAGCTGGGACCCTGGTGCAGGGCTTGATCCCAGGACCCTGAGATCATGATCTGAGCCAAAGGCAGATGATGCTTAACCAACTGAGTCACCCAGGTGCCCCAGGGATAACATCCTAAATGAGTAATATATGTAATTCAATATATATGTACTTAAAGATGTAATTAAAATATATTTATTTTAAAAAAGTAGTATTTTCCAAACTGTTGATTGTGAGTCATTAATAAATTGAAAAATGGAATTAGTGTATTATTCTTAGCATTACTTAAAGGAATAGAATAGAATATAGTAGAATAAGTAGAGATGGATCATCATGACACTGGATGCAATGTATTTCAATAAATTCTAGATGGGTTAAATATTGTTTCTTGAACTTTTGTTCAATAGTTTAAATTGTATAAGTACATTTTATTTTTATAAAACCAATAATAATTTCTTATTCAGAATCACCATCAAAAAGTTTTGAAATCAGTGAATCCTAGAACACTTAGGCCCTCACTTATAACCCTCAGTAAAACTTGCCCTTTACTCTGACCCTTTTCTTGATTCACCAATCCCAGTAGGAAGAATAAGTTCTGAGAGCAGTTAGGGATTAAAGAAAATTAATAAATGTGATGGAACCTCCATATTGAACCACAGAGACTTCTGAAAATTAATGAAATTATGACCAATTTTTGTTGTTTACATCCTGGGTTCTTTATGGCTTGTGTGAGAAAAGATAAAGAATAAAATAAATAGAATATAGACCTAAGAAGTATGCTCTGTTCAAGAGTTTAATGGAAGAAAGATGAAGTTCTACAAGCTTCTACATGGCTCAGTTTAATTCCTCAATATTCCAGAACTAGTTGTAGAAGAAAATAAACAAATTTGTCTGACCTATGCACTGTGACCTGCCACTAGATACTAATGTAGCAATCAAAGCTAATCTTGGAGATGACAGTTCCAAAGATTTAGAAATGATGAAGTCTTATTTTCCAAATAATTAATATATACAAGATAGGAAATAGATTCTAACTGTGCTGAAAAAATAACAATGACTACTGTCAGGGAAAACAAAAAAACAAAAAAAAAAACAAAAAACAAACAAACAAAACACTTTAGATAATAAGCCTCAAGAAAATGTAGCATTATTATTATTTTTTAAAATAATCTATAGGTCCAGTGTAGGGCTTGAACTCACAACCCTGAGATCAAGAGTCACATGTTGTACCACTCCAAGAAAACAACATTATGAATTAAAGTGTACCAACTGTTATTTCTAATAAACCTCTTGAAAGAAAAAGTAAATCGTATGTGTATGTAATTATATAGTATATAACATAATAATATATATATATATATTTAAAGATTTTATTTATTTATTTGACAGACAGAGATCACAAGTAGGCAGAGAATCAGGCAGAGGGAGAGGAGGAAGCAGGCTCCCAGCTGAGCAGAGAGCCTGACGCGGGGCTCGATCCCAGGACCTTGAGATCATGACCGAAGGCAAAGGCTTTAACCCACTGAGCCACCCAGGCACCCCCATAATAATATATTTGTATAATTTATCCTTGTTTATATACACAGGAGCTTATTTGACAAAAGACTGAATACAATTTATAGAAATCAAATTTATCAACTTATTTTTAGTAATAACAAAATAATGGGATGATAGAATAGGCAACTAGACCAGGCAGAAGAGAGAATTAGTTAGGTGGAAGATGGACCAGAGGAAATTACTCAGAAAGTAGAAACATGAAATGATTAAGAAAATATGAAACAGCTTAAAAGAAATAGGGGTTAAAAGTGAACAATATACTAGGCATATGAAAGCTTAAGAAAAAAATATTAATTACAATGGTAAAGTATATATTCCTCCCCATACCTCATACTGAGGACAACTAGAAAAGTATGGAAAATATTTTCTCAAATTTTCCACAAAGTAATTAGAAACATGAAGAATTATGAAACCAAGCTCTGGGAAGGCAGAAAGTCCAGAAAGCTCAGTCTAGCAACTGAAGTCACAATCCCCTAGAGATATCAGCTTTTATGGGAAGAAACAGCTGAGCAGGACTTCCCACAAACTCACAAGCCTAAGGGAACAGAAGGAACAGACTACATCTCCAATTGAGATGTAGAAGCTCTGGTAAAAGCACAATATCCCAATTGGTTTTGCAAAATAAGGGCAAATCAGAAATAAGTCAGTTCCTACAAGAATTGAAACTGAATTTTGAATCATTTCATTTCCTGTTTGGATTCAAGTGACCTGTAACCTCCACATTCCTGCCCAAGGAAGCAAAAGTAACTAACATCTGGAGGCAGATAACTCTATCCAGAGTCTGTTATTATCTTTATGTATTTTCACATTTTTCAAATTTTCATGGATGGCAATTAAACTGATACCAGATTTCTAAGTAACAACAATAAAAGGCATTGGACAATTCTTCTAAATGGAGTATCTTTTAAAGAAAACACAAGGACATTACTAGAGTGAGAAATCTCACATTCAGTAGACCCATTCTGCCTATTATTAGTTGAATACCTAAAGGACCAACTTTTAGAAAAATAAGTTAATTCAAGGATGAAAAGATAAGGTAAACTAAACAATGTTGAACAAAGGAAATGGCATATATGTGGATACTTTTATATAAAATAGCAAAATATATATACATATATACAATTCATTTATATAAAATAATATAGGTAACAGTAATAATAACGTATATGCATATACAGAAACAAAATACTAGACAACAATAACATGCAAAATGGAAAGCACTCCCCAAAATTGAAAGCATTCTTAAGACTTAGATAATTCTAAATACATGGGGTTATTTAGGAAGAATATATAAACATTGACTAATCTCAGATTTTGATAAAAAGATTTTTCTTTCTTATTTATTTATTTATTTATTTATTTATTTATTTATTTGAAAGGGATAAGGAGGAGCAGAGGGGGAGAGAGAAAGAATCTTATGCAGGCTCCACACCTAAAGCAGAACCTGATATTTGGCTTAAACTTACGACCCTGAGATCACAAGCTGAGATAAAATCACAAGTCAGACACAACTTACTGAGCCACCCAGGATCCCCAAAAGATTTTTTTTTTAATTTTGACAGTTTATTGTAAACATGTTTCTATTAAGCCAAACTTTTTCTTATTAATAACTTCCACATATATTCCTTTTTGTAATATCCAAAGTATACAACTGTCTCTTTTCCTCTCAGTCAAAAGATACACTCTGACTGAAAAGTTCTTATATGTGAAAAATGAAATTAAAGTATAGGAGATATCAATCAAGTAATAGAATGCTAAGTAGGAAACATGATGTCATGACAGAATGTCCTGTGCTCTTTGCTTCGTCTCCTTGGTTACAATGATTTATTAATTAGTACTGCTATAGTCCTTCCAAACACTATAATCCTATAAGAAAGCCTGAACAAAAGGGCAGACACAAGAATTCTGTTTCCTTTTTTATAATAAATAAACACCAAACATATTATACAAAGCTCCTTATGCACTAAAATACTAGCTGTTAATTTAATATTGTTGAGTCAGTTGTTTTATTTGGTACAAATGATTCATTCAGTACAGTACTTCACTAGAACTAAATGGACCATTCTTTTCCTTGTAAACCATTTATTTGCAGTCTTATAAATGCCAACTACATAATTAAGTGATCAAGCTAAAATAGAATCAAGGAAGCCAGCAAGATATGATATGTGTGATAGTGTTTATACATCTGAAAAATAAAAGAACCATTTCTTATTTCATCCCAACAACAACAAAAAGTTTTAACACTAAAGCTGGCACCAACCAATGTATATAATTTTGCTGACCTTGAAAAGAAAATGCATCTGCTAAAGAATTTGCTATTATGAAGTGCTCAAATAAGAAAGACAGAGTGCTATCACACTGTATAATCAGCAATCACAAAGCAAGGCTTCTGCAGGAAAACAGACATGGTTCTAAAAATGGAAAATTTAAAAGCTGCATAAAAATATTCAGAATTATAAAAGAGAGCATGAAAGGAAGAAGCATAAAGTAACAAGCCAATTTCACAGTAAATACAAAACATAAAGCAAGAATAATGTGGGGCCAGGAGAAGAGCACACAGAGTATAAACAGACTATTCCTTTATCCTCACCGGCTTAAATTCATAACCAGTTTGTTCTCCAAATTACCCACCATACTTCTAAGAAATTACCAGAATTGATCATCATGCCTATATCCCCATTTACACTGGACACCATTAGCTATCAAGTCTCCCAGAATATTTATCAGCATAATGATACTTCTTCCAATTTTGTCTTGCACAGTCACTAATCAGACCCAATTGTTCACCTCTTCATGCCTTCTAATACTCCCCAAATGCACTTGAGGGCACTTATAGTCTGTCAACAGCAAAAAACTTCTAAACGATCAATTTCCACTCAAAAACATCCCTCCATCTTCTTCCTTTAATAGAAAACTTCTCTGCATGATTTTTTTTTTAAGATTATTTATTTATTTATTTATTTGACAGAGAAAGATCACAAGTAGGCAGAGAGGCAGGTAGAGAGAGAGAAGGAAGCAGGCTCCCTGCTGAGCAGAGAGCCTGATGCAGGGCTGGAGATCATGCCCTGAGCTGAAGGCAGAGGCTTTAACCCACTGAGCCACCCAGGCGGCCCTGCATGATTTTTAACCTAGTATTTGTTCTTCACACTAAACCCTTCCAATTAGAGGTATGAAAATGTCTTAGGAATCCTCCTTGCTATTAAATGTTGTTTCCAAAATATTTTCCTCCATTCTCCTTGTGGATTTCGTATAATCAAACCTAATTTTATTTCTTTTTGTTGCCTTCTCTCTTGGATTGGTCTTTCCACTTAAAATATTCATGATTTTAGCTCAGAACATGCTCTCCACAACTACTCATTTATCATTGTTAGTGATTTCATTTTATTTATTTATTTGTTTGTTTGTTGACCACATCACACACACACACACACACACACACACACACACACACACATTTTACAATAATGTTGCTGCAAATACCCTCAGGCACTTGGGTGGCTCAGTTGGTCAAGCAACAGCCCTCAGCTCAGGTCACCACCCCAGGGTCCCGGGATTCTTCAGGCTCCCTGCTCCTCCTCTGCACCTCCTCCCACCAGCTCTCTTACTCTCTCTCAAATAAATAATCTTTAAAAAAAATACCCTCAATATTTTATCTGGATTCTTGGGAGTTTTCTAAAAGACAACGTGTTTATTTTTGCTTTGTTTTGAAGATTTTATTTCTTTGACAGAGAGAGACAAAGTGAGAGGGAACACAAGCAGGAGGAGTGGGAGAGGGAGAAGCAGACACCCTGTTAAGCAGGGAGCCTGACCCTGCGATCATGACCTGAGCCCAAGGCAGACACTTAACGACTGAGCTACCCAGGTGCCCCAAGACAATTATGGATATGCAGATAATACCTTAGTTCTTTCTCTCTTTCTCTCTCTCTCTCAAATAAATACATAAATAATCTTTAAAAAAAATAAAAATACCCTCACGATTTTATCTGGATTCTTGTGAGTCTTCTAAAAGACAATTACATTTTTGCAGGTAATACCTTTGTTTCCTTTCTGTGCTTAAGACGTTTTCAGCGCCATTTTACGGGGCTGGTTCCAGACTGCATAATTGGGCTGTTGGACTGTCACCACCCTAACCCACTGACCAGTCATAACATCACTAAAGCAGGACAGCTAGACATTATGTAGGCACTTATTTGATGTTTTTTGAAAAACATTGCATCACCTATGAATTGCTCCTGCTGCAAAATTTGGATCTGAATTCAACAAACCTTTGCAGCTACCTTGTAGGTGATAGCAAACACAGGGAGTAGAGGGGGAATAAGCAAAATGACACTATGAGGAAGCAACACAATTATGTGAAAATTATCCAAGAGAATGACTTAGTCACTTCAATAAATAGTATCCAAAAACAAAAGCGAAAAAAAAAAAAAAAAGCCAGTTGGAACTGAAGATTTCTATACTACTTCTTAACCAAAAGGCCAAGAAGCAATGGAACTGATAATTTCTAAATGTGAAACCTGGAACTTTGGATTGTGATTTGAACAAACCAAATTTAAGAAGGTATTTATGAGCCAGTAGGGGAAATTTGAATATGGATTAAGTATTTAAAGCATTGGTTATTTTCTTAGGAATTATAAAGGCAAGGAAATGTCTATATTTCATTTATTTATTTATAGATATTTTATTTGAGAGAGACCACTCATGGGCAGAGGTGCAGAGGGAGAGAGTGAAGCAGACTCCCTGCTGAGCAGGAAGCCTGTCATAGAGCTCAATTCCAGGACCCTGAGATCATGACCCAAGCCAAAACCAAACATTCAACAGACTGAGCCACCCAAGCACCCCAGTGTCCATATTTTTAGTAGCAGCTGCTTGTGTGTGTGTGTGTGTATGTGTATGAAATGACAGCAACCAAAAAGGGAAAATTGAACAGGAATTAACAAATTCAATAAATGTTGAGTGAGGATTAATGGAAATATGCTGTTTTAAGAATTTTGTTCTTCCTGTTTCTGTATATTTTAAAAACAGTTTCATATTAATTTTTTTAAAGATTCTGTTTATTTGACAGGGATTACAAACAGGGGAGTGGGAGAGGGAGAAGCAGGTTTCCCTCTGAGCAGGGAGCCTGACACAGGGCTCAACCCCAAGACTCTGGGATCACAACTCAAGCAGAAAGCAGAGACTTCATGACTGAGCCACTAGAGGATCTTCATATTAATTATTTTGAATAGTAGATTGAAAGGTACCACATTCTGCTGCATAAAGGAATGAAATAGAAGAATGGTTTTGGGGATAATTTAAAATTATATAATTTTTTTAAATATTAAACTATTGAATCAAATACAATTTTAATGGGTATTCTTCATAAAATAGTTATGCCTGGATTTGGAAGAAAGCATTATGAAGGATCTTTTGTTTATCTTATAAAAACATTTTATTTACTGAGGTGCCTGGGTGGCTCAGTTGGTTAAGCATCTGCCTTCAGCTCCAGTCCTGATCCCAGGGTCCTGGGATGGGATAGGGCCCTGAATTGGGCTCCCCACTCAGCGGGAAGCCTGCCTCTCCCTTTCCCTCTGCCCCCAACTCCAGCTTGTGCTTGCTCTCTCTTGTACTCTGTATCTCAAAAAAGAAAAGAAAAGAAAAGAAAAAGACCATGGGCTTAAGTCTAGTGTGCCTCCAGTGTGCCACAGGAGTGCCTTGTAACTTTGCAGATTTGGATCTCTGTTTTGAGAAACATATAGACAGCAGTGGCAGAAGCAGCATAGATGTTTTATAGAGTCTTAGTGCACTATCCACTTGAGGAGCATGGAGCTCAGTAATTCAAGTCTTCATATTATGATGGTTATTTACACAGTGACTGTCTTTGCCTGACACATGTGACTACTCAGCATCCAGGATATCACAGAGGTAGTCTTTACCCTGAGTGCTCTGCAGAGCAGTAGACAACATCTAGTGACACCCTCGAACAATCAATCATGGGTTAGAGACTTTCTCCTGAAACTACACAGGTAACAGGTAAGAGCTGATGCTAGAATCTAGACACACAATTCATTCTACAACCTGCAGATAGGTCTAGACTGAGACACATGACCCAGAGCCACATTAGAGAAGAGCTCAACCCTTTCTTCTATCCCTAAACACCAATAATTATGAAAACATCTGACACAGGACAGTTAAATTTAGTCAGTTAAGCATCTGCCTACCCCTTGAGTCATGATCTTAGGGTCCTGGGAGTGAACCTCACATCTGGCTCACAATACAGCACTAAGAGCTCCTCCTCTTCCTGCGAATCAGTAGCATCTTGTCCATCCTCTGAGTGCCACACAGAACATCCTTTCTGTTTACCACTGAGCTCTGAATCTCTGTTGGTGATTTTAGTATAACCTTAATTTCCTGTCCTTTTGTTCCTCAATTTACTCAAATTAAGATTTTCTATCTATTCACTCACTCTTTCCCTGAGTCTTTAAAGATTTTTTAAAAATTTATTTATTTAACAGAGAGAGATCACAAGTAGGCAGAGAGGCAAGGAGAGAGAGAGAGGGGGAAACAGGCTCTCTGCTAAGCAGAGAGCCCAGTGAGGGGTTCGATCCCAGGACCCTGGGATCATGACCTGAGCCGAAGGCAGAGGCTTTAACCCACTGAGCCACCCAGGTGCCCCTCTTTCCCTGAGTCTTAGGCTCACCACTCCTAAACACAAATTTCAAGCATCTTTCTCATCACAGCCATTTCTCCTTCCTATTGACTTAAACTACTATTTCTAACTAAAATATTCTTTGATTCATCAACTACTTTCCAACAATTGCATACTATTATTATTTTTCCCACACGTTCATTCCTCTCTAAGCTCAATTCTAGGGTCTATAGTGCAATCACACAACCTAATCAATGATTAACTACTTTGCACTACTTTTCCTCTGTCTCACTCCCTGGCAAGCACTAAACCCTGTTTTACTCAACTATTTGATTTCCTGTATAAAATTTGAGTTTTTTGGATGACTCCTATACAGAGAATCTCCCTGATGCTATCTGAACCCATATCAATCCCCAGTCACTTTTTTTTTCATTACTCTGCTTTTGATCTTCCTATCTAAAATGATTTTATGTACTTCTAAAGATTTTTTTGTACATTTTTTAATTGTACAACCTCTGTGAGAACAGACAGACATAATTTTTATTATTGTATATGCAATGATCAGAAGATTGCCTGGCACATAGGAATGTGATTTTATAAAGATTTGAATAAATATATGGCCTTTTATTGAAGAAGAATTTGTAGAAGTTATATATATATTTAACCAAATGTGAAATTAGTTATTACATAATAAATCCTTTTCTCTATGTAAAAAAGTCAATGTTTCTTTGCTAGTTAACTACAAAGTTTGTAGACATTCACGGTCTATACTTTACTCCTTACTATAATCTACTAGTCATCTTATTTAAGCAAGTTATTTGCTTTTCTCATCTGTTAAGGGAAAAAACTTCTAAAAATATAACAAAGGCACCTAACTATTAGGGATGTTGTGAGTGTTAAATGAAATACTATTTACAAAGTACCCAAAACTACTACTAACTAATTTAAAATGTGATATTAACTTTAATTTTAAAACAAAGCAACATAAAACCTTTCAATCGTTTGTATAGATATAAGATTTTCTGCTAACAAATATATACATTCTTGGAACATAGCTTCCACAAAATCATACACTGAACATAATGGGTTATGAGAAGTAATTAGGGGTATATTATTTAAAATCTGTACTACTCTGTATTGTGATCACTAAGAGAAACCAATAATAATTACAATAAAAATACCACACAGTTGAAAAGATGTTTAAAATAAATGAAAAAAAAAAGGAATGACAGAAAATGTGTGGCTTTAACTTGTTTTAATAAAGTAAAGGTTGATGGAATTGTGTGTAAGAAATATTTTCAACAGCTGAATAACAATAAGAGGCAAAGAGACAATCCACACTTCCAAGGTAGAGCACGTGGGCAAATTGAGCCAGGTAAGAAATAGGTATTGTGATATAGTATCTATCTGTCCGCAAAATAATGTGTTCATGTTGTGTTCTCTGCATTTAACTACTGTTCGTTCCTCTTTCAAAATGATACTATGCTCAGAAAAAAAAAATGTATATGAATAATTGTAAATTCCACATTAGGCTAATATTATTCTCCTATTTATCAATCATATGTGAACTGATTATTGTCACAGAAACAATATAGCAAGTAAATAGTCAAGTAGAAATAATCTCATAATGAAAATACAGTTGTTATCTGGGAATAATACCAAGAAAATATTCCTCACCCCACCCTTCAAATTATCTATTAAATAGAGTTTTCTTTGCTACCACCGAGAAACATATACACATGTAGATATATAGAGAGTGAGAAAATTTTGAAGACTTTATATGCGATCAGGAGCTTGAACTTGATGCCAGAGGGATAAGCAGGGATAAGATACTAGAGCCACTAAGTGTGTGAGAAAACTGTATCCAAAAGACTATTATTGGCATCTGCATGAAAAATTACACAGATTTGAGCTGTGACTATGAGAAGGTAATGTGCTGATTTCAGATATACCAATTGTACAGAATTGGTATTTGTCTTTAGTAGCACTCAGTTATTTAATAGTTAGACACTACTTTCAGAAAACTGTATTTTAACACCCAACCCAAGAATTTAATTAAATAAATAAAGGTATATACATACATATGGCTGTATGTACATATACCTACACAGTCACACATACCTATGCACATACACATATAGTTGCTCTTATAATTGGTCTATTTCATTTATTTTGGGGCTAGGCAAATACATTAATTTGCCATTTCCCAAACCCAGTAGTTCAAATATAAGCAGAATGCCTAGGATGGGGGCGCCTGGGTGGCTCAGTGGGTTAAAACCTCTCCTTTGGCTCAGGTTATGATCTCAGAGTCCTGGGATTGAGCCCCGCATCGGGCTCTCTGCTCATCGGGGAGCCTGCTTCCTCCTCTCTCTCTGCCTGCCTCTCTGCCTACTTGTGATTTCTGTCTGTCAAATAAATAAATAAAATCTTAAAAAAAAAAAAAAAGAATGCCTAGGTTGAGTATGCTTTCTCATTATCAAATTGTGGCAAATAATGAGAAATCCAAAAACAGTTTTCAGCAGAGGCAGATAAATAATTCAGAAGTTTAAAATCTTCTATGTTAATAAACCTTGAGCATTTTAATGGCATTTTTACATTGCAAAATAATTCACTATGAACTAAATTCATTATATATTGTCCCTTGAGCTACTTCATTTCCATTTTCATCCATTCTTGAAATATGGGAATATACCTTGAATGTTTCCAGATTGAATTTATTCCTTTAGCTTTGTGTGTCAAAATTCTAAGAAATTTGCTGAGGTGTCTGCAAAAAATACAATATATTGAGAAGCTACATTGGCAGTTTATTATATGTTTGAAAGTTCTGGGAAAGAGTTTTAATTTCATTCATTCATTAGTGTTAATTTCTAAACCATGGGAATTGTTGAGAGCACACAAAAAAAAAGAAAAAAGTATGTCAAATTAAATGGAAGAATGTTGAAGACAGAACTTGGGAAATACTAGCTTTTAAGAAGCCAAATGAGAAGTCCTCAAAGAGTCTGAGAACGAAGGGTCAGAGAGAAGACAAAAAAAAAAAATCTGTCTTAGAATCAAGTGGACAGTGTTAGAATCAAATAAACAGAAAAAGACAATGAAAGTGGTATACCAAATCAAATGCAATTGAGAGTTCAGGTTACACATAACTAAAAATGATCTACTGCCCCAACCAAAGGGAAACTGCCAGTGACCTTAGAAAGGTCTTTGGCATACTGACAAAGTAAAGTGTTTTGAATTGAGTGCTGAGTGATGGAGAAAGGAAGAGTCATGGCATTGCTATAAGTGGTATGCAAGTTGGGAAATTCTTGATGAAAGAATTTTTAGAAAGCTTTTGAAGATACAGGAAAAGAAAATAATACTCAAAGGAGTAAATCTACTAAGGATTTGGAGAGACAACTGCCCAGTGGAGCTAAGAGTCTGATCTGGATTTATCTGTAAAAGAGCAGTTCAGATTATGTACAGAAGAGTTTTAAGTTAGAAACTGATATGGAGGGCGCCTGGGTGGCTCAGTGGGTTAAGCCGCTGCCTTCGGCTCAGGTCATGATCTCAGGGTCCTGGGATCGAGTCCCGCGTCGGGTTCTCTGCTCGGCAGAGATCCTGCTTCCCTCTCTCTCTCTCTCTCTGCCTGCCTCTCCATCTACTTGTGATCTCTCTCTGTCAAATAAATAAAATCTTTAAAAAAAAAAAAAAAAAAAAAAAAAAAAGAAACTGATATGGATCAACCAGTAAGTGCTCAGTTTAGATAAAGTACAAAATATAATTTAAACTAGATGATAAATCAGAAGAAAGGTAGTGTTCTAGAGACTGTATCTCTCTGAGTTCCAGAACAAAAGAGTGAAATGTTTAGAATCATAGATGGACAAGTTGTTTGTTTGGCTTCAAATATTAAAATTATAACTAATATCAAATCACATGGTGTGGACAAATGGTAAGTAGCTAAAGCAGAGTGGAAGTGAAAATTCCAGAAAAAGCAAGTAGTTTTGAGACTACTTGAAATATTGGATTATTATCAAAATTTTTATTGGATATTTTTATTTTAGATGTAATTTTCAAAGTAATGCCAGGGCTTAAAATGAAGGGGGAAACTAATAGCCAGAATTTATTAGATCCCTCAAAGAAAATAGAGAAAGTTTGGGTAGGTAAGTACAAACAAAGAAGAATGAATAGTAATATACTAGAATGACATGCATCTTATAGCATGGAAATTTTATGTGAGAGAAAACTTTATGACTTAAATTACAAGATGAAACTGAGAGGTAGACAGACCATAAGAGACTCTTAATCTCAGGAAACAAACTGAGGGTTGCTGGGGGGGAGGGTGGTGGAAGGGATAGGGTGGCTGGGTGACGGACACTGGGGAAGGTATGTGCTATGGAGAGTGTTGTGAATTGTGTAAGACTGATGAATCAGAGACCTGTATCCCTGAAGCAAATAATGCATTATATGTTAATAATAATAATAATAATAATAATAAAAAGATATACTGCAGATTGTGACAAAATTACAGATTTCACTTGATAAACATTTGGTCAACCTCAAAAAGATACTATAAAAATATCTAAAATATTCTTCCTACATTAAAGCTTTGACTTTTTCACATTATTTATGTACATCTTGGAATTTTTTAAAATTTATTTGAGAGAGAGAGAGAGAGAGAGAGAAAGCATGAGAGGGGAGAAGGTCAGAGGGAGAAGCAGACTCCTTGATGAGCTCAGAGCCCAATGTGGCACTCGATCCCAGGACTCTGGGGTCATGACCTGTGCCAAAGGCAGTAGCTTAATCAACTGAGCCACTCAGGTGCCCCCATCTTGAAAATTATTAACATTAAGTTTTTAGACTAACAAGACACTAAAAGGGAATTAAGATAACCTATTGTTAAGAACATAAAGCTATAATGAGTTTTGACATGTTAATAAAAGATAAAAAAAATATTTCTAATATATATTGTTTGGAGTTTCTGAAAATGTTTTTTCTACACTAAAAATGTTAGTTAAAATATTTCTTTATTCATATAAATGCATTTGTTAATTTTTTCAAAACAAATTTTAGATCATCTCTATATTTTCTCAGCTCTATAGTAGAAAAGGTAAATATTTTAACTACATATAAATTTTATGACAATTCTCTACCATATGATCCCACACACATACGCACCCCTGAGGTCTGTATATTAAAATGCACATAGTATACAGATAGTACATAATATCACCGTACTATCACTTAGGAGATACTATAACTAAAAGCTTTGTCAATGTGGATTCATTCTAAGAATGTTTTACTCTAACCCATTTCATTAAAGAACTAGTACTCATTAAAGTAACTGGTGGAAAGATAAGAGTGCTATGCAGGCTCAGTTTTGGTAATTACTGGAAAATTAAATGCAATGGTAATATGGAAATGTTTGGATTTTTTTTTAAGATTTTATTTATTTATTTGACAGAGAGAGATATCACAAGTAGGCAGAGAGGCAGGCAGAGAGAGAGGAGGAAGCAGGCTCCCCGCTGAGCAGAGAGCCCGATGCGGGGCTTGATCCCAGGACACTGGGATCATGACCTGAGCCGAAGGCAGAGGCTTTAACCCACTGAGCCACCCAGGCGCCCCAAATGTTTGGATTCTTATATATACACAATATCATGTCCCTGAAAATGTTTGTAATTCAAGCTTATGAACCCTAAACAATACACAAAAGAGATATCAAGAAGTTATTTAACCAAAATTATCAATAAAAGAATGGCAAAATCATCATACCAAAGAAGTAACATAAAAGAAATTCCCTAGCATTTAGATATTGTTTCATAAAAAATTGAAGAAAATAATAAAAATAAATATGAAAGAAAATAGCTCTATACATTCACTAATAATAATATACGATTAGAATATAAAATTCTAAAAATAAAATATAATTAAAATGGTGAGAATTTGGTACTCCAACCCCTATACCAGGATAAATTACAGATTTTTTTAAAGTTAGGTGAAAAATAAAACTATAACTTACAAGTGTGAGAATAAGGCATAAATCAATATCTCTAAAGATTAGATGATGAAAATAATACTTCTGAATAGGCTACACAAAACAGAAAACACACCAAAATAAATAATTAATTTGAATAATATAAAACAATTTTTCTAGCAAAATTGGGGGAAAGTGTTTATGTCCTATATACTAACCCATAAAGATCTTCTATCTTGTTAAGAAGCAAAACATCAAAGTAGGTAAAGATATGTGTTAAGACCATGAACAGAGAACCTCCAGAAAAAAATATATTAAAATCTCAAATAAGAAAAAATTAATTCACCAGTGATTCAATAAATACTAATTATGTTTTCCACTCATCAAATATCAAAACTTATTAACTTGTTAATATCCAGGGCCATTGAGGAAAGGAAGGAAGGTCTCTAAACTACTGTTTTAAGTCTATAAACTAGGAGAGAAAATTTGGCAACACATGTTAGGATTTCAAATAAGCTTTGTTTTATGATAGCAACCTTTTCTGTTATTATTTTTACAAATACACCTAAAGAAGTTCACAAACATGAATTATTCTGGTCAATATCTTGATGCATGGTACATGTTAAATGTTCAATAAATATTTTTCAATGTTCAACATTATTGAGTAAATAAACATAATATTTCTTTATTATAGAACAATTTGAATGTGTATCCAAAAAAAGTCTATCAACCATCCAAAGTATATCTCCAGTGATGATCAATATATATCTAGAAAATACGTTGATGGAAAAGCTATTGGAGAACATTATGTAAGATATGTGAAATTATATATATAGGCATAGAGAAGGATCTCTAGCTTTTAGTAAAGCCATTAATATTCTTTGTGAGTTTTTCTATTTTTGGAAATTTATCTTGTATGTTCATTATTTTATTATAATATAAGGTGAAGCTATGGTTATCTTGCAAAAATAATCTCATTAATTGAATATGACACTTTGCCAACAAAATACATACATATCAAACCAAAAAATGATACATGAAAATGAGACATTTGTGGGCATCTGGATGGCTCAGTAGGTTAAGCATCTGCCATTGGCTCAAATCATGAACCAGGGTGCTGGGGTGAAGCTCCAGGTATGGCTCCCTGCTCATCAGGGAGTCTGCTTCTCCCTCTTCCTCTCCCCCAACTCATGCTCTCTCTCTCTTAGATATATAAATAAAATCTTAAAAAAAAAAAAAAGAAGACATTTGCACACTAATATCTTTTGGGATTATAGAAACTACTGTGATACATGTTAGCACATCTGAATTTAACAATGAGATTATTTGTTTTTCAAAAGATTTGCAGTAAGATCCAAGTAACTTTAAATATGACCTATTTTATGAAACATGAAAAATTAAAGATATTTTAATCAACTAGATAGATGACAAAATATATAAGAATAACCCATTTTAGACATTTTCTTGTAATAATGAAATATCATTAATAAAGCATTCAAAAAGGTCATTTTCTTGTCTTTAGATTGTTTACATAGAATTTCACTGTGACGCATTCTAAGTTTTTTTTGAAAATGTCCTTAAGGGACAAAGTCTCAGAAAAGAGAGGACTAATGTTGTTAAAACATGTCTTAATAGGCTCCCTTGCTATTTTACATTACTCACAACATTTTATGTCCATAATCTTTTATGTTCATAATTTAACCAAAAAACAGTAGCAAAAAAAGAAAAGTCAAAAACAGAGAAAGGAAAAGAAAGTAAAAAACAAAAAACATTGCCTTTTCATTAAAGTTTGCAAGATAATGACATCGTACCAGTGGCTTTAGTACTCTGGGTGTTTTCTGGTTTTGCATTATTGAGAATATTCCCTTATACAATATCATAACTAGTTCAGATATTTCACTGTCCAGATATCTATTTCCTTTGAATTTAAATTTCTTCACATAGTCACATATTCAAATATAAATTTGAAACCACTCATTTGTTAAAGATAGAATATCTCTTCTAATATTTGGCGAATCTATAATATAGTCACTTGCTCAAGTTCAAATAATTCTATCTCAACCATTTTGACTTTTAGAGATTATAAAACAAAATTATTTCATAATATCAGCCTTTGGGAATATCAGCATGTCATTAAAGATGAATCAAAACAGCCCTGATGTTGCAGAATAAATGAAACAAGATGGGAGTGGGAGGGAGACAAACCATAAGGGACTCTTAATTTCACAAAACAAACTGAGGGTTGCTGTGGGGAGGGGATTGGGAGAGGGGGGTGGGGTTATGGACATTGGGGAGGGTATGTGCTATGGTGAGTGCTGTGAAGTGTGTAAACCTGGCAATTCACAGACTTGTACCCCTGGGAATAAAAATATATTATATGTTTATTAAAAAAAAAAAAACAAAACAGCCCTGATGTTGCAGAGCAATCCACAGGTTTAAATGTTCCAATATGGGAGATGAAACAACTTACAAACAAGATCATACCTCATGCACTTTGGGAATTATATTAGTTATGATAGTTTTATTACATGAAACTTAACTGGCAAATGGGCATTGGTTCCTAACAATTTAGTCTCCTAAGATTCTGCAAACAATAATGCATCACATAGGTAAACTGAATTTTTGACACTTCTATGAGTTTCTGATAACATTAAGTACACAGCAATGTAAATTTGACCAGTATTTTAAAGTAGTCACAATGAGAAGAAGTCTATTTTCAACACCTGGTGCATTAATATGTGCCAGTGGTTGACCCTATGATTGGAACTGAAGCCACAAAAACAATTTTGGCTTAAGTAAGGAAGTTAAGAGAAGTACTTATGACAAGGGCTTTTAGTCAGTTAAGACAACAGAGAAAACAAAATTGTATTTTTCTATATATCATTAGTTGAATTTCACAATAGAAAGCATTAATGAGGTATCATAAGAAACCATGTTCTGAACAATACATTATTCCACTTTGTGGTTGCAGTACCTATGTACACTATAATGAAATAAATGTGATATGTAGTTCCTTTCCAAAATATTATCTCAAAACATTTGCAGTTCTTAATATGTTGGTGGATGATAGATTTTTTAGTTCTTTTTTTTATCTCAACTTGCCACTTTTGAACAAATTAATCCTCAATATCTCTAAAATTTCAAGATTAGAGAAGCAATCTTCTTCCAGCACTACTTTTTTTTTAAGATTTCATTTCTCTCTCTTAATATATAAGTTGCTGACTATTTTGAAATAGACTTAAGAAAAATAAAGTTGGATATATCCTGTCAATTCCTTTTAAGAATCAAGAGAGCAGGGGTGCCTGGGTGGCTCAATGGGTTAAGCCTCTGCCTTCAGCTCAGGTCATGATCTCAGAGTCCTGGAATCGAGTCCCACATCAGGCTCTCTGCTCAGCAGGGAGCCTGCTTCCCCAACCTCTCTCTGCCTGCCTCTCTGCCTGCTTGTGATCTCTGTCTGCCAAATAGATAAATAAATATATCTTAAAAAAAAAAATCAAGAGAGCATCTGTGACCATACAGAGTAACATTTACTAACATTAATGTAAAAAAAAATTAATTATTTTTTAACGAATGAATTCAACATTAAGCAATTCTGGAAAATCATTCAGTTTGTGTGTATGTGTGTATGCTTGTGTAGGCAGATGTGTTTCTGTATGCTACAAAGTCTTGATGGTTAGACAATGAATATTCATCTATAGCAGTACAGCATACTACCTGATAATTTAACTTGAATGAGTATTCATTGAAATAAGTTGAATTAAATAATTTTTGTTATTCAAGTAGCAAAAAGAAAAAAAAAGATTGTTTTAAAGATAAAATTGAAAATACAAAAATACTGGTTGCCTGGGTGGCTCAGTTGTTAAATGTTTGCCTTTGGCTCAGGTCATGATCCCAGGATCCTGAGATGGAGCCCCACATTAGGCTTCCTGACCTGCAGGAGGCCTGCTTCTTTCTCCCCCACTCCCCACTCCCCCTGCTTCTGTTCCCTCTCTCGCTGTGTCTCTCTCTATCAAATAAATAAATAAAATCTTTATAAAAAAAAGAAAATACAAAAAAACCAAAACTATAATTTTGTGAGACAATCATGTGAAAACTTGAAAAATATTTCCTATTTTTTTTAATTACCAAATATTATTTGGCTTCAAATTGTATCGATTCTTTCTTTATTGAAGAAAACAACAATGTGTGGAATAAAATTGTTAAAATGATGTATATAGCATGCTTAATAAAGAAGAGATATTTTGAAAATCCTATTAAATTTTAAATGGGTTAAATACAATTTATAAAAATTCACTCCTTTCCTGAAATATTTCGCATGAGACTCGTCTAGGATGCTGTTAACTAACATATCTCTTTTGTTATTTCTATCTCAGGGAGACCCAAATAATCTTTTTTTTTTTTTTTTTTTAAGTCAAGTAGCACATTCCTTAGAATTTCTTCAATGACAAGAACATCAGTATTTTTTTTTCAGAACATCAGTATTAACAGGATTTATTAACTTACCTCAATCTTGAAATCTAACTGTAATATTAAAAAATTAGTGAGATGTTTACCCATGAGTGAAGCGTCTTACTGGACTGTGGTGATTAGATTTCTAGAAGGGAACTAGCCACTTAATTCCCATAACTTTCACAAAATGTCAGCTATATATAGAAGAATGAAACTCGACCATTCTCTTACACCGTACACAAAGATAAACTCAAAATGGATAAAAGACCTCAACGTGAGACAGGAATCCATCAGAATCCTAGAGGAGAACATAGGCAGTAACCTCTTCAATATCAGCCACAGCAACTTCTTTCAAGATATGTCTCCAAAGGCAAAGGAAACAAAAGCAAAGATCAACTTTTGGGACTTCATCAAGATCAAAAGCTTCTGCACAGCAAAGGAAACAGTCAACAAAACAAAGAGGCAACCCACGGAATGGGAGAAGATATTTGCAAATGACAGTACAGACAAAAGGTTGATATCCAGGATCTGTAAAGAACTCCTCAGACTCAACACACACAAAACAGACAATCATATCAAAAAATGGGCAGAAGATATGAACAGACACTTCTCCAATGAAGACATACAAATGGCTTCAGACACATGAAAAAATGTTCATCATCACTAGCCATCAGGGAGATTCAAATTAAAACCACATTGAGATACCACCTTACACCAGTTAGAATGGCCAAAATTAGCAAGACAGGAAACAACATGTGTTGGAGGGGATGTGGAGAAAGGGGAACCCTCTTACACTGTTGGTGGGAATGCAAGTTGGTGCAGCCACTTTGGAGAACAGTGTGGAGATTCCGCAAGAAATTAAAAATAGAGCTTCCCTATGACCCTGCAATTGCACTACTGGGTATTTACCCCAAAGATACAGATGTAGTGAAAAGAAGGGCCATCTGTACCCCAATGTTTATAGCAGCAATGGCCACGGTCGCCAAACTGTGGAAAGAACCAAGATGCCCTTCAACGGACGAATGGATAAGGAAGATGTGGTCCATATACACTATGGAGTATTATGCCTCCATCAGAAAGGATGAATACCCAACTTTTGTAGCAACATGGACGGGACTGGAAGAGATGATGCTGAGTGAAATAAGTCAAGCAGAGAGAGTCAATTATCATATGGTTTCACTTATTTGTGGAGCATAACAAATAGCATGGAGGACAAGGGGAGATGGAGAGGAGAAGGGAGTTGAGGGAAATTGGAAGGGGAGGTGAACCATGAGAGACTATGGACTCTGAAAAACAAGCTGAGGGTTTTGAAGGGGCAGGGGGTGGGAGGTTAGGGGAACCAGGTGGTGGGTATTAGAGAGGGCACGGATTGCATGGAGCACTGGGTGTGGTGCAAAAACAATGAATACTGTTACACTGAAAAGAAATTTAAAAAAAAAAAAAGAGGTAACCTAGACTGTTAACACAAGACTGAATAACCAGCCAAATTTTTCCATATCTTTATCTAAATTCTTGGTAAGACTCGTAATTTCTGCTGCTGAGGAAACTATTATAGAAAGAATATTAACTACTTATAGAGTTAGTAGTTAGCTTTTTAAAGAAAAACATTCTGCCACTTCTTCCCGTGATTACATTTATCATTTTTCTAGCTCCTTTCATAGAGAGATCAGGGAATTCTACAGCCTTGTCCAGGAGGCTCCTTTCAGGTCGCTTAGAGAATACTCATCATTCTATACTATTGTCATAAATCCTTCTACTGTGTTATCTTTGTTTTGAGTTATTTTCCTTGAACCTTTCAAAGTGTATCATTGTTTATGTCCTCCTGGCCTTTTGGCAAAGAATTATATGCATTTCAGCTGTCACAATAAATTATACATCCCTTTATGTGTCTGAAACTGCGATTGGTTTGCTAATTCCATTGCCTTTTCTTGCTTCTCTCTCCTACTCCCCTCACCCTCCCCTGACCACAGGCTCTCTCTGGGAACTCAGAGACAAGTAGTCCAATAAATTATAAACATCATTGAAACTTTGTATGGTGATACCAACTAATAGATAAAACATAGGCCATGGGTAAAATGACATGGTTTGTCTTTCAGAAACTTCTTTGATGACACTGAAAGAACGCACTAGATACACTTCAACTGATTGTTATTCACTTTTTACTTTAGTTCTTACATCACTATTTCCAAGATCAGTCTCACAGGAGAAAATTCCATCGACAATTTCAAACCTTATTTGCATTCATTCCTCTTATTCTTATTAACATTATTAATCATCATTCTTATTAACTGTTTTTTTAATTTAATAGCTGATCTTACATGGTGCCATGTGACATTAGACAGATTTCAATTTTTATAACCAAATGTGAACTATGCATAGAATTATAGTAATATTATTCATTACATAATTTCTAAAACTAACTTTCAAGTTAGTTCTCTATTTGCAAATGGGGAATAATGATAACATTTCTGAAGTAAAATACACAGGTAATATCTGAACTTCTTCCTGGAAAAACAACTTAAAATTATGACTCAGTAAAATAGAGACAATGGAGATTAGTGGTTTGAGTATAGGTTACAGAGTCATATTCCCTGAATTTGAATTCCAGCTCTGCCATTTATTAACTATGTGACCCTGGGCAAGTTATCTAATCTTTTTCTAAGAATTTTATCTATAAAATGAAAACTAAAATACTACTAGATAGTCAAAAAGTTGTATTTTCAAATATTTGCTGCATAGAAATATTCTTACAATATTAGTAACAAGGAGTGACTATTTGGTAAAAGTTGGCTATATTTATTTTCCTTACTATAAACATCAATGCAAAGGAACTAGAATAAGACATACAAAGATATTATAAGGCACGATATTTGATAGCAACAATTCAACTTTGATGTTGGCTATAATATTTCAATTAAAAATGAGAGTATAATTAAGAAAAATCAGATATTTTCATGGAGATCAAAAAGGCATTTATATCTTGATGATTTAGTGAATTTTGTAAAGATAGATTATCCCAAATAATATAGAAAAACATGAGCAAACATGGGGAAGGAAGAGGGATACTTTAAGAGACACTTTAAACTTAATAAACAAATTTAAGGTGATTCAAATGTCCAAAAAAAGAAAAAATGATGCTGTAATCATTGACAGAAAGTATGAAATTTAACAAGAAGAAATTCATTTGAAGGAGAATTAGAGGTTTTAACTATCAAGGGACAGTTATGTGGAGAAAAAGCTTATAAGTTTTAGAAATAGATTTTCCAATAAAAATAGATTTCTGCAGCCCAGGGATGGTAATGAAAGCTAAGAGAGCTATGTCTTTGAGGAATAATGTTTGAAGAGCACAAGGATACTAATAATTGAGACACTTTGATTTGAAGAAAGAAGAGAAAACAATAACAAGATAAACATCACAGGAAAAGAGCTTTTCTTTTCATTTTCCTTTCCCTTCATGGTTTCCTCTAATTATCTTAAACACGGTTGTTTATCAATTTTGACAAATATGTTACTGGTCCATAAAAAATTGGTGAGTAGAAAAATTCATAGAATACCATTCTTATTTCATGGTGGTACTATTTCTGACTTTTGGAGGGCTTAAAACATCTATTTTGGGTTTTGCAACCAATTTCAACATGTGTTGGGGGAGGGAGGGTGTTCCTCCATAACTATCTGTGGTTGGGACACCACGGTGGCATCCTACAATTTAACTAAATTCTGACTCTGTATACCTGGAGGTACCAATAGATTCCACAGGTTAAGAGTTCAGTCCTATAGGACTGCCTTTCCATTACTTCAAATGTCAGTTGCAAGTCCAGTTTGTCACCTGTTCTTCTGACCAACTGCTTATAAAACAGTTTCCCATGATCTCTTCCTCAGGTATCAATAATTTGTGAGAGCTGCTAACAGAACTCAGATAAATATTTTACTCATTAGATGACCATTTTATTATGAAAGGATACAACTCAGAAAGAGTCTGGTGGAAAAGATGAATACAAGGATGGAGAAATATCTCAGATCTTCAATGATTTGTCCGAAAAAAAACATACTTCCTGAATCTCCACATGTTCTCCAGAAGCTCTCTGAATTCAATCCTCTTGGCTCTTGACAATTGATTCAAACTTTAGACCTTCCCTTGCCCAGAGGCCTGGGGGTGAGACTGAAAGTTCCAAACCTCCTAGCAACAAGCCCCCATTCTTAGGTGTAGTCCAAAATTTGTCTCATTAACATTACAAAAGACATTTTGTTGCTATCATTACTTAAGCTATCCCAAGGTTTTTAGGAGCTCTGTGCCAGAAACTGGGATGAAAACCAAATATACATTTCTTACTATAAATCAAAATGTCACAGCATCCTAATTTTTTCTGATAATTTAAAAAGAAACATGATCTAGAAACACTAAAAAGCATTTACTACCTACAATTTTCCAAAAAAAAAAAAAAAAAGAAGAAGAAGAAGAAGTGTTCAAACCTTAGTGTCAAATAAGGATCCAAAATATTTCTGATGAATTATCTAGAAAGAAACTATTCATCAAGTGTTTGGTACAAATGCTCATATTAATCAAAATCTCACATGGTTAATCTTATCAATTATATACAAACCTTGATATAAGCTTTGAAAAAATAAACATTGATGTAACTCTGAAAACACTTAACAAATCTTACGCAATTCATTATTACATAAAGGTTGAATCCCATTCAATATTCTTCAAATGTTTATTAGATTTTATATCTCACCAACTTTAAAACTGTGGATTTGTCAATGTTAAATGAACAAAACTTTTAGATACTCTAAAACATAAGAGTTTTAAACAAAGATTAGAGCAGAAAGAAATAATACAGAAACAAAGAAAAGTAGAACAGATCAACGAAACTAAGACCTGGTTCTTCAAAACAGGTAATAGAACTGATAAAACCCTAGCCAGATTTATCATAAAGAAAAGAGGAAGGACCCAAATAAATAAAATCACAAATGGAAGAGGAGAGATCACAACCAACACCAAAGAAATACAAATGATTATAAGAGAATATTATGAAAAATTATACGCCAACAAACTGGGCAATCTGGAAGAAATGGACAAATTCTTAGAAACATACAAATTACCAAAACTGAAACAGGAAGAAATACAAAATCTTAATAGACCCATAACCAGCAAAGAAATGGAATCAGTAATCAAAAATCTCCCAACAAAAGTCCTGGGCAAGATGGCTTCACAGGGGAATTATATAAGACATTTAAAGAAGAGTTAATACCTCTTCTCCAAAATATAAGTGGAAAGAAAACTTCCAAACTCATTCTATGAGGCCAGCATTACCTTGATTCCAAAACCAGACAAAGACACCACTAAAAAGGAAAAGTACAGGTCAATACCACTGATGAACATGGATACAAAAATTCCCAAAATATACTAGCAAATCATATCCGATAGTACATTCAAAAGAATTATTCACCTTGATCAAGTGGGATTTATTCCTGGACTGCATGGCTGGTTCAATATTCACAAATCAATCAACATGATATACCACAGTACTAAAAGAAAGGATGTGTGTGTGTGTGTGTGTGTACACACATATATGTATATATATTTACATATAAATTTTTACTTAAATTCTTGTTAGTGAACATATTGTGCAATATTGACTTCAGGAGAAGAATTCTACTAGAAGAATATATACATATTCTTCTAGTAGAATGTGTGTGTATATATACACACACACACCCACGTATATATACATATATATAAATTATAAATATAAACACATATATACATACTTAAATTTTTTTTAGAAAGAGAGTTTTATTTGAGCCTAAGTTAGGATAGTTGCCAGGGAAACATGCTCTTCACAGGAAAGAAAGTGCTCTGGAGAATGAAGAGTTTTTGTATGGTTGTATACTTTGTACTTCTTGTAAAAGTTCAGAAGATTATAGATTAGCATATAGGCAGGAATCACAAATTTTAATGTTAAGGAATTCAGGCAGTAGGAGCATTGATTGATATCCATGGAATAGATAGTTTTCCCTTAGGCTACTCATTTATAAGCAGGTGTACAAGGTATGCTTATGGAGGCCATTAATCAGCCTTTGGTTTAATTAGCAATAATCGCGCCTCGGATAAACCTCATTGGCTATGATACTGTCACTGCGCAAAGCTAGCCTTTGGTTTAAATGAAGTTTATATTCAGTTCTGTTAACCTAGAAAGAAAGCTAAAATGGCTTCCCTTGTATACCAGATCTTTAGAGAGTTTTTTCCTCATTCATTTTAATTATAACTATGGTATTTACCTTCACTAAACAATCACAGAAGTCATCATTCACAATAAGTGGTTGATGGCTAGTTCTTTTAGAGATTATGCATGAAATTGTAATAGTATTCAGAGCACCTTATCTTCTTGTGATGGCAAATCACTTTTAGCTACAAAACCAATAAAAGTTTTTAAAGATTTGAAAAAAAAAAGATGTTTTTTAAAACTATTTAGATGAAATCCTACCTTTATACAACTTTATACAGTAATGGTATTGTCTAATCTCTGCTTTAGATTCCTTGGCTTCCTTCCTAAGACAAGTAATGACAGAATTCTGAAAGCATATATTCACTAGACCTTTGCTTTTAAAAATCTTTAAATACTATTTATTAATATGTCTTCTATTTTATCCATGCTATTGCATCCATCAGTCTTCTAAGGAAATCTAGATAATACTTTTAAATAAAAGTTTTAAATAATAGTTTTAAAAGTTTTAAAATAATACTTTTAAATAAAAGTTTCTAGATAATACTTTTAAATACTTTTGAGTGTGATAAAGCACAAGAAAATAACTTGTAACATTTGGGCAGAATTTTTGCACTATAATTACTTGTTATTCTGGCAAACATTTTGATTGTTGATTGATCAAAGCCACAAAGTGGAATATAACATTACAGATTTAAATTAGTACATACACAGTTGCCTGTGGCTTTTTATAAGTCCTATAATGTTCCAAAATTTTAACAATTGTTCTAATAAAGTCATATTGTACCCCAAAAAGAGAATGAAAGTAAATTTAAAATAAAGAAATCATGGAATAGTTGTTGATCTGAGTAACATGAAATAAGGTTATGCTACTCAGCTTTAATATGTAATAGAGTTTTTTTTTAAATACTTTATTTATTTGACAGAGAGAGAGCTAGACAGAGATAGATCATGAGCAGGGGGGAAGGGTAGAGGGAGAAGCAGACCTTTCCGAGCAGAGACCCAGATGTGGGACTTGCCCTAGGACCCCAGGATCATGACCTGAGTCGAAGGCAGACATTTAACCATCTGAACCACACAGGTGCCCTGAGTTTGTTTTTTAACATAGAGTTGGTTTTTATTAAATCTCTTGAAATCTTATAAAATATTTACATAGTTTTAGTCAGAGTGTCACCTAGACTTCCATGATTCTTAATTTTTCAGCTCAGCCCTAACAAGATTTAATTCTTCTGCACAACCTTTGTGAGAAAATGAGAGTAAACAGAGCATGTCTTATAGGGCCATGAGTGTGATGGTCTCTGAGAGTCTCTAGGAGAGGCTTCAAGATACAAGCAAGAACAATCATCACAAGTATGAATAGAGGCATGTGTGGAGGTACAGAAAGACAGTATTGCAGCTGAGGCATTTCATATTTTTTTTTTTGGAGAAAAGAAGAAGAAAAGAAATAGATGAAATTGCATGTATGTGAACACATATAATTCAAAGTTTCATTAGAATCTCTTTTTCATGAAACCATTGTTCTTTCCCTCTTATTTTAACAGCTAATATTTTAATTGTGGTTTCCTTCCTATTCTATTTCTTCACTAGTCTGACTGCTGTGGTACCCTCAGGGTAATCTAAAAGATGACTCTTAAAACAAAGCTGAACCAAAAAATTACAAAACCAGGAAGAGGAAAAGATAGTCACTTTACAGTGCAAGAAAATCACAGTAAAGAAAGTTTGAAAATAGAACTAAGAAAAATGTAAAGCTAAACAGAATCTCCAATTTGATTGACTTACAGATAATTCTCTGTAATGTAACACAGCAAAAAATGTTTTTGTGCTTTGTAAAACTTAAAAACCAATAAGTTTTTGAAGTGAAATACAACGAATGAAAATTGTTTGAATACTGTATTTCTTTTTTTATTAAAATATAACTGACACATAATACATCATTTTCAGGTGTGCAACATACTGATTCAATACCTATATATATTATGAAATGATCACCTCGAGAAGTAAAGTTATCATCTGTCACCATACAATGCTTTTATGTCAACTATATTTCCTATGCTGTATAACACATCTCCATGTGTTATTTATTTCATAAATGGAGGATTGTACTTCTTAATCTCTTTTACCTACTTTATCCATCTCCCTATTTCCCTACCCTCAGGCAATCAATTGGAGATTCCGTTTAATGTATCTACCAAATAATAAAAAGCAAGCAGAAAAGTGGTACTAATACTAACAATTTACAATGGTAAAAATGAAACAAAACAAAGTTATGTCTTGATTGCCTTAATATTTTATGTTTAGGATATTTAAAACCCAATAACATTGAATATCGTGTTAAGTTTCATAAATACGTTCAAATAATAGTAGTCTTATGTATGTAACTACAATTGTTAGATTTTTTATAAACTTACTTCTTTACTTTCTGACATAGAATAAATTTTTTATTATGATACCTCTGATGCTGTTTATTTGCAGACCCTGGAGTTATAATAGGAATTATTAATCTTGTAAAGAAGGAAATACACTCATCAGAGGACTGGGTTTCCAGGAGGGAGAGTTCTCCTTATTTGTCTTTTATCTCCATTCTTTTTTTTCTTAGGTGTTTTGACTGATCTTGATTTCTGGTCTCCCTGCAATTTTTTGACTTTGTTTTTGGTTTGACTTTAAGTTAAGAATAAACTTTATCGGAAAATTATAAAATAAAAATCTAATTTAAATAAACATCATATAAATATTTCTAAGTAAATAACAAATAGACCTCTTAATGAGGTAAATTTAGCTATTAATAAAAGTAAATAATGTAGTTTTAATTTACTGTATAAAGAATTCCAATGTGAAAGAGATTTGGCCAGTATAAATACATGGAGTAAAATTTTTGATTAATATTTTCCTTACATATAAATAAATACTTGGTCTCAATAACATCTCTCATAAATAGAATGTTTCCTGATATAACATAAATGTTCAAATATGAAGGAGAAAATAATTTTGTGAAAAAGTAAGAGTATTGTAGATTAGAATTAGATATGAAAATGCTCACAGTCAAGAGGTATATACCATATTATTTCTGAGTTTCCTATAAAAATATGGTTTCCATACACTTTTCCATTCTAATATGGAACTTATTCTTACAGATACATTTGAACTAATTTGAGAAAACTGTAACATAAATTCTGAATTATATATAAAACTTACATTCTTTGTGGAATTTTTGTTTAACATCGTGAATAGTAGATGTTTGCACCACCTAAAAAGGAAAATAAAATATTTAGAGAAAAATATGTATTTATTTCCTGTATTTTAAGAAGAAAACATAATTTATTAAAGTATAAAATTATTATGAAATAACAAGGGTGTTTTGTTTGACTTTTTAATCATTACTACTTTGACAGCCTTAAAATATTGCATCTGTATGGCTTTTTTAAATTTTGTTTTTGTATGATGCAATAATTGTGTTAATTTATGAGCTTCTCTAAATGTTCATCTCAAAAATATATTTTTGAGGGGCGCCTGGGTGGCTCAGTGGGTTAAGCCGCTGCCTTCAGCTCAGGTCATGATCCCAGGGTCCTGGGATCGAGTCCCGCATCCGGCTCTCTTCTCAGCGGGGAGCCTGCTTCCCTTCCTCTCTCTCTGCCTGCCTCTCTGCCTACTTGTGATCTCTGTCTGTCAAAGAAATAAATAAAATCTTTAAAAATATATATATATATTTTTGAATCTTCTTTGTCCATAATATTCAATTTCTGTTTTCCAAACTGGTAAGATTACCAATTAAAATACGACTAAATATATGAGATAGACAGAAGGTAAAAGAGTTTGTAACAGAGGAGCTTCAGTATATGAAGATGATTTATATGGGCAACAGAGGGAAATGTTTACTTCAGAATATCAAAAGGAAAAATATCCTATCCAAGCCCCCTCATTGGTAACATTAAATATCCTATCCCAAAATGTTATAGTTCTGTCAAAATTCATGTTATATATATTAGATGCATAATTAAGTTTGTTATTGTTACTATTTATTCACGTTAGATATATGGATTCATCAGAACTATAAAATGTATGAGGATGAGAGTTCTATTTAAACACCTCAAGCCATCACAACATTTTTTTTGACCATCTGACTTTATTCATACCAAACTTGCAAACTGAAATTTTTCTCTACCCCTGATCCCTTTCACGGGCTTATTAAAAACAACAACAACAACAACAACAACAATACTTGAAGATCTATGGCAAAGGACATATCCATGACCATATAAGAAAATATATTTCCTTTCTCTAAACACATATAGACTATTGTGTTCACAGTGTATTTTATTGCTACACTTAAATCTTACAGCTATTTTGGGAGGGTGAAGTGAAGAATAAAAGTGCATAAAGGATGGCACATAATAACACTCCAGGCAATTCTAATTAACATTATTATATTATATTTAATATTTAAGTAAATATTAAAAGTATAACAATGAGTGCACTGATTTTACCATATTCCACTCTCTTATTAATAGACTTATAACCAAGGGTGTGCTACATTATTCACAGAATTTTTTTTTTTCTGATTCCTTCTATGTATGGTTTACTAAATAAAAATGTTCTAAGATTGAAGCACAGAATGAATGATGATATTAATTCTCATTTGGGTAGTGCAAAGGACCTTAAAGAATCTGTTTGAAAATTCCAAATATCTCATAACATTGCTCTTGTTTGGAAGATGTTAGAAAATACATATATTTTTAAAGATTTTATTTATTTATTTGACACACAGAGATCATAAGTAGGCAGAGAGGCAGGCAGAGAGAGAGGAGGAAGCAGGCTCCCTGCTGAGCAGAGAGCCCAGTGCAGGGCTCGATCCCAGGACCCTGGGATCATGACCTGAGCCGAAGGCAGAGGCTTTAACCCACTGAGCCACCCAGGCGCCCCTAGAAAATATTTTTAAAACAGTTTTTAGAGAGGGTAATATATATTTATATACTTGAACATAATTATATTTCATTTTAATATTGATAATTTAGCTTTATATATGAATTTTATTTTTTAAAACATGGTGCTTTGTTTTAACATTTTTCATGGCTTTATCTTACCATTACTTAATCACAAAACAATTTTATATGTTGCTTCCTCTTATAAGGATGCCTAAAATCCATATACTATTTTCTATAGAGTATCAATTATTTGTCCACCACTCATTTCAAGAGCCATCTAATCTGGAAAAACAAATAATTTTCATGATCAATAACTCCTTAGAGTTCACTGTTACTCAGCTATCACTTGAATGCATATTATCTTGTGTTTACATGCTAGTTGTTCCAATGATCTCTGAAGTCCTTGAGGACAATGACCTGGTGTTATTGTAGTTTGTGTTTCAATATCTAGTGCACCATATAGCATGTAATAATGTTTAAAGTCACTTTTTTTTTTTTTTAAGATTTTATTTATTTATTTGACAGAGAGAGATCACAAGTAGACAGAGAGGCAAGCAGAGAGAGGGAGGGAAGCAGGCTCCCTGCTGAGCAGAGAGCCCGATGTGGGACTCGATCCCAGGACCCTGAGATCATGACCTGAGCCGAAGGCAGCGGCTTAACCCACTGAGCCACCCAGGCGCCCTAAAGTCACTTTTGTTGAAATAAAAAATAAAGCTGTGAATGCAAAGTCATGTGAAAACAGAAGTTTTTAAATCTGGTATGAAAAGTCTTTCTCAAGTACATTTCTGGGGAAAAGCTACATGCTTTACCAGAATAATTTAAATGAAAGTCTTCTAATTTGATATATGCATTTTTTTCTCTGAATTTGCAAATTTTCAAAATGAAAATTATACTTTCCTGAAAGAAACCTACATGCAGAAATGGGTTGTTCTTGCAAGCTTTTAACAAAGTTTTTAATTTACTTTTTAAAAATTACATTTGACTTTCACATGTTAGAAAAGTGCTGATTTTTAATAAATCTTTGAGAACTGCCCTAGCTGGAGCAATTTTAGTCAAATGCAGAAGAAAAAAAAATAATTAACTATTAAATGATTCAGACAATATTGCTCAATTAGCCACAAGACTGTGCTTGATCAACTCCTCCAGCCCTTCAGTTGTACTCAGAGCACAAAGAGAGGAAAAGATGATAATTAACAGAATATATAAGACTTTCTGATTACTAAAATCCATGTCTCTGTAGCTTCATCAGGAAGTTTATTCATAATAACTTCTACTTTTTAGCAAGTTTTAACACCTCTTAAAAAAGACAAACTATCATCACAATAATTTATTCACTTTTATAAATCACAGTTAATTGTACAGATGGGAGAGATAAGTATTCTGACATCTGAAATCCTGAAATTCTCTTCATTAATGTTTCTTTCTCATTAGAGGAAATTAATCTTAAAATGTTAAGTAGACAAGGTAAATGGTGTTTGTTAGTTGAATGAAAATTTACTTCTAATTCCAATTGATCATGATTGAGTTTTGGGTCATTATTACTTTATCCAACAATTTAAATTGACAGAGTTTTTTGTTTTTTTTTTTTTTAAGATTTTATCTACTTATTTGACAGAGAAAAAGAGATCACAAGTAGGCTAAGAGGCAGGCAGAGGGAGAGGGGGAAGCAGGCTCCCTGCTGAGCAGAGAGGCCACAGGGAGCCAGATGTGGGGCTCAATCCCAGGACCCTGAGATCATGAACTCTGCGGAAGACAGGTTTAATGCACTGAGCCACCCAGGTGCCCCTGAATTGATAGACTTAAAGCTTTTCGCATTGAAGTGAAATCTAGGATTTGCTTGAATTTGCCACCTACACACATACTGCAATATTACACAATTAAACTCTTTTGTACTATTACTACTTTTTAGAACCAAATTTTAGCTACTCTCTCAGGATCTCCTTGAAATGAACAGATTTCTTCAGAATACTGCTTATCCTGCTTAAAGAAATGAAAATTAAGGGATAAGGAAAAACAACTTCTTTGAAATTCATTTGATAGTAATTAGAATGCACAAACCAAAAATTGTCAGTAAATTTTGTTTAGAAAAGAAATGTGTCCAACAATACAGAAAACAGAATAAAAGATGAATTGAATAGAAATGAATAAATACAGAGGCATGAAAATACACACACACATACACACACACACACACACATACAGGCAAAATATCTGGTGCAGTTTTGCTAACTGGCATAAACATTTTGTTCCTGGTTTTTGAGATACATGGAAGAGTACTAACCTAGAGAATCATATTTTAAGATTAATTAATTCAAGAAGGAGAAAAATATTCCTCTAAGAATTTCCATTGGAAGGTTTTACATTAGCTAATGGAATACATACTTGCATATACTGCATAGATTTTAGTTGGAATGGATAGGAAGTACTCTGAGTGAACAAATATTATTTTACTAATAAATAAACTTCATATCATAACTAAAATATTTTACGATACATTTTCAGCTTTATTGAGGTAGCATTGAAAAATTAAATGGTAAGATATTTAAAATGTGCCATGTGGGGATTTGATATACACACTCATTGCTTAAGAATTTCCCCCATTGAATTAATTAACACATTTATCGCCTCATATTTTTTGTCTATGGTGAGGACATTCAAGTTCTACACTTTCATCAAATTTCAACCATACAATACAGTGTTATCACCTTAACACCTATCGGGTTATATAATAGATTCTCTGACTTTATTCATCTTATAACTGAAATTTTGTACCATTTTGCCAACCTCTCCTAATTTCCCCTACCCTCCAGCCCCTGGAAACCACTTTTCTACCCTGTTTCTAGGAGTTAGGTGTTTTTTTGTTTTGTTTTGTTTTGTTTTTGTTTTGTTTTGTTTTGTTTTAATTCCATTCATAAGTAATATCATCCAGTATTTGTCCTTTGCACTGTGACTTATTTAACTTAGCATAATGCCCTCCAGCTTTATCCACATTACTGTAAATCACAAAAGTTCCTTTCTCTGGTTGCTGAATAGTATTCCATTTTATACACACACCACACACACACACATATATATACACACACACTGTGTTTTCTTTATTCGTTCAACTGTTAATAGACACTTTGGTTGTTTCCATACTTTGGCTTTTGTAAACAATGTTGCAATAAAATGGGGTTACAGGTATTTCTTTGAGATGACAGCTTTAGTTTCTTTGGATATATATCTCAAAATTGGATAAATGGATCATATGATAGTTCAAATTTTTAATTTATTTTATTTTATTTTTATTTTTTGAAGAGACAGAGTGCAAGTGTGTGGGAGGGACAGATGGAGAGGGAGAGAGAGAATCTTAAGCAGGCTTCATGCTCAGCTAGTCTGAGGTGGGGCTCAATCTTACAACCCTGAGATCATGACCTGAGCCAAAATCAAGAGTTAGGCACTTAATTCACTGAGCCACCCAGGCGTCCCTATTTTTTAATTTTTTTTAAGATAGTCCTATTTTCATTTTCTTGAGGAACCTCCATACTGTCTTCCACAATGGCTGTACTGATTTACATCCCATCAACAGTGTACAGTGTTCCCTTTACTCCATATCTTGGCCAACACTTGATATTTTTTGTCTACAGTTGCAAAGCGATATTGTATTGTGGTTTTAATTTGCATTTTCCTGATAATCAGTGATGATGAGCATCTTTTCATGTCTGTCGACCATGTGTATGTTTTCTTTGGAAAAATACCTATTTTAATCTCCTTTGCCCATTTTAAAATTGGATTATTTGATCTTTTGCTTTGATTGGTATGAGTTCCTTGTCTATTTTATAAACAAACCCCTTAGTGGACATGTGGTTTGCAAATACTTTCTCCCATTCCATAAGTTGCTTTTTCATTTGGTTGATGATTTCCTTTTCTGTGAAATTTTTTTTAAGTTTGATGTAGTTCTTCTATACAGTTTAAATGGAAGAGGAAAAAAATGACAATGATATAGAAAACTTCTCTCTTTGTCTTTGTTGTTTTTCTAATGATTAAAGGATCTTTAGTAATGAACTGACAAAATCATGAAATGATATTTAACATTTAAATTATCACTTTTTAAGAAAAAGTTTAATCATGCTAATTCAAGTTTCATTAAATGCATTCTTAAAATAGGTTGTGCCACAAAAAATGGTTGAAAACAACACACACTTATTTTTCTCATACACTGCACGTATATCACAGACTGGCTGGTGGATCTACTGTGCATTTTCCTCACTCTAGGATCTATACTGAAGAAGCAGACATCATATGGAACATTGCTTATTTCCTAGGCAGAAGTTGAAAAAAAAGAAAAAGTGGTGAAATTAGATTATGTTCTGAAAGCTTCCCCCAGGAAATAAATGCATGCCTCTCACCCTCATTTCACAGCACAAAACAAGTTACTTCAAAGAAGTAGGCAAGTTTAATTTTACCAATTTCCTGTGTGAGAACCTGCCAAAAATTCTTAATAAACAGCGCTAATGCTTACCAAGTTTATCCTTCCAATCATCAAATATTTGACCCTATATCCCTTACATTGCAAAATACACACATTATGTCCTCATCTATGTATTTATCTTTTTGATGGATAGATATAGATATATAGGTAGGTTAAATATTATATATTTTAAACATCGTTTCTTAAAAATAACTTTTATCAATTTCTTTCAAAAGTAGTTTTGAAGGACAGGCTTCTAGAATGCACTTTTCTCAAAGGCTTAAATGTAGAAAAGGCAACCGTGTAATTTATAATCCCAATGGAGACAATTTTAAGTGTAAATACTAAATACAGCATGAAACTTGAATAAAAATGTGTAATACAGGTAAGGAGTTCTAACACTTTCTCTTCTGAACATAAAGTGCCCTAAACAGCTATTATGGACCTAAAGAATCTGAGTATTACTGAAACCTAGAATTTAGATCAATTTCCATGCTTGGTATATGCTATTTGCTATTCTTTCATCTATTACTTTGATATAGATCATCATGTTTCATCACTGATATGCATTTGCTAGCTAGTGTAATGTTTTAATTAAATCGTGTATCTCATTTTTGTTTTAAATTAGTATGTAATGGAGAAACCACATTGAAAAACATTAAGAATACTGCTAACAGTCATAACTAACATCACTGAATGCTTAATAAGCGTCCACCCCAATTCCAAGATCTTTACCTTTACTAAGTAATTTAATTCACATACCATCTTTATGGCTTCAGATACAACATTATTATCTCCATTTTACATGAAAGAAAACTGTGACTCTGAGTGGTTAAGTAATTTATCTGGGGACACAGGTAACAAGTTACAAGAATGGACTTTGAATGCAAATATCCTGGTTCAAAACTTACTCTTCACCATGGTACACGACAAAACAGAGTGGGTGAAAAAGGTGAAGGTAGGGGAATGGAGGAAAATGTATTGAATATTTATCATTGTAAACATTGCTTTATGAATGATACAGATAGGCACTGGGTCATCATAAGCAATTTTATGAAGTAAATGACACTGAGACTTTTTAAAAGATGAAGAAATTGTAGTCATGAAATATGAATGTCTTCCTGAAGTTACATGACCAGTAACTTAAATAATATGGATTAAAAAAAAAAAAACAAACAAAAACAGAGAAAGTATTCACTGTCATGTCTTGCTATTCATAATATTTATTCCAAACATTATATTTTAGATATTTATTTTACAAATCAATTGCCATTATACAAATGCAAATAACATTTTTATTTTATTAATATAAAAGGATCCAAGCTAACAACAATTATGATATGTAAATATGTGTGGAGTTTTTTGTTTCATTCAAAAGTATTAATTGAGCACCAACTATGTACCAGTAAATTTTCTATGTGTCAGAGCAGAAAAACTCTCTCTCTTTCTCTTTCTCTCTCTCATTCTATTTTAAAATAATAACCAGCACTTACACAGTGTCTTATATGTATCAGGTACTTTTCTAAAGAGTTAACTCATGTGAACTTACAAGCCGGAGTTAGGTCCTGGTTGACAGAGCGGAGACTGATGCACTTATCTGTTAAGAGAGCTGTGTCCTGTCCCATAGCCAATAAGAAGCAGAACTGGGTTAAATATAAGTAGTTTTATACCTGAAAGCACTTTCTAAAATACTATGGCACAATGGCACACATTGAACTAATATTCAATTATAACGAATATTAAAGAAATGAGACAGAGAATAAACACATATGTAATATATTCAAGGATGATAAGTTCTACGAAGAAAACATAAAAGAGGTAAGATATCAGAATAATGGGAAGAAGAAATATAATTCTGATAGGAAGAAAAAGATATATGAGCAAAAGCCCAAACTAGAAAGCAAACTATGCAGATAGCTTGAAGAAGAGTCTTCCAGACAGAGGTAACATCAAGGACAGAGACTGTGAGGGATCACCACATCCAGAGTATCTGAAAACAGCAAGCAGGCCAGTGTGTTTGGAGCAGAGTAAGTCAGGAACAGAGTGTTTAAAGACATGACCAGAGAGATGAAGGTGGGGAGTAAGAAACAACCTTCAAGAATATGGGATTTTCTTGGATTTTCTTCTGAGTGATATACGTAGCTGTTGGAGGGTTTTCATCAGAGCAGTGACATGTATAACTCAAGTTTTAAAAAAATCAATCTGGCTTCTGTAAATTGAACAGAATCTAGGTGACAATTAAAATGATAATGCAATAATAAATGATTCACCTATAATAACAAATTGCAAGTTGTATTTCACTTGGTGATGCTGTGGAACAGGTATGAGGTATAAGTACAGAAGATACAGACTACAGTATGTTTATTGTTTTGCGACATATGCCATGGGTGTTTGGTAGATCAGTTGGTATGTTAGAAGTGGTAATGATTTGAACTAAGATGGTAAAGTTCAGAGGTATATCGTATATAGAATAAAACGATTTACTGATTGATTGAACGTAATACAGACAGGAAGAAATTCTAGAGAATTGAAGCAGATTGATAAACTAAGGTGAGACTTTCTTTGTCAGCTCATTTAAGAATTAGCTTCACACGTGAATTCTCTACTGATGGAAACACTTTGATCATCTTGCAATCACTTGCTGAGTGTTAGTCTCCAACCTCCCAAATGAATAACCATGAGGCAACAGCAGGGGCCCATCTGAAAAAAATATCACATTCCATCTCACATGCATTATGTATTATAGAGCTCCACATGTTGGTCCCTCCTTTCAGGATGGATGTGATGGTGAATGATGTCTTTACAAAAGACATAATCTGGCAGAGGGGATATAGTGTCATTGTGTGCAGAAGAGAGCTAAGCTGTGAGTCCAGATTTTTTTCTATTATAGCACAGTATAGATCCAAGAAGAAATAGCTTGAAAATTAAGTATTTAGTGGGATTGTACTTACATATTTAAATCATGACATACATGGACCATTAATTTAAGTTACAGGAATTCTATTGCCAATAAAAATCTAAGAAGACATTATGTTACCCTGAAACTAATAACACAGTTTATGTTAATTAAACCCAATTTAAATTAAAAAAAATCTAAAAAAGAAGACATTATATCTATGCAATGCCAGAAATGCTGATTGAAAGTAAAAGCAAACAAGTACAATTATGGATCTCTTTTTTTATAGTTGTAGAAAAATGTATTTGATTTTTTTTCTTCTCATTTTGAAATTAAGAAGATTTCCCTTTAGCAATCAACAGCTCAGGGTTTGTGGCTGTTCTTGCTGCTTATATGCTTCTTAAAATGTTGAGTTAAAATTCCTGAGAAACTACTTTTGCCTTAAGAGATACATAAAATATCTCTTAAGGCAAAAGTAGTTTCTCAGGATTTTAGTGTGAAAGCTCTTTGAAATTTTCCTAACTGTACAAAAGTAGTAGAATATATCCAGAACATCTCAGGCATTCTATGTTAAAGTCTTTATTAGATTAAATTCAGGTTACAAATGGATTTTATTAAATGAAGTTAATGAGATAATAAATAGATATTTAATGGCACAAAGACCAATACTGACAAATGAAGGACTTAGTTATATAGCTAGTAATTCATGGAATGTTTTGCTAAAAGAAATTATAATTACATTACATTTTTATTTTTAAGAAATCAAATAGCCAATAATTAAAAAGTCAGAAACTCCCAGGCATGAAGTAATATAAAATGTTTATTTTGGAGGCAGTGAAAATGTGTAATAAGGAAACTTCAACTGCAATAAGAAAAAAGACAGGTGATAATACACGCTTTTCACAAAATGATGTTAAAATGATGAGTTTGTAAGAAGGCAGAGGTACAGCTTTCTTGACTTAAGAGTAAGATACATTTTCAAATAAAATATCCAATATGTTGATGTAGTAGTCAGTTCACAATAAATCTCTCTAAAAAGAGAACTAACTTCTCATAGGAAAATAAATGAGTGTGACATTCATAGGCTTTATGTGGTGACAGACTGGTGGGCTCAGGTTACTTAGTTGAATCCCAGTAGATTAACAGGGATTGAAAATTATTTTATGACTGTCAGTTTAAAAATCCACTAATAAAATATAACATATTAATGTTATGGAGCCCGAAAAGTTTGCACATTTGAAACTCTAAAGTGGGTAGAGAATTCTTCTTTGCCTTCCTTCCCAAATTCTCCAGAGGTATCCCTGTGGCTATATGCCTTCGTTAAAGGCTGAAAAGCTGAGGATATAAAGCATTTAGAGGAGATAATTTCTACTTTAGGAGATTGCCCTTTACTGTTAAGAGATACCCTCGGGATGATCTGTCAGATTGCCCTCACTGTTTATGACTGGAGGAGGTTTCTAAAGCCACTCTGTTTCTGCAGTAAAAAAGAAAATCGTCCACTTGGACTCAGTCAGCAGTCTGTTCATGCCTCTGTTTTGGCTTGTGTCATATTATCTTGTTTTGGACTACTTACATGTGCTTATCCATCAAAATACAGAGACTTTCCGAAGAGGAAGGACCATATTTTTGGTTTGGTTTGGTTTGGTTTTCATGATGGTGTTCCCAGGGTCTATTATAGTTGAAGATTGGTGTTCTTCAATATATATGGGGAGAAAAAAAAAAAAAAAAAAAAAAAAAAAAAAAAAAAAAAAACAGGAAAGAAGGAAGGAGGGAGGAAGGGAAGAGAAAGTTCATATTCTAGGGTTCTGCCCTTAAAAGATATTCTTGTAAGAACTTGATGATCCATTTTACTTTATGGGTAATACCACCTTAAAACAATGATTGGCTCCAAACCTTTGAGCTCTTATCATGTAGCCAGGCAAATAGCAGTTTTCACAGCAGATGCTAAAATGCAATATAAGCATACATAAATCTAAGATCACTCACATTTATGTATAATTACACAAATTCTAACAAAAATATAAATTTCATCACTGCTCTATTCTGTGTTGTTAAGAAGCACAAATGCCTATTGTGAGGATATTAAAAGGCTTAAATAATAGCAATGTCAGTTTCCATTTTCTGCAATATTATACCTTCAGACCTCTTGCCCTGAGACCTTTAGATAATTAAAAAAACAAAACAAAGCAAAAATGGAATGTTGATTTCTTAATATTGCCTTAAGTTATTCCTCATTTGTTAAATACAACTGTTATGAGTTACAGTACAGGAAAGAAAGTTGTTACTGGATAATTTTGAGAAGTAAGGTCTATAAAAGGAACAATTAAAATAGTATTTTGTATTTAAGTAACATTAAGTTCACAGCAACTCATTCAGTAATGATTTTGATAGCTCTTTACTGGGCTACCCAAAAGTACCAGTAAAATGTTAATCTGGACAAGGTACATGCCTAAAATATAATTTCTTTAAGTTTATTTAGAGAAAGGGATCAAAGAAAAGCACAAGAATATCAAAGCAAAATTATTTCTCAGAAATATGTAAGCACAAATTTTAATCTTTTTTTGTTTGAACTGTTAGATAATGAAAGAACTAGGAACCCCTTCATCATGAACTTTCTGATAACAAGACACTCTGCTCATCTTCAGGTTTTTTCGAGTTTAGCTAAGTTGAGATATTGCTGCTTTGGTGTCTGTTTTGTTTGACCAAGCAGCCTGCAGTGACCTTCACCTGACACTAGGCCCTCACACAAGGACAGGCCCAAGATAGCAGCCCTCAGAGTCACAACTAAATGTCCATTCTGATAGAACGTTTCCAACAGCCCTTGTGACTAACAGTCTCCCCTGTTTCTCAATGACTTTTCTTAATGTGCCCCTATGGTAAGACTTCTTTGGCGCTTACTAAAACCCCATCTTTTGGTTTGAGTTGACTAACTCGGCCTTAATCCAGGAATCCCCAGCACTCCACTCGCATACCCTAATAAAGACATGTGCCTTAGGTCCTGTCTGTCTCTATCTGCACCCTGTCTCCTCTCACCTCCCATGTAGCGCCCTGAAACCCGCTGGATACTTTCTCCAGAACCTGTGGGTAATAAACTTCTTTATTTTCACTTCTCTTGTGGTCTGTCGTCAAACCTCAGCTCACCACCTGGCACCCTGTATTCCACGAGTGTGCGTTAATTTGACAAATTCATAACAGGTTTGGATATAGAAGATTGCCTTGATTCATTACAAGTGCAAACAGCAAAATCCCTGTTAAACCAAACCTAACTGAAATAAAATAGTAATGGATATCATATTCCCTTTATCTACAATAAGATAGTAATGGGATATCATATACCTTTTACCTACAATAAAATAGTAATGGAATATCATATTCCTTTTACCTATAATACTGCATTCTATTCTATTGTACCCAGATGTATACACTTGTCTAATATATATGGATCATAACAACATTAGATAGAAACTACAGTATATTTATTACGTAACTATTCTCTTTTGTTACATAAAGGGTGTTGTCTAGTAAAGATTAAATCAGAAATATATGTGTATGTATTTATTACTTTAAGGCTCAGATATGTCTTAAAGATGTGCCCCAAAATTTATATTTGATTTAAATTGTTTTTTACTTACTCCCTAAATATGGGTTATATGTACATACAGAAAGAAAATAAATTAACTTCAACACTTTTATTACAGTGTGAAAATTTTGTTAAACCTTCCTTCATTTTATAGTTTTTAATATATTTAAATGATATGAAAATTTCTGTTTTATTTTAACATTTGTAGACTTTAATTCGTTAGCAATATTCAAGGTTCTGTGCCATAGCATTTTCTTATGTAAATCTCTACTACAAGATGGCATTCATTCAGATGATTCTAGTGACATAGCTGGTCTCAGTAAAATTTTAAGGGAAAGAAAAATAAGGACATTGCCCAATGTCACAAGCTGGTTAAGTGTGAGAGGTGCCTGAGTATCATCAAAACCCAAGCAAAGCCCATGGTGCTATGGTGCCTCCTAAATGTGGCAGGTCTGAACAGGCTCCCAGAAGATTTGCTTCTCAGTTTTACTAAGCTCTCTGTCTTCAGTCTTTCTTTTTTCTTTTCTTTTTTTTTTTTTTAATTTTTAAAAATTTTTTAAATATATATATTTTTTTATTTGACAGACAAGAGATCACAAGTACACAGAGAGAGAGAGGAAGGGAAGCAGGCTCCCTGCTGAGCAGAGAGTCTGATGCAATGTAGGGATCGATCCCAGGATCCTTGGATGGTGACCTGAGCTGAAGGCAGAGGCTTTAACCCACTGAGCCACCCAGGCGCCCCTATCTTCAGTCTTTCTGTTATCCAGTCTATTTTCCACATTGTTACTAGATTTAATTTTTTGAATGTTGTATCTTAAAATATTATCTCCCTGATTTGAAAGGAAAGAAAAAGGCCAGATGCTAGAAAGTCAACTAGGCCTCTACCCTCCATTCCAGCCAAACTATCTATTCTGTTTGTTCCATTTTGCATCATCACACCATCGACTTAATTACAGTAACCCAGAAAGCTTGCTTACTACTTTTCTGCTTCTTTGGCTTTGATATGCTAATTCTTCTTCCTGGAATGCTCTTTGTCCACCACCCATTTATATATATATATATATATTTATATATATATTTTATATTTATATATATATTTTATATATATAATATTTATATATATAAATGGGTGGTACCACCCATTTATATATATATTTATATATATTTTATATTTATATATATATTTATATATATATAATATTTATATATATATAAATGGGTGGTGTATATATTATATATGGGTATATATATATACATTATATATATATAATGTATATATATATACATTATATATATATAATGTATATATATATATATATAATGTTGATTTTTCCATTTTTCCATATATATAAAATCTGTTGATTCTCACATTTAGTAAGTTAGTTTATTGTTTATATATATATACACACACACACACTCATACATACACATATGAACTGAGGTATAGATGGCTTACAATATTATGTTAGTTCCTGGTGTACAACATAATGATTGGACAATTATATGCATTATGAAATGCTTACCACAATAAGTGTAGATACTATCTGTCACAATACAAAGTTATTTCAAAATTATTTATTATAACTCCTATGCTGTCCTTTTCATCCCTACAGCTTATTTATTTTTTAACTAGAAGCTTGTACATCTTAATTCCCTTCACCTGATTTGCTTATCACCCCAACCTCTGGCAACCACATTTGTTCTCTGAATTACGAGTCTGTTTCTGTTGCTTGTTTTGTTTTTTTAGATTCCACTCAAAAGTGAAATAATATGGCGTTTGTCAAGAAAAGAGCAAAATGTCCTCTAGGTCCAACCATGTCGCAGCAAATGCTGAGATTTCATTGTTTCTCACGACTGAGTAATATCCCGGCACTTGTGCAAGTGTGCATCTGTGTGTGTACCAACTTCGATATGATTTCAACTATTCCTGGACACTTCGGCTGCTTTTAGACCTTGGCTATTGTAAATAATGCTGCAATAAACACAGGAGGGCATATATATATATGTGTGTGTGTGTGTGTATACACATATATGTATATATATTCATATGTGTGTGTGTGTGTGTGTGTGTTTCCTTTGGGTAAATACCTGGTAGTGGAATTATTGGATCATACGGTATTTCTATTTTCCACACTGGTTGCACCGATTTAAATTTCCACAAATAACACATGAGGGTTTACTTTTTTCCACATCCTCACCAACATTTGTTATTTCTTGTCCTCTTGATACTAGCCGTTCTGACAGGTTTGAGGTGATAGTGTGATTTTGATTTGCATTTTCATGATGATGAGTGATACTGAGCAACTTTTCATATGTCTATTGACTGCGTGTCTTCTTTGAAAATCTGTCTCTTCAGGCCTTCGGTCAATTTTTAACTGTATTATTTGATTTTTTTGTATTCAGTTGTATGAGTTCTTAATGCATTTGAATATTGACCCCTTATTGGAATTATCATATATCTTCTTCCCTTAAATAAGTTAGCTTACTGTTTTGTTGATGAAAAGACTTGCTCATTGTATATTCTTGTTTCCTTTGTCCTTGATTAATTGACCACATAAGTGTAGGTTTATTTCTAAGTTCTGTATTCTGTTCTGTTGATCTATGTGTTTATTTTTGTGCCAATACCATACTGGTTTTCTGTTTTGTTTTGTTTATTTATTTTTAGCATACTGTTTTAATTACGACAGCTTTGTAGTAGAAATTTAGGATTGTGATATCTTCATTATGCTAATTCTTCCTGGGATGTTCCTTCTTGTTTCTTTTTATTTTTTGAATTTTATTTATTTATTTATTTATTTATTTAAGAGAGAAAAACAGTGCACACACAAGCAGGGGAAGGGATAGAGAGAGAAGCAGATTGCCCTCTGAGCAGGGAGCCTGATGCAGGGCTCAATCCCACGACCTTGTGATCATCACCTGAGCTGAAGACAGAAAGAAGCTTAATTTACTGAGCCACCCAGGAAACCTCTGGGATGTTATCTCTACCTTACCCATGCTAATTAATTGTAACATATATATTTTTAAAATCCTTTTGAGTCCCTCCTTCCACTCAATTTAGCTTTTCTCATCTTCATGCCTAAACCTCTATCAGATAAAAAAGTATTCTTTCTCTAGTCTTCATAATATAATTTGTGTTAAACTTGTATATGCTATTTGCCATGTTATAATTTATTTTAAAATTCATAATCTATCTTTCCAATTTGACTCATGTATATAGGGGCAAGGAAATATGTTTAGTTTTCAGCCTCAAGTAATCTAAAGTATAGTAGCTACTCATAAAGTAACTATTTATCTAATTTAAATAATGTATTTCTTGGATATACAGTTGACTTTTGAAAAACATTGGTTTGAACTGTGTGGGACCACTTGTTCACAGATTTTTTCTCAGTATAGCACTGTACATGTATTTACTTTCATTGTGGTTTTCTTAATAATACATATTTTCTTTTATCTAGTAACTTTGTTATAAAAATGTTGTATATAGTACATATAATATTCAAAATATGTGTTAACCAACAGTTTATCTTATCAGTAAGGCTTCCAGTCAATAGTACATTATTAGTACTTAAGTTTTGGAGGAGTTAAAAGTTAAACATGGATTTTCAACTGCTTGGGGGTCAATACCCCATATCCCAAAATTTCTCAAAAGTCAACTGTAGTTACAATTTCATTGTTTGTTTCTTTACATATACTGTTATCTGTGTCTTATGCACTTTTTTAAACCTGCATTTCTAAAATTAACTATCTTAGTTCAGCTTTGACTTAATAGGAAACAGGATTTCTTTTAATAGTATAATACTCCCCTCATAATTTTCTTCCTTAGCATTAACGTTTCTCTTTTCATCCTATATTTACATTTCCTAGAAAAACATGATTTATTTACTTTATTTGATCCAAAGACATGTTATTTCAGCTATAATTTTGTAGTATATTTATAATTCAGATGTTTGGAAGTTATTATTTTACCTTGTTAGTCAAGAACATGTAATTTTTAGAATGAAATCCAAGAGGAGCCTGGATATGACATGTTCCAATTTTGCATCCAATACATATTTATTGCACAATAGCATTTAGGTCATTTCCATGTCATGCAGCTCAATGCTTCCTAAATTACGTAGGACAAAATATTACTCCTTAAGAAATTCTATGATATATTTGTAAAATACAATGAAATAAATTGCTAGAAAAAATGAAATTCTGATAAACTAATTATATTTCTCATTTAGAAAAAAAATGTATGATTGAACAAGCACAAAATTAATCTTTCAGACTGTTGGGATAGCTTACAAATGTTCATTTTCAAATACTAGGTTATTTAATGGAAATTTCAGCCAATAGTTTCTGGGACAAATAACATATCTGCTTATTGGGGATGGTAAATGGCACACAAAGAAATTGTCATCTCAGTTCGATCATGAGGAATGGACAGAAGATTGTGACAGAACACTCCAGGCAGAGGAATCAAATTTTACCCAAACTCAAAGAATGGAAATTTACAGTATTTTCAGGGGGCTGATGAGTAATACTGAATGTTAAAAATGGAAGAATGAAGAAGGGTAAAACATAAACCAAAGTATGTGAATCAGACTACAGGAGTCAATATAGAGTTGAAGAATGAAGGAGTTGAGACAATAAAGTTTTCAAGACTTCTGCTGCCTATGAAAGAAAAGCTTCCTAGGAAACTCAAATTTCATATTACCCATAGAGTTTCATCTAGACTGGATTTTTCCCCACAACATTGTACCTAAATTGATCTGATTAAACTAAACAATGAACATTATCCCACTTAATACAAGGGGTACTTGTTTTATTTCTTTTTGCTTCTCAGCTGTATCTACTGGTCTTTCCCTTCTCACTGAAGTATTTCTTCTAGGTTTCTGTGAGGAAAGAGTTACCATATTTCTTCTGTCTCTCTGGAAACTTCTCCTTATTTTCTTTTTCAATCCCCGCTTTTATTTAAGATCTGTACATATTGGAATTCCTCAGGCCTCTATCACTGGTTCTTTTCTTTCCTTATTCATTATATTGTTCTTTCTAAATTTTTATCTTCTATACTACAGTGGCTGCAAGAGACACCTATACATTTGTAATCCCCAAGTCGACATATTTAAACATGACCACTTCCCTGAGTTCTAAAACTTCAAACCCAAGTGCCTGCAGGTTATCTCTTTTTGGATATTTCACAAAGACCTCAACTTAAAAAGAACAAAACTGAGCTCTTGCTTCCTACCTGCTTCTCTACTTGTCTGCACTAAAAAACAAGAAAGCAAACAATTGCACACTTGAAACTAATATTACACTGTATGTTAACTAACTGGAATTTAAATAACAACTTGAAAAGGATTAAAAAAAAGAAGCAAAAAATAAACAAAAACCAATAAAAATGACTCCATAAATTATGCCATTCTCAGGATCTCAGTTGCTCAAGTAAGAGTTCAACATCATACTTGCATCATCCTTGGCTGTTATTTTTTACAAGCAAAGAAGTCCTGTTCTATCTCCTGTATCTGTCATATTCTCCTATTTCTCTTCCATTGTATTCACACATAAACATCATTCCTCCAAGGAAATTCATCTGTTTCACAGATTATCTCCCTTTGTTTACCACTTCGAATTACTTTGTTTCCTCTCACCTTTGTTTCCTCTCACCTTTGCAGTTAACATTACTTATACAGTGCTTGGCTTCCACAAGAAAGAACAGAATCTATGAGAATAAGAATTGCATATCTGGTCAAGTTAGTGCATTATCTTGAACATGTAATAGAACACTAGACAAATGTCTTAACAAATACCTATTGAATTAATAAAAGGTTCATTGTGACCCTATAGGACATCAAAATATATAGAGAGTTGGAGAACCAATGAATCTGGTAAATTTCAACTCTTCTCTTTCAAGATGCATCCTCCAAAACTTACTCATCTATGTTTGACCTTCTAAAAGAGTATCACTGCATCTCATATATTATAGGAATTAAAATGACATCTTCTTCATACCTTCACCATATAAACAGTTTTCTTACATGGTGATATATTTCGAAAATGGAAAATGTAGACATAATTTAATTGAATACACTCAATAGTTTATATTTGCTTTACAAATGCTATACCCGAATAGTTTTCTAAAGTATATTCATTTTTCTCTACTATATATTGATGTTCAATTCTTATATATCCATTGGCATCTTTCATGGTATATCATGGTATAAGTACCCAGTGCATATTATAAAATAGTTGGACATAGGATGCTAGAAACTGATGTTACAAAGATGGGCCCTATGACCATACTTCCTTTTTTAACATTTTATTTATTTATTTGACAGAGAGATAACAAGTAGGCAGAGAGGCAAGCAGAGAAAGAGAGGGGGAAGCAGTCTCCCTACCTAGCAGAGAGCCTGATGTGGGGCTCGATCCCAGGACCCTGAGTTCATGACCTGAGCTGAAGACAGAGGCTTAACCCACTGAGCCACCCAGGTGCCCCCATACTTCCTAATTCTAATGTTTCCTAATAATTTCAGAGTGGAATCATAATGACTGTCATAAAAAATGACGGTTATTACAGTTATAATATTAATTTAATTATTTTCCTCATCAGTGGAATAATAATATTACTGATATACTGCCACTATCTAAAAATATAACATTCATTTACAGAAAATCAAACATGTGGTGGACACATTGCTATGTTTTTCATATTTACAAGAATATAAAAACCCTAGATATTCCTGGAAGATACATACTTATTGTGCTTTGATTTGTAATTTACCCTACTTGTAAAAGCAAGAATTAGACTAGTTAAGTAACATGTTACAAGGATAAAACATTAATAATTTGCACAGCTCAAATACAGACACAAATGTCTGACTTCTGTGCATAAACCACTGCATCACATTGCCTTTCATGGCATTATGTATTTGTTAAATAAAATAGGTTCACTTTTTCTGAAAGAAATCTAAGGCAGGGCAGATGATACTAAAATATACTAAGATCAGAGTACACTGATTGCTTTGAAATTAGAATTTCATGGTATAGTATGGAATTTCCAAGTATATTAAAAAAAAAAAAAGGAGTGGACACTGAGGCTCCTCTGGGCTCACAGAAAAAGATTATGTTAATTACTTATTTGGAGAGGAATCATTCATCTCAATTCTTTAATTTTTAATGACATAAACATGTTGAGCATATCTGTTGCTTAATTTATTATTATATAATATACTTCAAAGATATTTTTAATTTCTAGGTTTGAATGTTAATTAATGTTATTTTATGTCTCTATATAAAAAATAAAAACAAACTTTGGAAACTTTTTTTCATATCAAATAAGAGAAAAAGATATTCTTCAAAAATAGCACCTTCAACAAAACAGATGAACTTAGTGGAAAGAAAAAACAAGAAGGGAGGCAAATCATAAATGAGACTCTTAACTGTAGAAAACAAACAGGGTTGCTGGAGGGGAGGTTGTGGGGCATGGGCTAAATGGATAATGGGTATTAAGGTGGGCACTTGTGATGAGCACTGGGTGTTATATGTAAGTGCTGAGTCACAAATTCTACTCCTGAAACAAATATCACACTCTGTTAACTAGATAAATTAAAATGAAAATTTGAAACTTTAAAAAAAGAAACAAAAAAGAAGATGCTGGTTGAAGGATGAAAAAAAAGGAAAGGGGAAAAAAAAGAAGAAAGAAAGAAAAGAAAATAGCACCTCTGTTTTGAAACACATTGTCTGTTTCAGAAGTCAGAATCAGATGTTCTGTTTCAATCATGAAATTAAAGAGAACATGAGAATTTGGGCTAATGAAAGTCATTAGTACAGGGCGCCTGGGTGGCTCAGTGGGTTAAAGCCTCTGCCTTCGGCTCAGGTCATGATCCCAGAGTCCTGGGATCGAGCCCTGCACTGGGCTCTCTGCTCAGCAGAGCCTGCTTCCTCCTCTCTGCCTACTTGTGATCTGTCTCTGTGTGTCAAATTAATAAATAAAATCTTAAAAAAGAAAGAAAGTCATTAGTATCTATCAAGTGGTAGCATATAGTAGCTAAGATCAAAGCCCAGAACATATATTGGCCAATTCAAAGTTTGGTTCTAATACACACTAAGTTCTTCATTTCAAGTGTCTGTGCCACTGTTCTTCCTTTATAAATGGATGAATAGTAATACTTACATCCTTTTTACAATAAATGATAATAAAGGTCAGAGATATTGGGTTATATCTCAAGACAAAATAAAAACAGGTTCCTATTAAAAATGTGATTTATGTCAATTCAAAGTTCATAAGCTTCAATGCTCACAATAGAAGCTGCCTTCGGCTCAGGTCATGATCCCAGCGTCCTGGGATTGAGTCCCACATCGGGCTCCTTACTCGGCAGGGAGCCTGCCTCTGCCTGCCACTCTGTCTGCCTGTGCTCACTCTCTATCCCTCTCTCTCTCTGACAAATAAATAAATAAAATCTTTAAAAAAAAAAAAAAGAAAGAAATAGGAAGAAGGGGACTGAGGTGGAAGAAAAGAAAAAAGGGACAGCGATGGGAGGAAGAGGTGAATGAAAGAGGAGGAAAAGAGGAAGAAGAAAAAAGAAGAGAAGGAGGAGGAAGAAGGAGAGGAATAGAAGAAAAATGATATTGCCACTTGTATATACATGAAATTCTAAAAACGGCCATGAAGATATTTTAAGATAGACGCCATTCTCATTTTATAAATGAGTAAATTGAGGCCTATATATTGTTAGCTGCATGCTTCCCAAGGTAAAATATTAAGTGGCAGCATTAGAAATTAAGAATTCTTGGGCGCCTGGGTGGCTCAGTGGGTTAAAGCCTCTGCCTTCAGCTCAGGTCATGATCCCAGGGTCCTGAGATCAAGCCCCTCATCGGGCCCTCTGCTCAGTGGGAAGCCTGCTTCCTCCTCTCTCTCTGCCTGCCTTTCTGCCTAGTTGTGATCTCTGTCTGTCAAATAAATAAATAAAATCTTAAAAAAAGAATTCTCAAAATTTCTAACTAAAGTATTAAAATTGCAACTTTCATTCAGTCTGACTACCCTATAATTCTCTCCAGTATTTTCTGGTAAAAACTGATATTTTTACCATTAGAAGGATTAGGAAATTACCGAGTGCTTCCCTTTATTTATAACTGTCTTTCTTTAACATACAATGGTTTATTAGTTTCAGGCGCACAATACAGTGATTCAACAATTCCATACGTCACCCAGTGCTCATCACAGTAAGTGTACTCCTATAAGTAGTCTTAAAAATGCTTTTTAAAGTTTTGACATAGAGCAAATAAAATAATAAGAGAAAGAGGGCTCTTGAGGTCAAGTTCCTTGGAGAAAAGATTAAAGAAAAAAGAATGGGAAGATATTGGAAACATTTATCAATCCTAGCTTTTAGAGTTCTTGCAGTGCTCTTGAATCATCAATATATCACTAGATAAGCTTCTGACATTTTACAAAATAGAAGTGAGACAGGGATAGTGAGCAACTGAAAATAACTCACTGGTAAAGTTCTAAAAACTATTTTTCATATATTTTTATGGTCCAATAAAAACAAGAATGATATTTATATTTTATGTCAGCTCCCTATCTTAACCTTGATTAGTCATATTATTTTAATCACAAATGGGATATAACTAAATTAATTAAATAAATATCCCCATCTTCATTGTCTGCCTTATGAAAAGCTTATTAGCTTTTTATTATCAGAGCATGACTGTCAGTAAATTATACACTAACACAAAGTTAAATCCTATACATCTTTGTTGGGGGCAAACCAGAAAGAACTTTGGCATTTAGTGAAATGGTTTAATCAAATGCTTTTTATTGTGAATATATTTTTTCAATAATAATTTTATTTAGAGTATAGTAAAAAGTACTTTCAAGTATCCTACCCTCCAGCCCAAAGTATCACTTCTAAACATGTGTGCATTGTCAAATCCACACATTTCTTGAACTGGCATCATTTATTCAATACATGTTGGTTAAGCAATTTTTCTGTGTATGTTTGTTAAATACTTTCTTTGTGCCAATCACTGTTCAAAGTGTTGGAGATACAGGAATTTAAAAAAAAAATAAAATCCCAGATTATCTGAAGTTGGCATACCAGGAGCAGGGCAAATAATAAACAAAATGGAAAAGGAAAAATAAACAGTGTGTTAGAGGGTATTAAGTAGTAGCAAAGAAATAGAACAGGAAAGGGTAATAGAGAATACTGGCAGATTTTACAATTAAAAAAAAAGTAGTTAATAAAAGCCCCCAAAGAAACAGTGACAATTAACTAGATCTAAAGAAGACACTGTCTAATTTTATGTAGGAAATGATAGTAGCTGACACGGTATAACAGGCTAGTCCTAGTTGCTATGTAAGCAATATACTGAAGGTGCGAAGAACAGAAGTGGAGGAAAGATTTAAGAGTGCTAGCAGTAGAGGTGGTAAAAATTTGTCACTTTGGATATATTTGAAGGTATCACTGAGAAGATGGATTGCGTGTGGGGGGAGTGAGATTAAGATAAGAGTTATGATGTCTCTTAAGTGTTTGGCTTGAGGTATTTGAAGGATGTAGTTGCCACTTATTGACTTGGGAAACTGTGATAAAATCTGGGGGTGAGGCCAAGTGCTCAGTTTCAGATACACTGTGTTTGAGATGCCTAGCAAACACCCATATGCATGGATAGGTAGTACATAAATAGCTACACAGATAGATGCATAGGTAAATACATATGCAGCGGCATGCATAGATGTCTACATACATGAATAAATGAATTTGCAGTTCAGGAGAAAAGGAGAAGCTGCAGTGACATATTTATAAGTCATCAATAGATAATATTCAAAGCTATTGGACACAATAAGATGAATTAGTAAAGATGGGGAGAAGTTCTGATGACCGAGTTCATGACAATCCATAATCCATTAAGTCAGATGACGAAGCAGCAGCAAGAGGAAAGGGAGAAGCAATGAAGTAAGTTTTTAAAAATATGTGTCTATGCTCCTGAAACTCACACAGGAAAAGTGTTTTAAGAAGGAGGACATGCTTATCTGTAGCAAATGTTGCTGACACACTAAAGTGTGAGGAATAACGTTTGGATTTAGCAAGTAATTTACCACTGACTCACTGGTGATCTTGGCAAGTTCAAACTCTGACAAGCTATGGAAGTAAATCCTTGAATGGAGTAGCTTTAGGATAGAATGAGAAGAGAGAAATGTGGGTAGACAATATGAACAGGATGAAAGTAATCAGAGAAATGGGTAGAAGGTGGAGAAGATTGTGAAGGCAAAAGGTTTTGGTTTGTTTCTTTGGTGTGCGTGTGTGTGTGTGTGTGTGTGTGTGTGTGTGTGTGTGTGTGTTATGTGTATGACATTAAGTAAAAGAACCTGATTCAGTATATATTCTTTGACCCCAAGAATTCTCTCAATGCTTTGTTTCATGAATATCCTTAGTAGATACTTTGTCAATTTTGAATTTTAAATTAAAGTATCTAGATGTAAACTAAATTTCTACTAGAGTTCAGCATATATTACTAAAATACATACATTCCACTCAAGGTCTTTGAATATTTATATCTAACCTAAACATTATAACAATTCATGTCAATGGGCAATTACCAAGAGGTCAAATTTAAAGTCTGTGCCAGTATGCACAGTATGCACAATGCTCATCACTTATTTTTTCTTGAATATTTATGCACATTAATTTTATCTTTCCAAGTGATTATTAAAATTAATAAAAATATAGCTTACCCCATATTATTTTCAAGGAACCATGCTAAGCATGTTACATATATTATTCCTATTTTTCAGTCTAAGCCTACAAAAATATGTTTTATTAACCTATTTTCTAAATAACATGGTGGTGATCAGCAATTCAGCAACTTCCCTGAGCCTTGACAAATATGATTGAGGCAGCAGGGATTTGGTCCAGATATACTTAGTTCCAAAGTACATGACCTTTAACTTTTACTACTTTTCAACACAGTGCTTACTGAAAGACCGGACTCAGTCATAAACAACACTTATTTAGAATACTGAGTAGAGCCAAGAACAGTTTAAGGCACTTAAGATGACCTTACTGCTAATGTAGCTGTTACTTTGTCCAAGAAAAACAGTATCTTGGACAACAAACAAAAATCAACCTTTCTCGTGTTTATAAATTTGAATTTTTAAGAGTCATGGAGCAAAAAAGATGTACATTAATCCAGATCTTGTTCTTTTAAATGTCTTGCATTATTGAGACAATTTATCAAATTATAAACAAAAATGAGAGAAAACAAAATCCAGTTCTCCTGACAAGTCAAACACTCCTATATTGTGAGTTGCACATCAGACGGTATCATTGTGCAATAAAGGCGGTGTGTAATCCAGAAGTAATCCCCTCGTTGGCCTACTGAGTTTCCCCAAAGGCTTGCCACTGGAGATCCAATTACCAGAACTATTCAAATGCAGGCAAAATTTCTGAACCAAAATTCCTAAGCCAAATCCTTATCTCTATCTAAAAAATAAATGCTGGCTCTCTGCCTGCTTATTTTATTTAATGTATGTATGTCTGTATGTATTTTTGCAATAAATAACTGAAAATGTAAAACTCCATGTTTTACCTTCAAATACAATCTCAATATCAAAATTTAAATTTATGGGAAAAATAGTTCACAGTCCTTTAGCAGGTTCTCATTACTTTAAGGTAGATTTTGCATCAAAGTTTAGACACATATCAGAAAGGACACAAAACCAGTCTCATTTTAGAATCTTTGGGAATCCTTGACCAATTTAACATCCATTTAATTCATTATCTTTTTTCCTTTCATTTAATAAATGATAATAATAAACACATTTTTATTTTTATAAAATAATATTTTATATTATATATTTTATATACTTATATTTATATATTTATATGTATCATACTTAATATTTATATATAATATATACTATTAAAATATATACTATATAAAATATATACTATGCATTATAGTATATTATATATCATATATTATATATAAAATGTGCTATATATAATATATTAAATATATTTCTATATAATATGATGTAATATACATTATGTCATACATAAAAATATAAAATATAAAAATAATAAATATAAAAAATAAAAATAAAAATGAAATGGAATAATAAAATGATAAAAATACATTACTGTATTTTTCTTATGAGTTTTAAATTTTCAAGAGTGACATAATGCAAACATTAGCAATTTGGATAATTGTTTCAGTTTGTTTTCTTATTCATGTATGATATTTAAAGCCCCAAAATTTTATTGAAATATTAAAATAGAAATATTGTAGCATGCATGAAATTCATGTGTTATTAGCAATACATATTCATTATTTATATATGATTCTAGTGGTTCTATAGAAAAACAATGTGATTTAGAATTGCATGGAAAGAATTCTGAATCTCTTGCATTCCACATATGACCTGTATGAACTTGTAACAGTTATTTTTTATTCCCATCTGTAAATAAAAGTTAGTGTCACCCAACAAACAGGTTGGCCATAGTGTCATAACTACTAAGTGAGAAAATACATATGATCTTCTGCAATTAAAAGCAGTAAACAGTTTTGTCTCTTGCCTTCTTATCTAGAATTATAGGTTGAGTATAGTTAAAAGAAATCAGTGACTGGATTTTATTTTTAGAACAATAACAAAAAACTTATCTAGCATGTCTTTAAAGAAAAATAAATGAAGATACATTGTTTTTAAAAATACCAATCTTTCACAATAAATTAAACTACCAGTGACTTTTCCAACTTATGAAAAACTGAAAATGTTTTAGATATTATATACACATATGTATATCCATGGTGTACACATATATTTATGTGTTAATTTACTAACCTAGGAAGCATGTATTTTATCTTGCCTGAGTGACAGATTTGTGATATGAATATAAAAGTGTAACATATTAAGCAAGACTGTTTTTTAGGAGCTTAAGCACTTTGAAATAAGTAAACTTTTCATAAAAAGTGAGAGGTTCATTTTTCAAGACAATTAACTCCAAATAATTTTTAAATGACTAGACTTTATCATATATGCTAAATATTTTTTAGGAAATTTAGCACCTTTTGCTTGTTATTTTCTATGAGCACTAATAAAACTCTATGGTAATTTGAATATGTAATTAAGTACATGAAGAAAATAACCTAGAGAAATTTTGTTATGATGCTGAGAAGTTGAGTACTGAAAATTTTACCTCTGGACAATGGTCAGTGTTAGCAAGAAAAACCAGAACCTAATAATTATTTGCTACCATTTAAACTGACTGTGAAAGACACAATAAATATCTTCTACTGGAACAATATATGAAATATCTATCCTACCACCCATAAAACTAACATTAAAAGCCAGGAATATATTTTGAGAAAACCTTCTCAGCATTAAATTAACTGGTCAGCAATCTTTGGGGCAGACAAGAGAAATTCAATGAATGAATATCACTTACCTTATTCACAATACATATCTGCTTTCTTGTTTGAGCATCAAGTATTTCAATCTCAAAGTGCACAGTTTTTGAATGTTTAGATACTGGAGCTGATTTTAGAGGGCCTGCTGAGAGCACAAGTTGCGACAAACAGTGAAAGTTTCTCAAGTCATTCCTCAGCATGGACCGGGTAACTCCTTGGGAAAATATTTCTCTCTTGCGTTCCGAAGTAAGGGACCTGTGCCTTTTGAACATTGTGTGAACTAGTAGGAGAATCTGTCATGTCAACAGAAGACACTTGCAAGTGTGTTGCCTTGCACCAGTTTAAATACTGCTGGTGAAACCAGGAAAGGTCAAGTGCTATGCCCTTCCAAGAGTTCAGTTTTATTTAGCCGGCTTGAAAACAATGACTGATCTATTTCTATATATAACGCGCTATTGTAAATTGCGGCCGCGTAGAGGATTACTTTACCAGCATTCCAATTATTTCTTACTTTCTCCTTTTATCTCTGCTTCTTAATATGGTCACTACTATCTGAAATCCCAAAGCAAGAAAAGAGTGGAAAGAGTTTTTATTATCTTTGAATTCTGTATGCACTAATCTTCAAGTACATATATTATTATTCACACATTCACATTTAGATGTATTTAAAATTAGCAAAGGACTATCTTTTAGATAAATTTTAAAACATCTATTGCATAATTACATAGCAACTTTTTTATAAATGCTGCCTAAGATAAAGATTTGTGGCATGTTTTAAATACATATACATAAATGCAAATATATAAATATATTTAATATAGAAATATCAAACATGTTATATATAACATAATGTAATGTAAGTAACATATATTATATATACAAATGTGTATATATATGGTACAAATGGATGAATTCTTCACTTTATACAGGGAATAGAAAGATGGCAAGTCATCCATGAGATTAGACTATGTCGAAAGCCGTTTTATAACTTGAGGAAAAAGAAGTAAATTTCATGTGAACATTTCTACACATTATATGTTATGGGCAAATCTCTGAATTTATATACAAAATTAGTACTAAACACCACATGTACCACAACAGTAAACTATGGCAAATTGAAATCTCAAAATGAACAACAAAAAATGTTAAATAAACTGGAGAGATTTGTATAAAATATTCCAAGTACTTAGATACCAGTGTATTTGATGGACGCCTGGGTGGCTCAATTACTTAAGTATCTGCCTTCGGCTCAGGTCATGATCCCAGGGTCCTGGAATGGAGCCCCCCATCAGCCTCCTTCCTGGGGAGTCTGCTTCTCCCTCTGGCTGCAGCTCTCCCTGCTTAAACTCTCTCTCTCAAATAAGTAAGTAAATTTTTAAAAAGAAAAAAAAAAAAGAAACACTGAAAAATATTCAAAACATACTGTCACTGATTCAAAGGGATATTACAGGAAAGTCTTCTGAGATGTCATTTTTAATGATGACATGAAAAGCAAAATGGTTAAAATTATAGAAAGTTGTGGGGTTCCTGGGTGGTTCAGTGCATTAAGTGACTGAGTTGAGTTCAGCTCAGGTCTTTATCTCAGGGTGGTGAGTTCAAACTCCATATTGTGGGGCCTACTTAAAATAATAATAATAATAATAATAGCATGGTGAATCTATACAGCTATGAGGCAAATATTTACTTTCATCATTAAACAATCTAACGTATTGATTTTTTTCTAACGTATTGATTTTTAATTTTGACCAAACATTATGCAATAGAGAGCCACTTACACGGGGTTCAGTTATCATTTTCGTCCTCTAGACAACCATTATACTCAATATTTAATCTTTTGAAAACATAGAAGACAGGGATATATATATCTGTGTGTGTTTGCATGTCCATGTAATTACACACACATTCGCACGCACATGTATTGTGCAATTTCATCACCCCAGTTAAACAGAACTCAAATTCGGAATCATCCTTAACATCTCCCTTTCTCCCACACCTCAGTTCTAATCCATCAGAAATCCAGAACCCAGGGTGCCTAGGTGGCTCTGATGGTTAAGCATCTGCCTTCAGCTCAGGTCATGATGCCAGGATGCTGGGATCGAGTCCCGCATGCCAAGAAGGGAGCCTGCTTCTCCCTCTGCCTCTGCCTCTCTCTCTGTCTCTTATGAATAAATACATAAAATCTTAAAAAAAAAAAAAAAAGGAAATCCAGAACACAGCCTTTTCACCACCCCATGCTACCTTCAAACACCAATTGCATCTGTATTGCTTTTCCAAACTATTCTCCCTGTGTCAACACTGGCCAATCTAGAACCACTTTATTTTTTTTTTTTTTAAAGATTTTGTTTATTTATTTGAGAGACAGAGATCACAAGTAAGTAGGCAGAGAGACAGGCAGAAAGAGAGGGGGAAGCAGGCCCCCTGCTAAGCAGAGAACCCAATGCGGGGCTCAATGAACTGAGTCAAAGGAAGAGGCTTAACCCACTGAGCCACCCAGGCACCCCCAGAATCACTTTAATTCAGCAGCTAGACTGATCAGGGTCTATGCTAAAGCAGATAATGCAATAATCTGCTCAGCACACAGCAGAGTCTTCCTTTTTAATGGAACAAAAAAAAATCTAAAGTTCTTTGCAAATGTCTACAAGGTCTGCATCATCAGTACCTTGTTATATCATTGATCTCATCCCTTAAACCATCTACAGTGCCTACAATAGTGTCTGGCACACAGTAGGTGCCCAATAAACATATACATTTACAAACAGTCAGTAAGTGTATCTTGGAGTTGTAGGCAGAATGGTGTGATGCTAACAGAATGCCCAGATAAACTATTGTCTTATATTAAGATGACATTAAAAACAACCTGTATGTCTCCTCAAATACAGTTTCTGTTTTTAAAAAAGAATAGTCTAAAGGAAAAATTGAAAGATCTCCCATTGACAAAGCTGGAATAATTCAAGTAACAAAATAAATATTGATGGTAATGTAGTCTAACTCAAAGAATATTATAAATATCCATGACTCTATATTTGTATGAACAAATTATTAAAAATAATAAATAAATAAATAGGGATAAGGGATAATTTTCCTTACCCAACAATTACAAATAATGTATATGGATACTTTCCTCCTGAGTGTGGGTTTCACTTACAGACACACTTGCAAAAAATAATAAATGGAAGGGAAAATGGAAACTTTATAGAGGAGAAAACTAGCAGGCAGGCAGCATTTCAACTGAGAAGTCAAGTTGAATATCACCATACAGAGTTATGTTGGTTTCATGTACACCCACTAATGTCCTAAGATAAAGATGCTTCCCCCTTTATTCTTCTAAAATTCACTTTCTCATTGTAACCATGAGAAAACATCAGACAAACACAAATTGAGAGACAATACTTAAGTCTTCAAAACTGTCAAACACTTGAAAAATAAGGAAAAATTGAGAAACAGTAACAGATCAAAAAAGAATACATGGTAACATGACTAAAAAAATGCCATGTCATTGAAATTGTTTTCTGGAACAGAAAAAGAAATTAGGAAAAATGGTTAAAAGAGAATAACATTTGTAGTTTATGTGATAGTGTTGTGCCAATGCTAATTTCTGAATTTTGATAAAATACCATGGTTGTACAAGATGTTAAAATTAGGGGAAGCTGGGTAAAAAGTACACAAAAAGCCCTCCTTACCCCCTTTACAATGTTTTTGTAGAAATATTCCAAAATATAAAGCATGAAATAAACACACACCATCACCGACATGTAAAATAAGGAATGGAGAAAGAGAAACAATGGAAATGAAAGACATCTGAATGAGTGAACTGTGCCAAATCGCTCAAGTAAAAAATTTGGGGAGAGAACAAAAAATTGTTCAGATATTATGCTATTCCTTATTGCATTATGTATTTTTGAAGTAGTTTTAAAAATAAAATGTTTTATATTTGCTAAGTTGTGCTTATAAGATTATTGCTAAATAGATCCTAATGAAATAACACCCCTAATTAATATTTGTTTAATAGTAGACCTGGGATGCACCTTGGTAAAATAGATTCCAATTTAAAATATGTTTAAAATAGAAAAAGTTGGGGCACCTTGGTGGCTCAGTCAGTTAATCATCTGCCTTAGGCTCAAGTCATGATCCTGGGGTTCTGGGATTGAGCCTCATGTTGGGCTCCCTGCTCAGCAGGAAGTCTGCTTTCCCTCTCCCTCTACCCCTCTCCCCCCTCATGAGCTCTCTCTCTCAAATAAATAAACAAACAAATAAAATCTTTTTAAAAAGTAGAAAAATTTACAAAAAGATGAAGTGTCAAATAGGAGTCTTTATTCTAATTGGATTTATTTATAACGAAGTTTGAAGGAAAGGGGTTAAGATACTGTTCTTTTTTTTTTAAGATTATTTATTTATTTATTTGAGAGAGACATAGAATGAGAGAGAGAGAGCACAAGCAGGTGGGAGGGGCAGAGGAAGAGGGAGAAACAGATTCCCAGCTAAGCAAGGAGCCCAATCCCAGGACCCCAGGATCATGACTAGAGCTGCATGGAGACTTAACCAACTGAGACACCCAGACGCCCCAAGATATTATTGTTCTTTACCTTCACAGTTTTCATTTACTTTTGACAGAAAGTTATTCATTTCAGCTCATTTTCCATTTGAAGTATCATTTCTTCTTAGGTTATTCAAAATAATTAATAGATTTATTTTTAAATCAGTTCTAGTTTACAGAAGAGAAATACATAATTGAATGTACAGCATTTCCACATACTCCCTTATTCCCCCACAACATAAATCTTTCAATTGGTAACATCGTGTATTAATGTGAAATTTTTGTTAAAACTGAACTAATAGTGACAGATATTTATTAATTAAAATCCACAGTTTGTTTTAGAGATTAGTCTATAAAATTGTTCTTTAAGTTTTTGTTTTGTTTTGTTTTGCAACTACTACATTTAATATGGGGCAAAGTTTGAAGATGGTGGTTTTTCTTTTTTCATTGTATTTTATTTTATTGATTTTCAGTGTTCCAAAATTCATTATTTATGCACCACACCCAGTGCTCCATGCAATACATGCCTTCCTTAATACCCACCACCAGGCTCACCCAACCCCCAACTCCCCTCCTCTCCAAAATCCTCAGTTTGTTCTTTTAAGTTTTTGTAAAAAAAATAAAAAGTCATGTATCTACCTTGACAGTATCATGCATAATAGTTTCACTGACCTGAAAATACCTTGTACTCCAACTTCCCACAGTTACCCCACTCTAAACCCCTGGTAATGACTGATCTTCTTGCTGTCTTCAAATTCACTTTTTCCACCATATCAGTAGTTGAAATTATATAGTATGTAGTATTTTCAGAGTGCCTTCTTTCATTTATTGGTATGCTTTTAAGTTTCTTCCATGCTTTTTCATAACTTGAGATCTCTCTCCCTCTCTCCCTCACATGTGCATGTATGTGTGTATAAGACCTTAGTGTAAGGATATACCACATTTTATGTATTAATTTATTTATTGAAGGACATCTTTGTTGCTGCTATAAAATTATTTGAATATAATTTTCAAATTATTGGGTTAAATAACTAGGAGTGTGATTGCTTGATTGAATGGTATGCCTATGTTTAGCTTTGTAAGAAACTATCAGACTGTCTTCCAAAGTGGTTGTACCATTTTGCCTTCTCACTTGAAATAAATGGGAGTTTGTTTTGTCCCATATCCTTACCAGAATTTGGTGTTGTCAATGTTCTGGTTTTGGCCGTTTTAATAAGCGTGACTTGGTATCTCATTGTTTTAATATGCCTTTTTCTAATGACAAATGAGGTGAAACATATTTTGGAGCATCTTTACTTAACGCTTATTTGCCATCTGTATATCTTCCTTGGTGAGGTGTCTGTTCAGTACTTTTGTCTATTTTGTAATGTTTTTTCTTATCGTTGAGTTTAAGAGTTCTTTGTATATTTTAGACATAAGTCCTTTATCAGTTCTTTGTATATTTTAGACATAAGTCCTTTATCAGTTTTTCCAATTATCTTCCTCCAGTCTGTGGATTCCCTTCTCATTCTCTTAATATTACCTTTTGCAGAGCAGAAGTTTTTAATTTCAGTGAGATCCAGTTTATCTTTTTTTTTCATTCATGGATTATGTTTATGATGTCGTATCTAAGAAGTCATCACCAAACCAGATAACCTAGAGTTCCTCCATGGAGCACTGGGTGTGGTGCAAAAACAATGAATTCTGTTATGTTGAAAATAAATTAAAAAAAAAAAAAAAGCTAGAGTTCCTCCATATTATCTTCTAGAAGTTGTATGCTTTTACATTTTACTGATTTTGTGTTAATTTAATCTAATTTGTGTTAATTTATGTGATTTTTTTTTTGCCTGTAAACATAATTTATTCCAACAGTCACTTTTTTATTAAAATTTGTATTTAAATTCTAGTGAGTTAACATATAGTATAATATTGGTTTCAGGAGTAGAATTTAGTGATTCATCACTTACATATAATACTCAGTATTCAACACGGTAAGTGCCCTCCTTAATACCCAGCATCCATGTAGCCCATCCCCTGCACAGCTCCCTCCAGCAGTCCTGTTCTCTATATTTAAGAGTCTCTTATGGTTTGCTTCCTCTATCTCTCCTTTTCACCCCTTCCCCTATGTTCATCTGTTTTGTTTCTTAAATTCTACATATGAGTGGAACCATACGCTATTTGTCTTTCTCTGACTGACTTATTTTGCTTAGCATAATTAGGTGAAATATTTAAGGTTTGTGTATAGATTCATTCTCTTTGCTTGGGGTGCTTAGTTGTACTAGCAACATTTGTTGAATAGAATACATTTTCACCATTGCATTGCCTATAATTGGTAGATTATATTTCTGTAGGTCTATTTCTGGGCTCTCTACTCTGTTCCATTGATCAGGCTATTTTTCTGCCAACATCACATCATCTTTATTACTGTAGCTTTAGAGAAGTCTTGATGGTGAGTAGTGTCAGTCATCCAACTTTGTTCTTCAGTATTGTGAGGGGTATTCTGGCTTTTCTGTGTCTTCGTTCAGTTTTTTATCATAGATATTCCATTTGTTTCCAAAATTGCATTGTATATTCTCTAAATCATAGTCTGTCAAATTTGAATATCTGCAGTTTAACAATGGAATTTCTCCTAAAATCATAGGATTGGGGATTTGCAAAACTGATATGCCTTTGCTCTGAATCAATGGCAAAAATGCAAAAAAAGGAAGGGACCGTAAGCCCATCAATGGATAAATGATTGTTACTCCTTCCTATAAATATAATATAACTTAAATATATATAAGATAAATATAAATATAAAATATATAAATAAATATAAATATAAATATAAATATAAATATAAATATAGAGAAGTAGCTCAGTTCTCTATATTTAACATTCATTGTCAGATGACTACCAAACAATGGAAATTGTAGTCATCTATACATGTTTATGACATTTAACCAAGAACTGTCACGCACCTAAGTTTCATGAGGCAGAAATCAGATCTAGTTTTGTCCATCACTCTACCTTTAAGGCATAGAATAATTCCTGGCATATAGTAAGTATCCAACATTGTTGAATAAACAAATCATCATTTAAATTAAGTTTTTCCCCTCTAAGCTGGGATATTAATGAATGGTATCATACTAAAGTAGTCACTAAGTAGTACTACTACTACTAAGTAGTAGTTTAAGAACATCTTTGATAGTTGGAATGTCCTCATGATAAAACTATGCTTTTAATCAGTGCTACATGTCACCTGAGTAAATCCTGGAAGATACTAAACCTGAAATTAAGTGGGTGAAAAAGAAAAGTACAGGAAGCAAAAGACAAACCACTTATCCTGGACATTTTTTGTCAATGCTTATGGGAAAATCTTATATATTAGTTACAAAGAATTAGAGTTTAAGAAGGTAAGGCATGAGCAGAATATCAAAATATACAACAAGGTACGCTATTCTTAGAACCTAGGCAAATATATAAACAAGCAACATGTGTCTAGGAAATAACATTATTTAGCGGAAATAGTATGGGCTCAAGAAGTTACTTGTAAATAGTTATGGCATCTCAAGTTTCTATTATCTTCACACTTTGATAATGTTATAAATTTCATGAAATTTTTATGAAGTCAAATAGGACAATGCATGTGAAGTACATAAAGAAGTTTCTGAAAACTAGAAGGCATTCAATATATACTCACAAGAGTTTCATGCTCTGCTGACTGAGCCAACCAGGCACTCTCAGTGTATACTTACAATGTACTTTCTCAGTGTTGGTCTCCAAAATCAGATTTATGTCTCCCCAAATCAGATCTATGCCTTTCTTCACCCCATCCTCCTATTCAAGCATTCAAATTATTTCTATTCTCTACCTTTCTAAACCTGAATAGTTATAGTACTAGTTCAGAGGAAAATGAAATTTATTCATAATAACCACAGTGATGGACAGTGTTCTAACCTAGTTCCATTGACTCCCCAAAATATCTGCAAGTATATTATCCTCTTCCTCTGTGAAGTTTATATGATCTTATTTTTTCTCCAATTTTCCCAATTTTAGTGATACCAATGAACTGTTAAATGGGCTCTAAATCAGCAAGCTAAAGTCAGATAGGAAGGACCTTAGTAATATGGAAATAAATTATTTTCTGAGTCTCCAGAGGATATGAACTTTCCCAAAATAATATTTTATTTTCTGATCTATTTTACAAGCTTCTGAAAGTCCTGAAACAACTAAGTGGTTAAAATCACTGATATTAACATTTCAACTGATACATAATAATTGAAAAAATATACATAATAACTGAAAAAAACTATTTTGGTCACATGAAATAAATCACTCTAAATAGTAAAGGGACAGAAGAGAAAAACAGATTTTTGATCAATAGATTAGGATAGTTGATCTGAACCAATTTTCAATTAAAAAATAATGATAAATGCATCAGTTCAAATTACAGATAAATCATAGTTCCTCTATTCAAAAAGACAGTATAGCTGAAACATATGGGAAAGAGCTCTGGTATTAAAGAAAGAGATATAGATCCTTTTTTTTTTTAATAAAGATTTTATTTATTTATTTGACAGAGAGGGCACAAGTAAGCAGAATAGCAGGCAGAGGGAGAGAGAGAAGCACGCTCTCTGCTAAGCAGGGACCCTGATGAGGGGCTCAATCCCAGGACCCTGGAATCATGACCTGAGTCGAAGGCAGCCGCTTAACCAACTGAGCCACCCAGGCACCCCAAGAAAAAGATAAAGATTCTTATTTTAAGTCTGCCAGTGTGTGCTGTGTAATTTTGGATAAACTGGGTGGCCTCTTTTAATAGTATTTATAACATTCATGAAATGAGAAAATTCTCAGCATGATCTCAAATGATGCCTGTAACTGATTTCCAAGTTTATTTATCTTTTTTTAAAGTTTTTATTTAAATTCCATTATGTAAGTGATGAGTCACTAAATTCTGCACCTGAAACTAATCCTACATTGTAGCCAAGTAATATTTAAAATTTGTTTCCTGTTTAAAGTCAGCCATAACAAAACACAAATAAATCTGCATAATAGTCCTTCCCTCACAAGGTTATTGGACAGTTAAGTAATTTTTGTAAAAATGTACTATGAAATCCGTGACATTATTATTAACTAATAAATCAGACTGGAGTGAAAATAATCTGTTCCTCACCAAGACTATGATGGAATTAATGGTTCATTGAAAGGCACATCCATTCGACTGAGATTTAATCTTTTCTTAAAGAAAACTGAATAAAGCATAGCTCATCTTGTGTGTCTAAGGTTCAAGGTTTTTTGTAAAATTAAATTTCCATGGAAGAGGAAAACGAAAAGGAGGGGAAGAACTTAATTTCAGAGTTTCAAGCTGGCCATGCATTTCTGTTTATCTTGGTTGTATTTATCTTTTTAATTTTAATTTGAATATTCACTGAAATGTTTCCTTTGAATCATTTATACAAATTACAAACTCATCACAAACCATTCAATCTCAGTCTCTAATTCAGCTCTGCCTGCTTCATTTCCCTTAATTACACACTGTGCTTTTATTAGGGCAGTTGGCTATGCCTTCTCTTGCGTTCTTTGAATCATTCCTGGAGAGTTTCCAGATCATTCAGGCCTGGCCTTCCCCCGAGCCTGTCTTAAGATTGCAGTTGTTTGCTGATGTGTGTTGGCACAGGCTACCCTTTATTTTGGGAGCTGAGGCCAAGCCTATTTCTCATCCTTCTTTCGGGGATTTGTTGTCAGGAATGGTGTGGGCTATAGAGCTTCTGAATCAATGTTCAAAAAAGAACCTAAAAAAAAAAAAAAAAAAAAAAAAGAGAGAGAGAGAGAGCAACAAAATTCAACACTTCTTAGACTTCTTAGGCAATTTTTTTCCCCCTCTACTTTGACAAGTTGTGGGGAAATCGTGGTCAAACAAAAATTTAAGGTTGAGTTTGAGAATCAAGAACTCGGTTTGTTTATTTCTTATTACATGTAGCTGATTTTTTCATTCAGGTGGTAGGATTGAAGCAGGTGAATTTCTTTGTTTCCATAGATCTTCAAGAAAATGTAAAATACATCAGAGAAATGAAAATGAGGCAGTACAAACAGAGTGAGGGTATTAACCACCCTCATAATTTGAAATTCAATATTATTATTTTTATTCAGTCTTTTAAATGCACATTTAAATAAATTTAAGTAATTAGACCTGAGATGTTTGAAGTACATTTTCAACTGGAAGCAGAGTGATTGACTATCGATATTTGAACATCTTGTCTTAAGATTCTCTGGCATTGTCATATTGTTTTCATTTTGTTACATCTTATACCACAAGATTTACATAGTTTAAATCTTCTTTGGGGATGGGGGGTGGGGTGGGGTGGGGAGTGTGTACGTTGAAGTACTTGGACACAGAATTGCAGAATGCTAACCTCAGGCTTACAGTCCAGGCAGTGTACTCCCTGTTTATCCACATAGCAACTCTATAGGGTGGGGTTTATTCTAGATGCAGAAACTGAGACACATAGAATTTATGTAACTTGACCAAAGCAATAGTCAAAAAGTGTTGACAAACCAGGTAAGTTCCTAATCACTTCCCAGCATCACTTCTCACGACCACACACATTATATGTAAGGGCCTATTATTTATCTTTACATTCAGTGCTTAAAATAGAACTGTGACTGCAAAATGGTAGACACACATGCATTTTTCAACAGCACACTTTCAAAACCCAGGGATCCCTCATGTAGGATATCATCTGTTTGTGGGTACGAGTGTGTGTGTGTGTGTGTGTGTGTGTGTGTGTGTGTGTGATGATGATGATTTAGAGCAACTGGTGTTATTCTTTGGCAGGCTTAGTCTTAGTGAAATAGCAAATGTAACGTCCCCTGACAAATGCATAGGCTCACACTCCTCCAGCTTTTATTCAGTCTATGTTTGCTCCATGAGTCACTCTCCCTGCATTCCTACATCACAGTTTTCTGGGATTTACCTGAGTCAGAATGATACCTAGAGTTACTCAATTTCCTTAAGGGCTGAGGTAGACCATTAATGGGTCATTATGTTTGCTATATAAGAAAATTAAACTGCACTGTGCTGAATCGTCATTTTTTTCTGTCTTCTGATTTAATATATTACGCAGTTTTTATAAAAGAATTGTATTTTCTTAAGTTTCAGAATTTATTCTAGTTAATCTATCTTAGAAATAATAGGGCATAGTTCCTAGTATGCAAAAATGAAAGGCATTCAATAAATTTTAATGAATAAATTAATAAATGGAAATAAAATATGCTAAAGATAGATAAAATATAGTTTTGTGTTAATAAGTATACTCAATAACATTAGAATATTGGGCTAGAATGTATAGGGACAAGAATATTCCTTTGATTATATTAGGAAAGAAAGATCCAGTCAAAAATAGTCATACTTAAACTCTGCCATGTCTGTCTCTACTGGTAGAATGGAGAGACACTGAATGAATTAAGAGGGATCACTTATCAGAAAGATAAGTCCTGGCTAATGTATCTTCTAGTGGTCTATATAATCACATAAATAGTAAACAATTGCAATTCTTTTTTTCTCCAAGATTGATTGATTGATTGATTGATAAAAAGCAGGAGCAGCATGCTCCCCACTGAGCAGGGACTCAATCCCAGGGGCTCAATCCCAGGACATTGGGATCATGACCTGAATGGAAGGCAAATGCTTAACCAATGAGCCACCCAGGTGCCCAACAATGGCAATTTTTTACAGTTGAATACCAACTAATAAGGAATAATAGAACTAAAAAGACACCACTTTGCTACCATCACAAAACCTTTTCAGGCAAAAAATTTTCAAAGGACAATAAAACAGGGTATTTATATAGTTTTAAATGTCTCCCCATAAAGTAATCACTAATCACAAAGGAAAATGTAATGTTTCATTGAAGAAACTTAGTGGCCATCACCATAAGTGATCTATTACTATAACATTAACAAAAATGCAATTAACTGTTATCTTATGTCCCCTGATATGATGTAATTAGAACATAATATTGATTCTGTAATATTCCTCCCCCAAAACAGTTGCTTATTCTAATCATAATCATAAGAAAATATCAGATAAAAATAAACAGGACATTTGTACTAAATTCTTCAAAAGTTACAATGTAAGCCAATGAGCAAATAACTTCTCCAAATGAAGAAAGACTCAAGAAACATGAAAAATAATTAATATTTAATTTTTGAGTAGAGATGGGATCAGGTAGAAACTTTCAGTTATACAATAAAAAGTCATGGGGATGTAATGTATACGTAACAACATAGAGAATTAGTAAAATCATAACAACGCTGTATGGTGAAATGTTAAATAGAATTATCATGGAAATCATCTCATAATATATAAAAATATGGAACCACTATGATGTATCCCTGAAACCAATAAGAGAGTGTGTCAATTATACTTCAAAAAAAAGGATGAATTTGAGATAATTGAAGAAAAAATGAATTACATATAAAACAACATTATCATATAGATTTAATGTGCTAAGTTAGATAATTTTATCATAGTTATGAAAGAAAGTGTACTAAGGGAATAAATGTTGAATTATTTAGGGGGAAAGGGCCATGATATTTTAAACTAACTTCCAAATAGTTTAAGAAAATTTGGCATATACACACAAGTTAAAAAATGGCAAATCTGGCTAACAGGTGTTCTTTGTATTATTATTGTTACTATTTTTTATGCTTATAGCTGTTTAAAAATAGGAAGCATTTTTGTTATAAATGAAGAGAGAGTAGAGTGGGAGGAGTCAAGATGGCAGAGAAGTAGCAGGCTGAGACTACTTCAGGTAGCGGGAGATCAGCTAGATAGCTTATCTAAAGATTGCAAACACCTACAAATCCAACGGGAGATCGAAGAGAAGAAGAACAGCAATTCTAGAAACAGAAAATCAACCACTTTCTGAAAGGTAGGACGGGCAGAGAAGTGAATCCAAAGCGACGGGAAGATAGACCGCGGGGGGAAGGGGCCGGCTCCCGGCACGCGGCGGAGCAACGGAGCACAAAATCAGGACTTTTAAAAGTCTGTTCCGCTGAGGGACATTGCTCCAGAGGCTAAACCAGGGTGAAGCCCACGCGGGGTCAGCGTGGCCTCAGGTCCCGCAGAGTCACAGAATGATCAGGGATGTCTGAGGGTCGCAGAACTTACAGGTATTAGAACGGGGAAGCCGGCTACAGAGACAGAGCCCAGAAGTGAGCTCTAAGCTAGGGGTTACCTTGAACCGGTCGCAGGCTCGGTCACCTCGGAGCGCGGCTGGAGGCCAGGGTGACGGGAGTAATTGGGCGCTGTTCTCTGAGGGCGCACTGAGGAGTGCGCCCCGAACTCTCGGCTGAGTAGTAGTCTGGAGACCGGGAGGCCGCCATCTTCATTCCTGTCCTCGGGACTCTACGGAAAGTGCTCAGGGAACAAAAGCTCCTGAAAGCAAACCCGAGCGGATTACTCAGCCCGGCCCCGGGTAAGGGCAGTGCAACTCCGCCTGGGGCAAAGACACTTGAGAATCACTACAACAGGCCCCTCCCCCAGAAGATCAACAAGAAATCCAGCCAGGACCAAGTTCACCTACCAAGGAGTACAGTTTCAATACCAAGGAGAGCAGTGGAATTCCAGAGGAGGAGAAAGCAAAGCACGGAACTCATGGCTTTCTCCCCATGATTCTTTAGCCTTGTAGTTAATTTAATTTTTTTTTCTTTTTCAATTTTTTTTTCTCTTCTTCTGCAAAATTTTTTTTAACTTTTACCCTTTTCTTTTTTGAACGTTTTTTAACTAGTTTATCTAATATATACATATTTTTTCCTTTTTATATTTTTTCTTTATTCATTTTCTTTTTTTTTAATTGTTTCTTTTCTTTTTTCTTTTTTCTTTCTGAACCTCTTTTTATCACCTTTGTCCCCCCTCACGATTTGGAATCTCTTCTGATTTGGTTACAGCATATTTTCCTGGGGTTGTTGCCAACCTTTTAGTATTTTACTTGCTCTTTCATATACTCTTATCTGGACAAAATGACAAGGCAGAAAAATTCACCACAAAAAAAAGAACAAGAGGCAGTACCAAAGGCTAGGGACCTAATCAATACAGACATTGGTAATATGTCAGATCTAGAGTTCAGATGACGATTCTCAAGGTTCTAGCCGGGCTCAAAAAAGGCATGGAAGATATTAGAGAAACCCTCTCAGGAGATATAAAAGCCCTTTCTGGAGAAATAAAAGAACTAAAATCTAACCAAGTTGAAATCAAAAAAGCTATCAGTGAGGTGCAATCAAAAATGGAGGCTCTCACTGCTAGGATAAATGAGGCAGAAGAACGAATTAGTGGTATAGAAGACCAAATGACAGAGAATAAAGAAGCTGAGCAAAAGAGGGACAAACAGCTACTGGACCACGAGGGCAGAATTCGAGAGATAAGTGACACCATAAGACGAAACAACATTAGAATAATTGGGATTCCAGAAGAAGAAGAAAGAGAGAGGGGAGCAGAAGGTATATTGGAGAGAATTATTGGAGAGAATTTCCCCAATATGGCAAAGGGAACAAGCATCAAAATCCAGGAGGTTCAGAGAACCCCCCTCAAAATCAATAAGAATAGGTCCACACCCCGTCACCTAATAGTAAAATTTACAAATCTTAGTGACAAACAGAAAATCCTGAAAGCAGCCGGGAAAAGAAGTCTGTAACATACAATGGTAAAAATATTAGATTGGCAGCAGACTTATCCACAGAGACCTGGCAGGCCAGAAAGAGCTGGCATGATATATTCAGAGCACTAAACGAGAAAAACATGCATCCAAGAATACTATATCCAGCTAGGCTATCATTGAAAATAGAAGGAGAGATTAAAAGCTTCCAGGACAAACAAAAACGGAAAGAATTTGCAAACACCAAACCAGCTTTACAGGAAATATTGAAAGGGGTCCTCTAAGCAAAGAGAGAGCCTAAAAGTAGTAGATCAGAAAGGAACAGAGACAATATACAATAACAGTCACCTTACAGGCAATACAATGGCACTAAATTCATATCTCTCAATAGTTACCCTGAATGTTAATGGGCTAAATGCCCCAATCAAAAGACACAGGGTATCAGAATGGATAAAAAAACAAAACCCATCTATATGTTGCCTACAAGAAACACATTTTAAACCCGAAGACACCACCAGATTTAAAGTGAGGGGGCGGAAAAGAATTTACCATGCTAATGGACATCAGAAGAAAGCAGGAGTGGCAATCCTTATATCAGATCAATTAGATTTTAAGCCAAAGACTATAATAAGAGATGAGGAAGGACACTATATCATCCTCAAAGGATCTGTCCAACAAGAAGATCTAACAATTTTAAATATCTATGCCCCTAACGTGGGAGCAGCCAACTATATAAACCAATTAATAACAAAATCAAGAAACACATCAACAATAATACAATAATAATAGGGGACTTTAACACTCCCCTCACTGAAATGGACAGATCATCCAAGCAAAAGATCAACAAGGAAATAAAGGCCTTAAATGACACACTGGACCAGATGGACATCACAGATATATTCAGAACATTTCATCCCAAAGCAACAGAATACACATTCTTCTCTAGTGCACATGGAACATTCTCCAGAATAGATCACATCCTGGGTCCTAAATCAGGTCTCAACCGGTATCAAAAGATTGCAATAATTCCCTGCATATTTTCAGACCACAATGCTCTGAAGCTAGAACTCAATCACCAGAGGAAATTTGGAAAGAACCCAAATACATGGATACTAAACATCATCCTTCTGAAGAATGAATGGGTCAACCAGGAAATTAAAGAAGAATTGAAAAAATTCATGGAAACAAATGATAATGAAAACACAATGGTTCAAAATCTGTGGGACACAACAAAGGCAGTCCTGAGAGGAAAATATATAGCGGCACAAGCCTTTCTCAAGAAACAAGAAAGGTCTCAGGTACACAACCTAACCCTACACCTAAAGGAGCTGGAGAAAGAACAAGAAAGAAACCCTAAACCCAGCAGGAGAAGAGAAATCATAAAGATCAGAGCAGAAATCAATGAAATAGAAACCAAAAAAACAATAGAACAAATCAACGAAACTAGGAGCTGGTTCTTTGAAAGAATTAATAAGATTGATAAACCCCTGGCCAGACTTATCAAAAAGAAAAGAGAAAGGACCCAAATAAATAAATTCATGAATGAAAGAGGAGAGATCACAACTAACACCAAAGAAATACAGACAATTATAAGAACATACTATGAGCAACTCTACGCCAACAAATTTGACAATCTGGAAGAAATGGATGCATTCCTAGAGACATATAAACTACCACAACTGAACCAGGAAGAAATAGAAAGCCCAAACAGACCCATAACACAGTAAGGAGATTGAAAGAGTCATCAAAAATCTCCAAACAAACAAAAGCCCAGGGCCAGATGGCTTCCTGGGGGAATTCTACCAAACATTTAAAGAAGAACTAATTCCTGTCTCCTGAAACTGTTCCAAAAAATAGAAATGGAAGGAAAACTTCCAAACTCATTTTATGAGGCCAGCATCACCTTGATCCCAAAACCAGACAAGGATCCCATCAAAGAAGAGAACTACAGACCAATATCCTTGATGAACACAGATGCAAAAATTCTCACCAAAATACTAGCCAATAGGATTCAACAGTACATTAAAAGGATTATTCACCACAACCAAGTGGGATTTATTCCAGGGCTGCAAGGTTGGTTCAACATCCGCAAATCAATCAATGTGATACAACACATTAATAAAAGAAAGAACAAGAACCATATGATACTCTCCGTAGATGCTGAAAAAGCATTTGACAAAGTACAGCATCCCTTCCTGATCGAAACTCTTCAAAGTGTAGGGATAGAGGGCACATACCTCAATATTATCAAAGCCATCTATGAAAAACCCACCGCAAATATCATTCTCAATGGAGAAAAACTGAAAACTTTTCCGCTCAGGTCAGGAACATGGCAGGGATGTCCATTATCACCACTGCTATTCAACATAGTACTAGAAGTCCTGGCCTCAGCAATCAGACAACAAAAGGAAATTAAAGGCATCCAAATTGGCAAAGAAGAAGTCAAACTATCACTCTTTGCAGATGATATGATACTATATGTGGAAAACCCAAAAGACTCCACTCCAAAGCTGCTAGAATTTGTGCAGGAATTCAGTAAAGTGTCAGGATATAAAATCAATGCACAGAAATCAGTTGCATTTCTCTACAATAACGACAAGACAGAAGAAAGAGAAATTAAGGAGTCCATCCCATTTACAATTACACCCAAAACTATAAGATACCTAGGAATATACCTAACCAAAGAGGCTAAGAATCTATACACAGAGAACTATAAAGTACTCATGAAAGAAATTGAGGAAGACACAAAGAAATGGAAAAATGTTCCATGCTCCTGCATTGGAAGAATAAATATTGTGAAAATGTCTATGCTACCTAAAGCAATCTACACATTTAATGCAATTCTTATCAAAGAAATTTCTATTTCAAAGAAGTGGAACAAATAATCCTAAAATTTATGTGGAAACAGAAAAGACCTCGAATAGCCAAAGGAATATTGAAAAAGAAAGCCAAAGTTGGTGGCATCACAATTCCGGACTTCAAGCTCTATTACAAAGCTGTCATCATCAAGACAGTATGGTACTGCACAAAAACAGACACATAGATCAATGGAACAGAATAGAGAGCCCAGAAATAGACCCTCAACTCTATGGTCAACTCATCTTCGACAAAGCAGGAAAGAATGTCCAATGGAAAAAAGACAGCCTCTTCAATAAATGGTGTTAGGAAAATTGGGCAGCCACATGCAGAAAAATGAAATTGGACCATTTCCTTACACCACACACGAAAATAGACTCAAAATGGATGAAGGACCTCAATGTGAGAAAGGAATCCATCAAAATCCTTGAGGAGAACACAGGCAGCAACCTCTTCGACCTCAGCCGCAGCAACATCTTCCTAGGAACCTCGCCAAAGGCAAGGGAAGCAAGGGCAAAAATGAACTCTTGGGATTTCATCAAGATCAAAAGCTTTTGCACAGCAAAGGAAACAGTTAACAAAACCAAAAGACAACTGACAGAATGGGAGAAGATATTTGCAAACGACATATCAGATCAAGGGCTAGTGTCCAAAATCTATAAAGAACTTAGCAAACTCAACACCTAAAGAACAAATAATCCAATCAAGAAATGGGCAGAAGACATGAAAAGACATTTCTGCAAAGAAGACATCCAGATGGCCAACAGACACATGAAGAAGTGCGCCACATCACTCAGCATCAGGGAAATACAAATCAAAACCACAATGAGATATCACCTCACACCAGTCAGAATGGCTAAAATTAACAAGTCAGGAAATGACAGATGCTGGCGAGGATGCGGAGAAAGGGGAACCCTCCTACACTGTTGGTGGGAATGCAAGCTGGTGCAACCACTCTGGAAAACAGCATGGAGGTTCCTCAAAATGTTGAAAATAGAACTACCCTATGACCCAGCAATTGCACTGCTGGGTATTTACCCTAAAGATACAAACGTAGTGATCCGAAGGGGCACGTGCACCTGAATGTTTATAGCAGCAATGTCTACAATAGCCAAACTATGGAAAGAACCTAGATGTCCATCCACAGATGAATGGATAAAGAAGATGTGGTATATATACACAATGGAATTCTATGCAGCCATCAAAAGAAATGAAATTTTGCCATTTGTGACGACATGGATGGAACTAGAGGGTATCATGCTTATCAAGATAAGTCAATCGGAGAAAGACAACTATCATATGATCTCCCTGATATGAGGGAGAGGAGATGCAACATGGGGGGTTAAGGGGGTAGGAGAAGAGTAAATGAAACAAGATGGGATTGGGAGGGAGACAAACCATAAGTGACTCTTGATCTCACCAAACAAACTGAGGGTTGATGGGGGGAGGGGGGTTGGGGGGGTGGGATTATGGACATTGGGGAGGGTATGTGCTATGATGAGTGCTGTGAAGTGTGTAAACCTGGAGATTCACAGACCTGTACCCCTGGGGATAAAAATATATGTTTATAAAAAAACAAAATGAAGAGAGAGTAATTATGAAACAGTTTTTTTAACTAAATTATGCATATTTTATTTAATGCATTATGTTGGCAGCTTCTTCTTTTTTCCCTAATCCACAGCATAATTATATTGCAGTACTTTCATCAAATTTCTAAATGTTCATTTTTCTCTTATCAAAATCAATCTCTGTCATTCTTTAGTATTTGATATTCTCTGTGTTGATGCTTATTGAATTGGCAAAATCAAATAATCTACCAATCCAGTTACTCTGATAAAAAGTAATATTAAATAGAATGTTGACATGAAAAATATAGATTTGATACAAAATGGAAACTATTCTATCTGATACAGTAAGAAACACACGGGTCATGAAACTATTCCCATAGCTCTAAAATTAAGAATGTTTACATTTTGCAGAGTGACAATATATTTTGGGAGTTAAAACCTAGTACTAATGGCTACTTTAGAAGGCTGAATTCTGGAATTTTCTCTTTAAAATTACTTTCCTTTATATGCTTACCTCTAGTGGTTTTATGGTAAATACCAGTGTTATGTTACATAAAGTGTCAAAGTTTTACATCAGTAAAACACCATATTCATCACATATGCAAGCAGCTCAGAATCACATCCTCATTCTATACTATTTATAATTTCAACTTTATAAAGTATGGTTAACTTTTAAAGATATTCTATTTAGATTACTAGAGCAGATAATATCCATACCATGTTGCTTTTCTTAGATTCATAAATTCTGTGTTTGAAGAGAATTCAGGCAAGACACATCCATTTCTTAAGATGTTGCTCTGCTAGTTAAAATTTGATTAAGAAAAATTAAGTTCACTTGAAAAATATTGTTTAATCCTCATATTCAACTGTATATTCAAATGTACATGTATATTCTACAGTATGTATTTAAAAAAATTGAAACAGGTTTTTCTAGGTTTCTTAATAATTATACACTATAAAAATAACTATTTAATAATTGCATATTTTAATTGAAGATCTAATACCAACCTGCAACAAATAAATTGACATTTTTAATAAATACTCTGGCTATCATTAGTTATAATCTTTAACTGTCTGTGGTAGTTCATATTGCACTTTGAAATTTCCATTATGTGGAAAACCTTCCAGCACATTGTGTTGTTTTGATTGTATCATCATTAATTTAGCAAATGACTAAGTCATATGCTATGAGATAAAGCTTGCTCTTTTTTTTTTTTTTAAGACTTTATTTATTTGACAGAGAACACAAGCAGGAGGAGCAACAGACAGTGGAAGAGGGATAAGCAGGCTCCCGGCTCAGCAGGGAGCCCAATGCAGGGTTCAGTCCTGGGATCTTGGGATCATCACCTGACCAAACACAGATGCTTAATTGACTGAGCAACCCTGGAACCTAGAGATAATGCTTGCTTTTAATATACAAGGAAGGAAGTAGCTATTTTCTTGCTTCAAATTATGTCCACACAAGTTCAAAATGCACTTCAGAAAACCATATAGATATGTATATATACTCCGATGTGCCCCAATGTTGGAAAACAAATGGCAAATAAAATTGCAACTTTTTTTTTGGTAATGTCATTTTATTTACTTACCAATAATCTTATAACTCAAAAACAATCATGGGTCATAAGTTTTATCTTCATTAAATACAATTTGGTTCTGCAAAAAAAGTAGTTAGGCAATTCGACAAAGTTATAAAGAGGGCACAACTAGGCTTGACCCCATGTTTTTTGAGGAAAATTTAATGACCACCTGTATTTCAATGAATTATTTTTCTGTTGAAGATAAGATGAGAAGTGAAAAATTTATAAGCAAAATGTAGGTGTAACATATATCTTCCAATATATGAAGAGATATGTTAAGGACTTAACCCTAATAGGTTCCAGTCTATGTTTGTGCATGTTTATATAGGTATAGTGGATATTGTGTAGATAGGAGAAAATACACATATTTAAACAAATGATTATATGTGTAGGTTTTAATCTTATTTCTGGGAAATATAATGGATACAAAATACCACATATAACATACCTTTAAAATTTAAAGTGTTTTAATGAAGCAAAAATTCAAGTTTCATGATATAGCATTAAAAAAATAACATTTAAACTTCTCTTTGTGACCATTTGTAAAAGCATCTTGCTTTCTCCTTCAGTTAATCTTTCCCTGAATTTCAGATTCCTTGTCTCTCAATAATATATTCTGTTGGTTTCAGAGATCACTTTTCAATTGCTTTTCTTTCTTTCTTTCTTTCTTTCTTTTTTTTTTTTTTCAAGATTTCTTTATTTATTTTAGAGAGAGAGGGAGGGAGCAAGAGAAAGTGTTGATGGGGAGTTGTGTAGAGGAAGAGAAAAATCCAGGCAGACTCCACGCTAAACACAGAGCCAGACGCTGGGCTCAGTTTCATGACTCTGAGATCATGACCTGAGCTGAAACCAAGAATCCAATGCTGAAAGACTGAGCCACCCAGGCACTTCTGGAGATCAATTTTCAATATTTATAAGCAGCACATTCTCTTAAACATTCAATTTTTGAGATTTAGGTATATTTATGTATGTTGTCAGGAATGATTCCAATAGAACAAAATAGTCATCAATTATATTAGATATGACATCCCACTTTTTTGTATGTACTAAAAGTTGTGACTTTTTAAAAAGACTTATTTATTTATTTGAGAGAGAGAGAGAGTATGAGCACAAGCATGGGCTGGGGGAGCTGAGGGGGAGAGAGAATCCTCTAGTAGATTCCACACTGAGAGCAAAGCCCAATGTGGGGCTTGATCTAGTGACCCTGAGATCATGATCTGGGGTAAAATCAAGAACTGGCCACTTAACTGATTGACCCATCTAGTCGCTCATTTGTGATTTGATACTTAATATCCATATTACAAATTTTCCAGAATTTGGGAGTTTTGTTTTGAATCTTTCTTTCTTTTACAAACAATTTGCATGTACATCAACAAAAATGCATGTACATCATTGTTGGTACGCACATGAAAATATTATTTCACTTGTGTTTAACACCCAGAGGTACAATAGCTGTGCTATAAGGGCAGGCAAGTTCACTTGTGCTGGAAAATGAAGATTGTTTTCCAGAGCTGTTGTGTAAATAGAAACATTCAGCAGAAGTGTCTAAATTTCCACTGCTCCATTTTTTCTGCTTTTGATATTGCCGTTTACATCATTTTCCCCCAATCTATTGTGTGTAGAATGGTTTTTGACTATTATATGAATTTTCATTTCCAAGATTATTCATGAGATTGAAGATGTTCTCAGATATTTGTTGATGATATGTCTTTCCCTTTTAGTTAAATCACCTCAAGATTTTTGTTTGTTTTCTAATGAATTCTTTGCTCCTTTAAATAATTTGGAGTCTTTACCATTTCTGTATTTTAAATCTTTTACTGACTATGCATATTGTTAATATATTCACCAGACTTTTTACTTGTAATAGCTAATTCTTCTTAGTTTCTTCATTTTGAGATTGTCTAATTTATCATTTTTTTCTTTTCCTAATTAATTTTGGACATTTAAAACTTTCACTTGCTGAACTACTAAAGTTTGTCTTCTATATATTTTATTTGAAGATTTTCAAATTTTGCCTCCTACATGTATCTTTGTTATTCATTAAGAATTTATTTTTATGTTATAATGAATGACTCATTTTTCTCCACATGTATAATGAATGGATCCAACACCATTCACTTAATAATCCACTATTGCCCTGATAATCTACAATACCAGTTCTATTGGTATAAATTTTCCATATAAATAAGAAATGATATGATTCTGTGGATAGGTAAATTGCCCATTCCTGCACTATTGCTATGGTATTTGTTTTACTATAACCTTATAAGTAGCTGTGATATAAACTAGGACAAGTCTTCTCATTTGGTTGCTCTGCTGCAGTATCTTGTCTGGGTTTGGCTACTTTTTATTTTATATTAATTCTTGAATTATGCTTTAAGTTGCTTGGGAAACTTAATTGGATTAAAATTTGGAGAAAATAACATTTTTTTTTAATTTTTTTAAATTTTTTTTTCAGTGATCCAAGATTCATTGTTTATGCACCACATCCAGTGCTCCATGCAATATGTGCCCTCCTTAATACCCACCACCGGGCTCACCCAACCCCCCAGCCACCTCCCCTCCAAAACCCTTTGTTTGTTTCTCAGAGTCCACAGTCTCTCATGGTCTGTCTTCCCCTCCATTTTCCCCCAACTCACTTCTCCTCTCCATCTCCCAATGTCCTCCATATTATTTCTTATGCTCCACAAGTTTGACTCTCTCTGTTTGACTTATTTCACTCAGCATAATCTCTTCCAGTCCCGTCCATGTTGATACAAATTTGGGTATTTATCCTTTCTGATGGAGGCATAATATTCCATTGTGTATATGGACCATATCTTCTTTTTAATACGTTGAAGGGCATCTTGGTTCTTTACACAGAATGGTGACCATGGCCATTGCTGCTATGAACATTGTGGTACTGATGGCCCTTCTTTTCACTGCATCTGTTTCTTTGGGGTAAATACCCAGTAGTGCAATTACAGGGCCATAGGGTAGTTCTATGTTTAATTTCTTAAGGAATTTCCACACTGTTTTCTAAAGTGGCTGCACCAGCTTGCATTCCCACCAACAGTGTAGGAGGAGTCCCCTTTCTCCACATCCTCTCCAACACATGTTGTTTACTGTCTTGTTGATTTTGGCCATTTTAACTTGTGTAAGGTGGTATCTCAATGTGGTTTTGATTTGAATATCCCTGATGGCTAATGAGGATGAGCATTTTTTTCATGTGTCTGTTAGCCATTTGTATGTCTTCTTTGGATAATTGTCTGTTCATGTCTTCTGCCCATTTTTTGACATGATTATCTGTTTTGTATGTGTTGAATTTGAGGAGTTCTTTATGGATCTTGGATATCAGTCCTTTGTCTGTAGTATCATTTGCAAATATCTTCTTCCATTCTGTGGGTTACCTCTTTATTTTGTTGATTGTTTCCTTTGCTGTGAAGAAGCTTTTGATCTTAATGAAGTCTCAAAAGTTCATTTTTGCTTTCATTTCATTTGCCTTTAGAGACATGGCTTGAAAGAAGTTGCTGTGGTTGATGTCGAAGAGGTTATTGCCTATGTGCTTCTCTAGAATTTTGATAGATTCCTGCCTCACGTTTAAGTCTTTTATCCATTTTGTGTATGTTGTAAGAGAATGGTCAAGTTTCATTCTTCTATACATAGCTTTCTGATTTTCCCAGACCATTTATTAAAGACACTGTCTTTTTTCCACTGTATATTTTTTCCTGCTTTATCAAAGATTATTTTACCATAGAGTTGAGGGTCCATATCTGGGCACTCTACTCTGTTCCAGGGGTCTATGTTTCTGTTTTCATGCCAGCACCATGCTGTCTTGGTGATCACAGCTTTGTAAAAAAGCTTGAAATCAGTCAACATGATGCCCCCAGTTTTGTTTTTATTTTTCAACATTTCCATAGCAGTTCAAGGTCTCTTCTGGTTCCATACAAACTTTAGGATTGTTTGTTCCAGCTCTTTGAAAAAAATGCTGGTGGAATTTGGATCCGGATGGCATTGAAAGTATAGATTGCTCTAGACAGTATAGACATTTTCACAATGTTTATTCTTCCAATCCATGAGCATGGAATAGTCTAACATCTTTTTGTGTCTTCTTCAATTTCTTTCATGAGTGTTCTGTAGTTACACATTTAGCACCTCACCATTGATGGCTGCCAGCCAGGGCAATGGCTACCAAATCACATAGCTCTCAGAGCTGGATGAGGTTTTGTATTTGCAAGTGCCCTGGGGACCACGTTAAACAAAGAGACAGTGTTAAACAGAACCCTGCAGCAGCACCAGTGCAGAAAGAGCAGGCAAAATGTCAAGGCCCCCAGTTTCTCCCTGGATGGGATTTGACTGTATATTTTCCCAGCTGCTGCCTGAGACACAGGCTTCTAATTTGCTTGCATCTGGGAGCTGACTGGGATCCCCTAGGAGCCTAAATGGGCTTATAGATACTTTGCCTCCCATCTTCTCCTCCCAGCTCACTCCAACAATTAAAGAGTTGCCAGCTTCCCCTAGAAGGCACATGTGCACAACCTGTAAGACTGCCACCCAGGGGACTGCCTCCTATGTCATATAGCTCTGGGAGCTCTACATTTCTGGATCCCCCAGGACTCAAGACACAAACAGATAATTTTATATAAATGCACAAGTGTCTATTTCCCCTGGCTCAGCCCAGGGCCACTGAGAAAAAACACCCAGCTCCCAGTTTCTCCTGACAGGAAGTAGACTTTGTATCTGACATTCCAACTTTCACAACTGCTGAGAGAAAGGCTTCCAGTTAGCCCATATCTGGGAGCTGACTGGGCAGGCAATTAGTTGTCCTCTGGAGGTCTGAATGGGCATGGGGGAATTTCTCTTTGGGACACTGACTAGAAATGGCACACCATAATCTCCTGGGGACCGCTAAGAGCAAAGGCTAGGATTTGGAAAAGTACAAACCTTCTAGAGGCACCAGAATCCCATGCCAGGCTGAGGATTTTTGCATCTATATTCATCAGGGCTACTGGCATGCCGTTTTCTTTTCTTGTAATATCCTTACCTAGCTTTGGTATCAGAATAATGCTGGCTTTGTAAAATAACTTTGGAAATATTCTTTCCTATTAACTTCTCTGGAAGGATTTAGAAGGATTAGCATTAATTCTTTTTAAAAAAATTTAGTAGAATTCACCATCTGGTCCTGGACTTATCTTTGTTGGGCAACATTTTATTATTGCCTTAATCTCTTTATTTGTTATTGATCTATTCAAATTTTCTATTTATTTATGGTCCAACCTTTGTAGGTTGTATGTTTCTAAAATGTATTCCTTTCTTCCAGGTTATTCAATTTGTTGATATATGACTATTCAAAATAGTTTCTCTTTATCCTTTTCTGTAGCATTTCTGTAGCATAAATTGTAATGTCTTCCCTTTCATTTCTGATTTTTTCTTTTCTTTTTTTTTTTTTAGTCTAGCTAAAGACTTGTCAATTTTGTTTGTCATCTCAAAAAACCAATTCTTAGTTTTGTTGATATTCTTATTATCTTTCTAGTGTCTATTACATCTATTTTTGCTCTAAATTTGAGTTTAGTTTATTCTTCATTTCTCAGTTCCTTGAGGTATAAAGTAAGGTTGTTTATTGGAGATCTTTGTTTTTGGGGTTTTGTTTTGTTTAGTGTAGACATTTACTGCTATAGACTACTCAGAACTATTTTTGCTAAATCCCATTAGTTTTGGTGTGTTTTATTGTGTTTCCATTTCTGTTTGTCTCAATATATACTTTTTATTTCTCTTTCATAATCTTCTTTGACCCATTAGTTATTCAGGATTTGGAGGCCAAATGCTCTCAAGGATCCATATTTGTCACTGTAGTCCCATGTAACCACAGAATTTCTCTTGGTTTCTTTTTTTTTATCAGTGGTAGTCCTCTGCCTGGACCTAAATCAACTTTCTACATTTTTGACTAAGGCAAGAATTGGACAAACCTCCATGAAATAAATAAACTAAAGTCATCAGTTAAACTCCAAGAGTTTCTACAATCATTGAAAATGTTTGCCTTCTCTTCCTCCTATTCCATTTACAAAAATCTAATGCTCCCCAAAATGAGTGGCTTTTATATTTTAAATAATTTTCCTGATTGTTATCAGTGTAAGAATTAGCCTGTTACAGATTATACTATTTTATTTTGAAGAAGAAATCTCAACTCTGAATTTTGTTTTTTTCTAATTTTATTTATGTTTACAAAAGAGAGAGAGAGATGATGCATGTGTGCACATGAGTCAGGGGAAGGGGCAGAGGGAGAAAAAGAGCATTGAGCAAGGAGCCTGATATGGGGCTCAATCCTAGGACCCTGGGATCATGACCTGAGCCAAAGGCAGATACTTAACTGATGAGCCACCCAAATGGCCCTCAAATCTGAATTGTAGAAACTCAGCTCTGATAATATTTTTTCTTGACCAGGAGAATTTAGACCATTTACATGTATCACATTTTCCATATATTAGAATAATGAATATGGGTTAATTTCTATTCTTTTTGTAATTTTCTCTCCTACTCTGCCTTTAGCCACTTTCTTGAATTGATTGATATTGCATACTTTGCTTTGTTTTTTGTTACACTGTTTTCTTTCTCCTTATTCTTCTCCTTGGGAATTTCACACTTACTTATATTCATTAGTGAACTAAAAATTTTGCACTCATATTGAGCTTAAAAATAGCATGTGAATGCTATTTGATAGATTTTTTTTTTCAGTTCTGAAGCAATATAATGAACTTTAGATTATTTTGTCTTATTAATTTCTTAACATTCATTCTAGTCTTCTCTGGTATGTTTATTTTATATTGATTTCTTTATGCCACAATTTGGTATTATTATTCAGTATTATTTTAAATTGTTTAGATTTTTTAAACACTTTCTATTTCCTTTGATCATGATTCTATCCTCAGACTTCTTGGATGAATTTTATTTTTTTCCTTAAATTCATTCTTTAATTTTCTACAGAGATAATTTACCAGAACAAACCTTGCATACTACTGTATATTTGGAAATATTTCCCCCTTTTTATCAGCTTGGCAATCAATATGCAATTATTTAAGATACTATTTTGTTGTTTATTCTTCTGTTGTTACTGTTATGGTAGTAACAGTTTTTTTTTTTTGTTGTTTTGTTTTGTTTTTCATTTTTCTGTAAGTGATCTATCAGTCCTTCTTCTTTTTCTTTTTCTTTTTCTTCAGGACTCTCTAAAGATCCTCTTTTTTAATATTAAAAAATATTTTATTAGACAAAAATTAAAATGTATGGAAAAGTAACATCCACACACACTCGTCACCTGGAGTCAATATTTATTGATCTAGCCATCTTGTGTCATCTCCATCCACTTCCCACCCATTATTCCCAACCATTTCCTTTTCATCTTCTGATTATTTTCCAGTTAATCCCAAATATCATAAACATTTTATGTCCATGTCTCAAAGTTAAATAGTCTCCAGAAATATTTTAAAAATACTTTTGTCATCTAAATATTTCACAATAACTCCTTAATAAAATTTCTTAATAGTCTCATAATAATTCCTTACTAGAAAAGCTAGTCAGGGTATGAAACTTCCCCCAAATGCCCTATGATTATCTCTAACAGTTTATTAATTTGAATCAAAATTCAAATTAGTTCCAGAGATTGCAATCTATATATTCAATGCAATCCCTATCAAAATACCACCACAATATTCACAGAACTAGAACAACCCCAACATTTATATGGAACCACAAAAGACCCGAAGTAGCCAAAGAAATCTTGAGAGAAAAACACAGGTAGAGCTATCATAATCCCAGATTTGAAGATATACTACAAAGTTGTAGTAATCAAAAAGGTTGGTGCTGGCACAAAAATAGATGCATAGATCAATAGAACAGAATAGAGAGCCTGGAAAGAAACCCATGCTTATATGGCTGATTAAGCTATGACAAAAGAGGCAGGAATATACAATGGGGAAAATAGTGCCTTCAATAAATGGTGCTGGGAAAATTGGACAGCTACATGAAAAAAAAGGAACTGGATACTTCCTAATACCACACACAAAAATAAACTCAAATGGATTAAAGATCTAAATGTGAGACCTGGAACCCTATAAAATCCCAGAAGAAAATATAGCTAGTAATTTCTTCGACATCAATAGTAGCAAATTTTTCTTAGCTACGTCTCCTCAGGCCAGAGAAACAAAAGTAAAAATAAACTATTGGGACTCCATTGATATAAAAAGGTTTTGCACAGCGAAGGAAACCATCAACAAAACACAAAGGCAATCTACTGAATGGGAGAAGATATTTGCAAATGATATATTTAATAAGGGGTTAATACCTAATATATATAAAGAACTTATACAACTCAAAACTAAAAAACAAACAAACAACCTGATTAAGAAGTGAACAAAAGACTTGATAGACATTTATTTTTTCAAAAAAAAAAAAAAAGTAATACAAATGGATAACAGACACATGAAAAGATGCTCAACGTCAGTAGTAGTCAGGGAAATGTAAAACTAAAGATTTTCTCTTTATCTTTGGTTTTGGAGTTTCCCTGAGATATATCTGGATGTGGATGTCTTTTTACTTACCATTCTTGGAAGTCAACTGGGCTAATAGACTGTGAGAATTGATGTCCTTCAGTTATGTATAAGTCTTGGTCATTTTTCTCCTCAAATATTCACCTTAGGATTAACTTTCTTTGAAAATAATGTGTTGTTTTTTTTTTTTTTTTTAAATGTTCAGTTAACATGTAGGTTCATTTTAGTAAATTTGTGGTATATGAAAATTTCAAAAAACACTTTTAAACACAATCCCAGAAAATGATCGCTGATAACATTTCAGTATATGCAACTATTTATACTTTAGTAAAATTTTAAAAGTATATCAAAAACAACGTAATACAAAATTATTTGATAAACTATTTTCCAAGTTAATAAGTACTGTTGTACAACAAAATTTTAGTGACTTCGTTATATTATATATCAAAACCAATTTAACCAATTATCTATCTTTTAGAGATGCAATTCCAACTTTCTATTCTTAAGCTTTGTTATTAAGAAATAATAGTGATAAAAACAGGCAGAAATCTTTACCTTTAGAGAATTTGCAATCTTGCTTGGTGAAACCAACACTAAATGACATAGAATAGTGTATACATAATATTTCGTATTGTGCTAAATGCTGAGAAAGGAATTTATAGATTAGCAGAGTTTGCTGTGTGAAATATAAGTGACCAGGAAAGGTTTCTCCAAGAAAGTAGTTTGTTGAAGACATGAATCAGAAACCAGTCACATGGATATCTGGCAGAACATTCCAGAAAGAAAGAAAAACAAGTACAATTCCCAAAGTGGCAGCCTGCCATGGGGATGAGGCCAAAATGCTGGATTGAAGTCGACATGAGAGGACAGTTGGGGGTGACATTGGGAGGTAGCAGAGGGTCAGGTCATGCTGAATTTTAGGAGTCATATTTGGAATTTACCTTTTACTGTAGAAGAAACAATAAGTCTTCTGGGGATTCTTTAAGGAAAAAATGAGTAGCACAATCTGAATTAGTGTTATTTTGGCTATCTAGTCAAGGATAGAGCAAAAGGTGGACAAACAGAGAAGCAGTGAGATTAGTTAGGCAGTTGCTTTAATGCTCAAAGCCAAAAATAGGGATTCTATGAGGGAGGCAGCAGTGGAAATTATATGTTGTGTTCAAATTCTGGAGCAAGAGGAAATAGTAATTTCTGGCAGGCTGGTTATGAACAATTAAGACTGTGGAAAGAGAGTTTTAAGAGTCAGGCAAAGACATCAGATCATATTTATTGGTAGCATAGTGCATATCTCTACTCATGTAATTTTAAGGCCTTGAACATGAAATGCTCCATCAACAGTTATGTAGGTTTTATATATTTTTCTATTTATTATCAAGTAACTTTCCAGTATGCTTTTTCCTAATTTATGGCTTTTTTTTTTTTTTTTTAGTTTATGCATTCCTGACCTGTGCAGTATAAGTATTTCCTTTCACACTCCTGAATACTAATATTGCCATTTTTAATTCCTGTGCATTTTATGAATAAAAGAGCATCTCAAATTGATTTAATGTGTTCTTTAATTAGAACAAACAGATGGATTTTAAACAAACTTAATTTAAAATACTTGAGCAAAAAAAAGGTAAGATTCTTCCTACTTATTTTATTCTTTATTATTACTTGCTGTCCATGTCTTTAATTCGTGTAGTAAATAGAGGTTCAGTCATTTGTCATTTCTTGCCTAATGGACATTGTAATCCTCTAACAAGTTTTGAGAGTTTTCTACTATTCCCCTTGGACGTTATTCCCCAATTTCTTTTTTTTTTTTTTTTTTTTTTTGGCCAGGCAGGACATTGATAGATGGCCTAATCTCTCCTGCTAACAACTTAGATTCTTGACTGAGTGGCTCAGTTTGAAAGAGAGAGTAAATTGTAATACTCAGAGATATCTAGCAAGGACAGTTACATCCACTGGCAGTGATACTATACAGGAGTAGGTGAAATGCATTGACTGACTATTCTTAATTATTAGTTTCCACAGACATGCTAGATGAAGCCCTATTTAAAAATTACTTCTCAGGCCTTTTAGTGACCCATTCACATTCTCATACCTTTAAAATAATTCTACTTGCTTATAACAGCCAGAGTTAATTCTATTGCTTGCAACCAATAACCCTGATGGTACTGACTGTAATACCTCACTAGCCTTACACGGTTCTTGCATACTGTTATCTGTCAAATACTTTAATGGGGCAAAGATATTTTTATTTATTAGAATTCCTCTTGATGACCACATTGCATATACTTGGAAGAAGTATTTTGTTAAGCCACTTGGAACTGACAATGAGATCTTCACTAAATGATTAATCATAACACAAGAAGAGAATTGGGTTATTTCTGAGAAAGAGACAGAGAAAGAGAATGCAGCTAGTGAGATGGCATAAGGCCCTAGACTGGACAATTTGATTGTTCCTTGTTAAAAGTAGAACAAGGAGCACCTGGGTGGGTCAGTCAGTTAAGCCTCTGACTCTCGATTTTGGCCCAGGTCATGATCTAGGGGTGGTGAGCCCCACATGAGGATTCCCCACCTAGTGCAGAGTCTGCTTGTCTCCCTCTCCCTCTCCCCTCCCCACCGGTCATGTGCACTCTGTCTCTTTATCTCTCTCTAAAGTAAATAAATAAATATTTCAAAAAGCAAAACAAAACAAAAGAATTGTTAAAATATTAATACTGCCATCAAATTTGAAAATATGGGCCAAACGGGAGTTGGAATCTATTATAGCAATGTGAATATAAAATGACTCAAGATAATTGTTCACAGTAGTGTTATAGCCATATTATTAATAAATACGCAAGTCATCCTAAAAGAAATTAATAATAATATATTTAAAGACTAATTCTCAAAATTTTTGTCTCTGTTACTTATATTCTTTTCTATCATAAACATAACTGAAGTATGTGAGAATTAGGCCTTTTGTTTTAGGAGGCTATTTTGTTTAGATTATTTGAATGCATTCCACTATCTTTTCAGTTACAATTCATTCATTTTGAATTCTTATTTTGAAAAAAATGGCACATGTATACAAAACTGAGCAGAAATTGGGTGTGATAGGGTTCCCCTGGATCAGAATATGTCATTCTGTTTTCACAAAATATTACTTATCAGTATAAATAATATTATGTCACATATTGATGAATACTACTTTAATTGCAAGTGACTGAAATCAATGTTAACTATGTGAAACAAAAAAGGAGGGGTGAGGGAGATTTATGGTTGAGACACAGGGATACTTCATGAAATACACAGGGGAGTTGAGCAAAAAGTGTCTTGTTGAGCAAAACCACAACTGGGAACTTGATAAACATAATTAGGGCTAGAGTATTTGTTTGAGTTTGGGTTTTTCTATCTGCTTGTGACTTCTGTATTTTTCTGTAGCTTCAATTCATTTTTCTTTCTTTCTAGACATTTACTTTCTATATGTTACAGAAAACCAGGCAACCAGTATCTATTTAGAAATTTAGCCACTATGAGGAACACATAAAACCAATGAAACTTTGGTCTCCAAGTTAAAAAAAAAAATCCTGAAGAAGGGACATTTTCTACCAATTGTTAAAAAGACCACATAGCGGGGCGCCTGGGTGGCTCAGTGGGTTAAAGCCTCTGCCTTCGGCTCAGGTCATGATCCCAGTGTCCTGGGATCAAGCCCTGCATTGGGCCCCCTGCTCAGCAGGGAGACTGCTTCCTCCCCACTCTCTGACTGCCTCTCTGCCTACTTGTGATCTCTCTCTGTCAAATAAATAAAAAAATCTTAAAAAAAAAAAAAAAGACCACATAGATATAAAATATCTTTTGGATTCAGAAATTATCTATGACTTAGTAATCCAGTAATTATTACAATGCAATCACTATTAATTTATAATATCTCTAACACCATAGTGTGTCATACATGTTATGTGTCCTGGGCAGTATCTTCGTATGGATTCTCTGATAGATTAGTCACTAACAAAATTTTATGAAATAATGTCCGCTTTAATTTTTGAGTCCTACAAATGTTTAATGCAGTGTCTAGCACAGAGAAAACTTAATAAAAATGTATAAAATACTGAATGTTTCAGTAAAAATCAGTAATCTGCTGAAGATTTAATTTTAATAATAACACTATAAACTGCTTAGAGTTGATTCAAGGTTCAGCTGATTATACATCTATTTTATTTGAGTAACACTAAAGAGTTTGATCTCTCATAAAGTTTTGATCTCCCATAAAGTTTAATCTTATATTTTATCTAGAACACAACTTCTCTGTTCTCTTCAAGTTTACTACAAAGACTAAACTTACCCATTGAAAGCAGGAGTGCTCCATAAAGTTATTGAATCAAAGAAAACAAGACAGAAAATGGAAATCGAAATTAGCAGCAAGAAAAATTCTGGTGTCAGAAGAAATTATCCAGGAAAAAATAATGTATTTAGCAATTTGACTGAGAATATATTGTATTTATTTCCTCCAAATTGAATCATAATATCTTTTTTGCAGCCTTGATAATAAATGTATAATATAACTGATAACTCCAAATGTGCATACTAAATCATTATCACAAAAAAGTACTTGTATAAAGAGCCCTTTAAATAGCTTGAAATAAGTCATAAGTTTAGCTAAAGCTTTTAACTATCAAAACATATCTCAAATTTTAATATTTCTTCTATAAAAACTCCCTTTTATCTAAATATTATTAATGGAATAAAATGGCATCATTTCTTTTATTTCCAAATGTCTAGCTATGTAATATAAAATTAAAAATTCAAAAAGTTAAGGGAAATACAACACTAAAATAAAATTCTGCATCTTTCTTGAAATTTTACATTTCTTTTAAATTTAAGCAAAATAAATCAATACACATGCATTTTGCATATGTTTCTCACATAAGCTTGTACAATAGCACTGATAAAAAATTAATTCCTTGCCCTCCTGCTATTCTTGACAAACAGGCTAGCTTCTGGGGAAATTCACAAGATAAGTCATCTGGCTACATTCTTATAAAAACACAGGCTGTGAGAGGCACTAACTGCATTTTTAAAAATGATCGTGTTTATAATACATATTTTAGTGATTTTTCTTCCAACTGAGAATTATTTTCTATAAAATCTCAGCACAGCAATAAGAAAAATAGGCTTCCGTGAATGTAGGTATCAAAACACCTTCTTACAAAGTCTTTTCAAAACTCTTAGGAAAGCTTCTGAAAAAGGAACAAAATATATTTTAACCCTCAAAAAGAGAAACACACATTTCAGTTTCCAACAGAAATTCAATCTATATTTCCTGTTAATGGGTAAAAATTCAGTTTGTATGCAAACTTTCTCACACCCTATTCCCAATTTGATTCTCCCAGTCTGAGTAGCTAAGAAGTCACTTCTCTGAGTTCATCACGGTTTCAGATCATCAGCATAAACTGCCAGGATCCTCAGACAATTGTTAAATTGTGTTTTTCTTCATTATGTATTTATGCACTTTTGTTCCCAGTGGTTAATGAAAATACATAATTAAACCCTAAAGGAATAAAGGAGAATCGCCTTATATAAGAAATGAACAAATTTAAAAGTGGAGATAAACACAAACAAAACAAAACAACATAAACAATACCTTGCAATTAACATTCTTATTTGGAATTGAAAGGATCAGATACATATTTATATTTTTGTATTTAGAATTACATAGTGCAGCAATAGAGTTAGAATTTATAATTCCGAAGGTAAGCAGAGGAAAAGAGAAATTATTAAAAGAAAAGTTTTGGTTCACTTGCTTTTAACAGTTGTGTTTTGTAACACGGGTGGCCCATTCGGATGGTGGAATAAAAAGATGATTTAAATTAAAACCTCAGTAAATTGAATACTAGAATTTCCTTGGCTAGTATCACAACTCTGCAATATATTCTCTTCTCTCATAATGAAGAAAGGGAGATAGTTATTTTCAATCTCACATCGAAAGGACTTTATGAAAGGAGAAAAGAGAGTTTGATATTTGCTGAAGTCTGCTTACAGAACTCGAAGGGTTCGTTTCAGGAGGACTTAATAAAGGATGGATGCTGGAGAGGCACCTTCTTGAGGACAGCTCCTAGAGTGTGTTGGGGCTAGGAAGGCTTAGAGCTGTCTCTCAGGAGAAAGAAAAAAGGCTGGAGGGCATCTATTTTTATATCTTTCTCAGTTGATGGCCTGAGGAGGCCTGCCTGGACCCTATCAGTAGAGTTAGGGGAGGAATTTTAAGTGGCCATCTGGTGGAAATATAACTTCTCTTAAGTGAAACACAGGTGAGGGGTCCTCAGCAGAGGACAGTTTGAAAAGTCTACAAAGCATTCCATGAAAATTAGAGCATCAATTACAACCACTGCAGAAGTCTCAAATGGAGCATGTTAAGACAAAGGGAGAGTATAAGTTTATCTCCATGGAATCAGAATGTGCCCATTATATAGTATATTAATCAGGTGTCTCTAGAGAAACAGACCGTAGGACCTGTGTGTATGTGTGTGTGTATGTGTATATTAGTGTATTATGTATATATATCATAGGATGTGTGTATGTATGTGTGTATATATATAGTGTGTGTGTATTAGTGTATTGTGTATATATATCATAGGATGTGTGTATGTGTGTGTGTATATATATAGTGTGTGTGTATTAGTGTATTGTGTATATATATATATCATAGGATGTGTGTATGTGTATGTGTGTATGTGTGTATATATATATATATATATATAGTATGTGTGTGTGTTTGTGTATATACATAGTGTGTGTGTATACATATACATATATATCAATGCATCTAAGTGTTTATCATCTGTCTGTCATCTATCTATAAAATAGAGAGAGAGGGATATTTTAAAAACTGTCTCCTGTGATTATTGAGGCTGACAAGTTTAAATTCTGCAGGCTAAGCCAGCAGGCTGAATACCCAAGGAAGAACTGCAGTTTGAGTCCAAAAGCAGTCTACTGGTAAAGTTTCCTCTTCCTCCAGGGAATTTTATTTTTTGTATTAAAACCTTCAGCTGATTGAATGAGGCCCACTCACATAATGGAAGATAGTCTCTTTTACTCAGTCTATGGATTCAATTTTTTTAAGTTTGTATTTAAATTCCAGTTGATTAGTGTAGAATGTAACATTACTTTCAGGTGTACAATATAGTGACTCAGCACTTCCATACAACACCTGGTGCTCATCACAGGTGCCCTCCTTAATCCCCATCCCTTCTTTCACACATCCACCCCCCCACTTCCCCTCTGGTAACCGTCAGTTTGTTCTCTAAAGTTAAGAGTCTGTTTCTTAACTTGCCCCCTCCCCTTTTTTCCCCCTTTGCTCATTGGTTGTATTTTTTAAATTCCACATTTGAGTGAAATTCTGCAGTATTTATCTTTCTCTGCCTGACTTATTTCCCTTAGCATAATACTCTCTAGCTCCATCCACATCATTGCAAATGGCAAGATTTCATTCTTTTTATGGCTAATATTCCGTTGTGTATTTATATGAGTATATATATGGCTGAGTAATATTCCGAATGTGTGTGTCCTTATCCATTTATCAGTTGATGGACACATGGGTTGTTTCCATATCTTGGCTATTGTAGATAATGCTGCTATAATCATCAGGGTGCTTGTATCCCTTTGAATTAATATTTTTATATTCTTTATATGCTCTAATTGCTGGGTTACAATTCTATTTTTAATCATTCTATTGATTCAAATGTTAATCTTATCTAAAAAATATCTTAATGGAAATGTCTAGACTGTTTTCTCTTAATTTTATTTTAATTGCAGTATAGTTACATACAGTGTTGTATTAGGTGTTTGATTAAATATCTGGGTGTCATGGCCTAGCAAAGCTGACACATAAAATTAATCTTTACAAATAGGTAGATATTTTAATCAATAAAATGAATTTTTTTTAACTAAAAGAGATTGGAAGATTTTACTATATAAAAGTGAAAAGAAAAGCCATGCGATTGACCTTAAATTGCATCAATGAGATTAGGAAAATTTGTTCTAAATGCAGTCAGTCAGGGGAAAAATGATTTTGCTTCCATCAGACCTTAAAATAATATAATGTACGAATGGTAACAAAGGGAAGAGGAATCCCCCTGCCTCTCTCTCTCTCCTCTCTCTTTCTCAGCTATTATGGATTCAAACATAGGGAAAAAGAAATTCTATTTCCTCTAGTAAAAATAATCTCATATTCACTTTAATATAAAAGTGTATCAAAGTCTGTTCAGTTTAGCCTACAAAAAGGTCAATTACAAGTCATAAGTATCAATTTTACCATTCCTTTTGCCTATCTTAATCCCTACTCTGGTTAACTCTAAAGTATTACCTCCTTTGTGCCTAATTCTAGATGAGTGTATATGTTTGAAAAACTCAGAAAACTCTACTGGTTGCACTCATTTTATATTCAAGACAAAAAATATCTAATAAGTTCTATATGTTTCCCAATTTGTCCACCACATTTTTCTACTCGACTTTCCCACTTTCCTAGATGCCTTTTTCACAGATTCTCTTATTCTTTAAGCCTCCAGAAATTATTCTTCTCCTAAATTCTACTGATAAACATGTTACTTATTTTTCAGTGAAAATAAGAGCAATTAAAAAAGACATTCCACACATTATTTTTACACATAAATAAATTTGCTTCCACAGAAATTGCTTTAATTGTTAGGACAGGTAAACACTTAGCAGCAACCTCCTTGGTAAATTCGATTTCATCCCTTCTTGTACACCAAGAACACTGCTCTAGGAATTATATTCTTCCTCTTAACCATCATTGTGATTGAACAAACAAATACTATAGGTATACCAGTAAAAGACACTCTAACATCTCCTACATACCAAAAGAAAAATATATATTTTCTTGATCTTGCTTTTCCCCTAAGCAACTACCTCATTTCTCATCTCCCTTTGAAATCCAAACACTTACATAAACATCATCACACTCACTATCCCCATTTCTTCACTTCCAATTATTACCTGAATTTATTCTGGTCAGACCATCTGGCCTGGTAGTTTAAAGAAACTTCTTGTCAAGGTCACAAGTGGCTTCTATATTGCCAAGTCTAATGCAAAACCTTTAGCTTTCATCTTACTGGAACTGCCAGGAGTAGTTGACAAAGTTAATCATACCATCCTTCGTGCGAAACTTTCTTCATGTGAATTCTGGGACAGTATTCATTTTGGTTCTCTTGTAATATGTGTGACTCCTACTCAGTTTCTTCTGTAGATTATTAACCAACTTCTAAGATGTAGGCCTCTGTATCTTAGAGGGGCCATTCTCTGTTTGTTGTTGTTGTTGTGTTTTTTGTACTCATCACTGAGTGTTTTTGAGTTTTGTGCCTGCAAATATCATTAACATACTAAGGATTTCAAACTTTGCCTCTTCACACTAGATTCTACCTTTAAACTCAGATTTGTATGTCCAACTGCAAACCTGGCATCTCCATTTAGAAGTTACCTCAAACCTAATAAATCTGGGACAGAAGATATCCTTTAGGTAAAACTACTGTCTCAGAGTCTGACACTTCATTTGTGGATAATACATTAACTACATACTGTGGCACACACATAGAGACACACAAAAATGCACTAATAAGAAAACTGAAACTATGATCTCCTTCTCTTTCATACTGCATTCAAATCATCTTAATATAAAAAAAAAGTTTCATTCACAAAATCTGCAAACACACATACACACACACACACACCCCACACCACACACTCACAGTCCAATCACCCTTTCTATTCTGGTTCAAACTGAGGTAATCTGTCACCTGGATTATTTCAATATTCTCTTAACTGTTCTCCCTCTTTTCAACATGCAATCTGCACGTAGCAGTCCTACATATACTTTCTAGCTCCGTCCATGTCATTGAAAATGGCAGGATTTCATTCTTTTTTTATAACAGGATTTCATTCTTTTCTTTTTTATGACTGAATAATCTTCATTCATTCTGCTATTGATGGACATTAGGGCTGCCTTCATAATTTGGTTATTAGCAATAATGCTTCTATAAACATAGGGGTGCATGTATCCCTTTGACTTATAGTTTTTGTGTTCCTTGGGTAAATACCTAGTAGTGCAATTGCTGGATTGTAGGGTAGTTCTATTTTTACTTTTTTGAGGAACCTCCATACTGTTTTCCACATTGGCTCCACCAATTTGCATTCCCGCCAACACTGCAAGAGGGTTCCTTTTTCTCCAAATCCTCACCAACACTTGTTTCTTGCTAATGTATTTGTTCATTTCCTTTCCCCACCTGAATGTGAAACTATGATGGAAAAAAATTTTATCTGCTTTGTGTAATTATGTAGTCCCTCCACCAGGGACACAAACTAATATTCAGTAGATGTTGAATAAATATTGTTCAAAGATAGGAAAATGGGTAGATGGATGGATGAATGAATCAAAGGATACATGGATGGATGGAGGGGTAGAGGAGAGTTATATTGTGATATTAGAGTTAGAAATATTTAGACCACAGACCAAACACCAAGGAGTAACTAAAACTTTTAGAAACACTTGTACAATTTGAAACAGAGGATATCATTTCAATTATAAGAGAAAGCTCTAAGGGTAAAGCAGTATTCTAGGTAAAAGGGAATTTACTCTTCATTTGTGATGACAGATCTTAGCCTTACAAGTTTACCAATGCTGGAACAAGAAAAAAATATTTTAAGCATAAAGACAACATGGAGATAACAAAGAACTGAAGCGGTCAGAGGAATGATGGCAAGAGAAATCCCGCTGGCATCTGCATGGATACATGTAGAGGTGAAGTAGTGGAGGACATAAGAGATGATGAGTTTTTCAGAGAGTCTCTTCAGTTGTTGATAGTATCAAGCAGAGCTGAACACCTTGCCCTTAAAGTTTGGAACCATAAAAACAATTTTTCTAGGGTATATCATGAAATGACTAGCAACTGGCTTTACATACTTCCCCTTTCTTACTGTTTAATTTCAAAACTTTGTTAAGTTTTGACTGAAGGGAAGGTTTCTGATTGACTTGATGGAAATCTCCAAAATATATCTATGGAATTATTTCATGTTAACGGATTTTATAAAATCACAGAGATAGCAATTTAATACTTGTAGTCAATTTTTATAGCATAACAACTAATATTTATCTATGATCCTCTCAACATGGCTTTTGATACAGTTTGCTTAAGTCAATAACATTACTTATAATACTATAGAAGGGCCTGGCATTTTCATGTTTTTCTCCTTTCTAAATTGCAATCATTTCTGTAATGAGCACTCAGGCACAGAATTCTCTACAGATTTGAATGAGCGACATTTGATCAGGCTATTCCAAAGATAAAGAAAAAAAAATATGCAGGAGTTTAGAAGAAAGTCAACCTACAATAAGTGTGGTCCTACAAATATTATATTTTCCCGCTAAAAGGAAATTGGTAGTAGATAGTTTTATTTAGCAAAACAGTGAGCTAGACTATTTTACCCACACATACAAAGTTTATTTGATAGGAAACATCATTATAATTTCACCATAAATTTTTCAATATGGTTATATGCAGTAGTACTGCTGCCTCTACTTTATAAATAGTATTTTCTCAATTATGCTGAAAACAAGGGAGTTATAACATATCACATATTGGCTTTCAACATTCTAGCCATCGTTTAGGAATAATAAGTCTGCTGTCTTAAAAACTGAATAAGATTTTATCTAGAGTAGTTTGCTATCATAATAATAGAGACCCTTGGAACAATATAATGAATGAAATCTGACTAAATAAATAAGCTTATTCATCTTCAGATCTATACAAACATCCCAGCACATATCAGACAAAAATTAAAATTGTGCATAGGGGACAGGGGAGCTTAGGATTCATTTCATTTTCATTGATTAATAGATTTCTCATTTCGGCCAGGAGATAGCTGCAAAACTTCCATCTATGCAAGTAATTAATTGGATAGTCTTGTTATTTTCCTATCTAAGGGGAATGAGCAAGTGACGCCCAAGTTTAGGTGAAATAATAAATAGGCTTCTTTTTGTCATCTTGCTAACATTTTTCCACTCTTGTTTTTCAATTAATGTATAAATGAAAGTGACCTCTCTAGCGCTACTATAAAACAGATTTTATAACAGAAGAAAATATTTAATGTTTCTATGGTGCATGAGGAACACTGTAAATGTTACAGTTTAGAGAAAATAAAGGTGATATTATGTATTCCTCATTGTCATACAAAAACCTAAGAGCAGATCGGTAAAATTCATTTACTTATGTTAGATTTAGAAATGTTATAACAGGGACGCCTGGGTGGCTCAGTGGGTTAAGCCTCTGCCTTCGGCTCAGGTCATGATCCCAGAGTCCTGGGATCGAGCCTCACATCGGGCTCTCTGCTCAGCGGGGAGCCTGCTTCCCTCTCTCTGTCTGTGCCTGCCTCTTTGCCTACTTGTGATCTCTGTCTGTCAAATAAATAAAGAAAAATCTTTAAAAAAAATAAAAAACTAAAAAAAAAGAAATGTTATAACACGAAATATTCTGTTATCTTTCACTTAATAGACTAATAGAGAATTTAATCTAAAATATTTTCCTGAAAACTTTATTAATGAGATGTTTTTATAAAGTAGCTGTTACAATATACAATACATATCCTCTGATTTAATTAAAAGAGGACCCTTCCTAAAAATACTTGTTGTGGAGGTTTAATAAGAAATTAACTAGGGGCACCTGGGTGATTCAGTCAGTTCAGTGTCTGACTCAGGATTTTTGGCTCAGGTCATGATCTCAAGGTCCTGGGATAGAGCCCCGGGTCTCTACACTCAGCGGGGTGTCTGCAGTCTGCTTGAGGATTATCTATCTCTGTCTCCTTCTGCCCCTCTCCTGCCTGCACACTCTCTATCTCTCTTTCTCTAAAATAAAAATAAATAAATAAATAAAACTTTTTAAAAAAGGAAATTAATTAGCTACTATCTAGTCATTTCTAATAGCTAATCGAATCCTTCCCCGTTAAAATTTATTTTGAGTTTGTTCATATTTGTTTCATTGTAAATACTGTTGTCACTTCTTCACATTAAATATGCACACTTGACAATATATATAAATCATAGATACATATTCCATGTTATACTGTCATTATCAGTATTCTAGGATTACTTGGTTAGACAGAATTTGAAATCACCTGCCAAAACTTAAGTTAGTCTTTGAATAGAAACTTTGAGAACTTTTCCTCTTTTTGAATTATTAACAGAAAAAAAAATATATAATAAATATTTCTGCTAATTAAATATGTGCAATAGATGAAACAAAAAACTGATGGTACTTATTATTTTTGAGGAGAAATCAAATATATATATTTATTTTTAATATTTTCCAGGTTACATGATATTTACAGTGATATGTGTAGAAATTATAAAGTAACTTTGGGCCATATTTAGAAGGATGAAGCTGTCGAAGGATGAATACTTATTTGCAACCAAAACTATTCATAATACAACCTTTTGCCAATAGATCAGAACCAATTATAGCTGCAAATATAATAAAAGATCTTCTGTGATCAGAGTGCTAGATTAAAAACTGGAACTCTGGGGTTCTAGATTTACTTCACTTCTGATCTACATTACCAAATAATAGACCCTAAGTAAATATTTCAAAAGCATGCACAAGTGAATAGATGACAGCTTAAAGACTTACTGTGTTCATCTATCAATGTAAAATAAAATTTCAAAATCATTGCGTTTTATACCCACTATTTTTCTTCTGTTATTAGTTCTGAAATCAAGAGGCACCTGGGTGGCTCGATTGGCTAAACTTCTGCCTTGGGCTCAGATCATGATCTCAGAGTCCTGGAATCCAGCCCCACATCAGGCTCTGAGATCAGCAGAGAGTCTGCTTCTACTTCTCCCTCTGCCTCTCACCCTGCCTGTGCTCTCTCTCTCTCTCTCAAAAAAACAAAACAAAACAAAACAAAAAACAAAACAAAAAAAAACTTTAAAAAAGTGTTCTGAGACTAAATAGAATATCTATAGCATATATTTATAAATGGTGGAAATTAGAACTTCCCTGTAGTCACCTCAGATACAGTGAATACTAGGTCTGCTGTAGAGAGACTAATGCCACATAAAAACCAAAATAGTACCACAAAACCACAAAGACACAGGTCTTAGCATAGTTCTTGACTGATTGGAATTATTTAAGGAATTCAGAATTGTTGAACCAAGTGGAAATTTTCCTGTTTTCCATCAGTCCAACTGATATTCCATTAGACACGTGGTTTATTTAGTTTAAAGTAAATCAGCCTCTTGAATTCTCAGCTAATATCTGTATAATCTTTATAGCTTTGAGTTTAGTTAATTTTTTTTCACCCTTCAGTCATTTAAAAATATTTTGAAGTAATTTTTATATAACATTTTGAATCTATGATTAGTAACAGATGGGCCAATGCTAACTACATCAGCAATAACATTACCAATGGCAGCATCAGCACATATCATGTGAAAAAGCATTCTAAATGAGTAACTTGCCATCTAAAGAAGAAACACATCTTAGGGTTTTTCTTAATTACCACATAATTACATTTTATCTTATCATAACTGCTTTCCAATTTATATGACCACAAACATGAAGTGTTTCAAGGAACCTATTTTACAAAAACTTACTCAGAAAAAAAAAAAAAAAAGTAAATTTGTTTTCATGGAGGCTGTCTCACTTTTTTATTTTCATTGCCTACTGATAAAATGGAGTGGAGTAATTACATTCTTGCATTAATCTCTGTGTGATAGCCCTGTGGGAAGAATGCTAGCTCTAGGAGACAGAAGTAGTAACAGACAGTTACCACAGCATGCATAAAAAAGGCATGGATAACACCAATCCATAAGCAGACACTGCCAAAAGGAAGTAGTTGGCCCCTGCCATGCTGGAACAGCAGCGTGTCAAGCAGTCCCACTCTCCTGAGAGTCTAAAGATGAGATCTAATTAGACGTTAGATCAATGTCATTCAATTGCAGAATGACCACACCAACACTTAATTCTAAGCTGGAAAATAAAGAAAAAAATGGTGACATGTATTTCTTCCCATTATAGAACAATCTGGTCAAAATGACAATTGGAACTCAGGCATATTTTCTTCTTTCCTCTTTGAAATTTCTAGAGAAAATATCAACAGATACTTTAACATATCATAATTAAAAATCATATAAAGAATTGAAAAGTCTTTGCCTTTTAGGAATAAATGGAGATCATAAGAGTAAAGCATTTTTAAAATGTCTAATATGTATTGTAATAAGGGTTCAACACAACATAAACAGAAAGAAGCCATAGGTGCATACACGCACATGCATACATGCAAAACCACATATCTAGATCCTATTTGTAATAGCAATAATGGCATAAATATATTGGAAAAATTAAACAGTATGTAGAAGATAGAATCAAAAGCATTCTGAAAATTCAGAAAAATTAAATAATTTTATCTAAAATGATTCTTTTGTAAGAGACACTATTATTCTATATACTACTAGTATCACAGAACACAAAAAATAATGATGTTGTGGCATCATCAATTTTAAGTGCATCCCTGTATCAAAATGTTATTTATAAAAATGTCTAAAACTCAGTTAATACAGAAAATGAGGAAATATGCCATTTTCTAATGGCTTATTGTAATTAGATCAACTGCTTTCAAACTTCATATATATATATGAATATATTTGTTGACATATGAGTCTAATTAAAGCCCCATATATATAAATATATATCTGATATATATGTATAAATCAAAGACATTCTTCTGAAAAGATCATGTAATAAAAATAAAATGAGTTCTTATACAGAATAGCAATGAAAGTGGATTTGTCGTGCTAGATAATAAAATATGTATAAAAGTACAGTGATTAAAGAGGGCACTATTAGAATAAGAATGGTCAGTGGAAGGTAAAAGAAAATAAAATCACTCATCATGAAATAAAAATTAGTAAGAAATAAGAATAGAAATAAGAATAAGAAATAAACAAGAATCACACTATCAGCTTCAATGTGAAAGGGTGAATGATGTAAAAATATCATTCAAGAAAACAGAAATAAAAGTTAAATCATATTAATGAGTAGGAAGTTTCCTTAAAATAAATACGTGAATTTCAAAATTTCATCAGTAAAAATCATGCAACTCCAATGAAAAAATCCTAACAGAAATTTTGCATGTAACCTAAATAGCCAATTTTAAAATTTATGTAGTAAAGCAAGATCTAAATGAAGCAAAGGACTTCCTAATATAAAAAAAGAAGATGGGGAAATTTCCTTACCATATACTAAAATACGTTAAGTCAGAAGTAATAAAGTGTGTACAGAATTTAGAAGCAGACCCACAGATAGAGTTGTATCTTTTACACAATAGATACAGTTGTATCTATTACACAAAGACAATGCAGAGCATAAATATTCGATAAATGCTGCTAAGATAATTGGTTACCTTTGTGGGTGAAAGAAATTGATAGCTACTGAACAACATACACAAAACTTATTGATATCAATTAAAGACCTGAATGAGGAGCATCTGGGTGGCTCAGTGGGTTAAGCCTCTGCCTTTGACTCAGGTCATGATCTCAGGGTCCTGGGATCGAGCCCTGAATTGGGCTCTCTGCTCAGTGAGGAGTCTTCTCCCCCCTCTCTCTCTGCCTGCCTCTCTGCCTACTTGTGATCTCTCTGTCAAATAAAAATAAATAGATAAATAAATAAAGACCTAAATGAGGAAAGCATTCTTTCTAAAACTTATAGATTATATGATAAATTATATTTGTTTCAGATAAAAAATTCTCAAGTAACTACTGAAAATATATACTATATTATATGTTAACGTAACACATAATCAAACTCCATGCCAAGACAAAAATATCACAAAACGTAAATAGAAGATGGCTATTTCATATAAAACTTTACAACTTTATCAAAGGACACCATACAATATAAAAAATAAATAACAGTATGATATTTACCACTTACATGAAAAATTAGATCAAATTAATAAAAAATAATTACTATCCATATAGAAAGGAAATTCAAAGAAGAGAGACATGTATGATCTACATACAGTATTTAAAAAGATGTTCCATGTTACTACTTATTAAGGGTCAACAAATTATCAACAAAATTATATATCATTAAAGACCAAGCTAATTTTCAAAAATTAATATTTTAATCTTACTTGCTGGTAGAAATGTTAAGAAAGAGAAAATAGAAATATTTGTTTGAGAATTTAAATATTCATAAGGTAATTGATAACTACTTTGGCATCATCTAATAGGATAAAAGATACCCCCAGTTATGACCTAGAGCAACTCTCAGTTACATATCCTAGAGAAGCTCTCACATAGATTTATAGACACAAATAATCAGAGCTTCATTCCATGTTATAGTAAAAAGTGTTTCTCAGTGAGGGTAAGGACAATTAGATTACTTGGTTGTTCATGTAAGTGTGTGCTATCACACCATGAAAATAAATATACTGGAGCCACAGGGGCGCCTGGGTGGCACAGGTGGTGAAGGGTCTGACTCATGGTTTCATCTCTGGTCATGATCTCAGGGTCCTGGGATCCAGGCCTGTGTCAGGCTCTGTGTTCAATAGGGACACTGCCTGGGAGTCTCTCACTCCTTCTGCTCCTCCTCTCCCTCCTGACCTCTCTCTAAAATAAATTTTAAAAAATAAAAAATAAACTGGAACCTCACAAATTGACAAAAACGAATGTTGCAAACATATGGAGCCAGACAACAACAAAATAAGTAGGAAAGGAAATATAAATTATATAGCATAATAACATTCTTATGTGCTCTGTGATTTTAATACTTAAAACTGTATGTATTTTTTTAAGTATCCACATATAAGTAGATACTTCTTCACTGATGTCAGGAGGAAAGGAGTGATATAATGGGTAGTATAAGCAGTGAATATTATTTTTGATATAAGGATTTAGTACTTATGCCTACTGAGAAGTATTTGAGTGTTCATTATTTATTGCACATATACTTTTCTATACTTAAAATAGTGTATAAAATTTTAAAATTAAAGTCTTTAATTCAATCTTACTCAATAGCAGAGAATAAACTTGTTTAATAAAGTACACCAAATAATGACTTTAAGAACTGGGTTGTTGGTGTCAAATGGTTAGCATTAGTAATGTCCGACCTGGTTGTGTTATTAACATCTCCAAAGCTGTTTCTTACTGTGTAACTTTGAAGCAATAATAGAATCTACACTATAAGAGTGTGGGGATTAAAGTACAAATGCATGCAAGCTGTTGAACATGGTGCCAGACCATGGTATTTGCTCAGTAAATATAAACTATCATTGTCACTATTGTTTTCAGTATACATTGTAAATATAAACATAATGGTAAATCTTGGTCCCTACTAATCTTAATGTAACTTGAACAAATCAGGACAAAAGTAAGAATAAAATATTGTTTGGAAAAATTTGATAAGAATGTAAAAAAAGTTAAAATAGGGAGTGTCAACAAGGGGTATCATTCCAGACATAAATAACCTTTTAAAATTAAAATTAAGGGGGCAGCTGGGTGGCTCAGTTGGTTAAGCATCTACCTTAAGCTCATGTCATGATCCCAGAGTCTCAGGATGGAGTCCTGGGATAAAACCCTGCATTGGGCTCCCTGCTCAGTGGGGAGTTTGCTTCTCTCTCTCCCTCTGCTCCTTTCCCCCACTCATCCCTCTCTCCCAGTCCTGCTCCTCTCCCTTGCTTGTACTTTCTCTGTTTTATACTCTCTCTCTCTCAAATAGATGAATAAAATCTTACAAACAAAAAAAAAGTATCAAAATGTTACACAACCATTTTTTGTTTTATTTTATTTTAATCTCAGTATTTAAATTTAGTTTGGCAAGCTTTTAAACAAAATAAAAGTTTTAAGTTCTTCATACCAATAGAGCTGAAATAATATGAGGTGATAGTAAATATACAGTTACATATTCTTTCTGAGATTATTTATTTGAAACATGTTAACCTGAGTCATGTCTCTGTATAATACTTTACAATTCTCTGACTCCATGGAATATTTTTGTTACAGTTTATCATCAACTGTTATATTTCTAGGAAGGAGTTGGGTATATATGACACCTGACATATGTGAAGACTTTAGAAATTTGGTAGTGCTTCAACAGACATTAATATGTAAATATAAAGACAATTTCCAAACCAAGGGTTGGAACTCTCTCAGAGTGGCTAAAGAGAATTTTATCTATATGATATTTCATAAATAGGCTCTTTTAGAAGTTCTTGTTTTGCTTTATTTTACTTGAGCTGATTTAAAAGAATTGGTTGCATGTCTAAAAGGATAAAGTCCTAAGTGTCTTTAGAATTCAACTGGAAATAATTGTCGAAATGAAAATAAGTATATTAATTATAATTAATAAGTCATTATGAGCTTTATCTATTTCTTTCACTAAACAGAGAGAGTCTTGTTGGAAATATATTCCCTTTTCAAAAGCCGTGGGATGCCTGGTTGTCTCAGTTGGTTAAGCAGCTGCCTTTGGCTCAGGTCATGATCCCAGGTCCTGGGTTCAAGCCCCACATCGGGCTTTCTGCTCAGCAGGGAGCCTGCTTCCTCCTCTCTCTCTGCCTGCCTCTCTGCTTACTTGTGATTTCTCTCTGTCAAATAAATAAATAAAATCTTTTAAAATATATATATATAACTATGTGGGTAAAATAAAATATTTGTAGATTCTGAAATTGCTATTTAATATGTTTATGTGTATATTTAAAAGTTATATATTTTTATTTTTAAGCAATGGAATTTAATTTTTGAGGTCTAAAATAAATAAAACATATTGAATAAAACAATAAATGCATAAATATATATTCCTTGAAATGATGGTATAAATGCTGTAAAGTTAAAGATAAAAATATCTTTAAAAACTTTAACATCAATGTATAGTTGGTCTTTTTTTTAATGTAAAAGTAAGTATTTCTGGGTGCCTGGGTGGCTCAGTGGGTTAAGCCGCTGCCTTCCGCTCAGGTCATGATCCCAGGGTCCTGGGATTGAGTCCCGCATCGGGCTCTCTGCTCAGCAGGGAGCCTGCTTCCCTCTCTCTCTCTGCCTGCCTCTCTGTCTACTTGTGATCTCTCTCTGTCAAATAAATAAATAAAATCTTTAAAAAAAAAAGTATTTCCCCATAGATTATTAATAAAGTTGCAGTGTCTATTTTTAATAAATATAGATTTAACTAAGTTCTCTTTGAAATAATGTAATTCTTCCTGATTCTCATAGTTCTAAGAAAAATTTTATTAAAAGATATACATTTATTTAAAATGCTACTACCTTTTTAACAATAGTTACTTGAAGTGATAAAAATAGCCTTTTTATTATACATACACATCATGTTTCCTCTTTTTCTCCCACATTTACCAGTCCTACACTGTATACTGATTGTGCTCATGGGTTCAGGGAAAATTCCACTTGTTGACAATAAACTTTTAAATAATTAATTTTCTTAGAAAAGCCTACATGACAAAAGTCTCTAATGAAATGATTGTTTTACCAATAGATCATTATGGTAAACTTTATAAAATTAACGTACATTAATGCTGTTGACTTTTATCTTAAATATAAATAGACAACCCACTTAACATTATTATAGTGACTATACTTTTCACCAGGAATTGCAAGTGTGATTTTTTAAAATATTGGCTATTTATGCCTCAAAAAGTATCATCTAATTAGAGCTGCAATTCACCTTAAGTGCAATAAAAAGATAATACCTTGAAAATAAGTGTCATATTTTAATTGGAAAAGAGAAGAACAGTTTGTGCTTATCATCTTTTCTGTTTGCTTGTTTGTTTTATTTTTTTAATTGATTTTTATTATATGCTTGTAATCCTGAGAAAGGAGACATATGATTAAATTTCACACTAATGCTAGTATTATCTTCTATAAAAGAATTAAGCATTTACCAATAGCTCTTTAAAAATAATTTTAGATTTTATTGTATTTAAATCTTTATATAATATAAATCTTTATATAAACCTTATAACTTTGTTTAAATCTCGTGAACAAGCACATCTCTTAGAATGATTACAGGAGGAAGAGATGAATTAAAAATAGGTATTTATTTCTTTCATGAAACATTTAAAAGCATGGTTGAGATATCTAAATATAGAAGTGCTTGCAGAGAGTGATTTATATTTATTAAGGACCTATTATTTGTCAGCCACCATTCAAAATATATGATATATTTTGGGACACCTGGGTGGGTAACTGGGTTAATCCTCTGACTCTAGATTTCAGTTCAGGTCATGATATCAGGGTTGTGGGACTGAGCCCTGCCTTGGGCTGTGTGCTGAGGCATGGAGTCTGCTTAAGATTCCCTTTCTCTCCCTCTCTTTCTGACTTACCCCCCAAATCTCTCTCTCTCTCTCTCTCTCAAACAGCAACAACAGAACAACAATAAAAATATATGGATGTATTTAATATAATGCGACCTTCACCACAACCATACAATTTACTTGTGAGAAACTTGAGACTCAGAAGAATGGACACAAAATTAGTAAACAACAAAATCTTACAGTCCCAATTCCAAGACCTTTCTATAATATACCACGTACCCTCAAATCATGGGGGACGCGGGGGATTGGGTGAGCCTGGTGGTGGGTATTACAGAGGGCATGTATTGCATGGAGCACTGGGTGTGGTGCATAAACAATGAATTTTGGAACACTGAAAATAAATTAAATTAAGTTAAATTAAATTAAATTAAAAAAAATAAAAGACTTGCTATTAGGCCTCACATAATTCCATGTAAAGAACTGTATTGCAATATGGGAACTGCTTTAAAGTGAAAATCATCAGGTAACTTGAGGGGAGACTATGTCATTTCATACAGAACTAAATAAAAATAAAATCTTACCAATTTGTGAAAATAAATTTTAACACATACTTTAACACATATGTATGTTTATGTTCTCTAGTTAAAAAAAAAACATCCTACCAAGAGTGGTGTTTCTAAAATACCCAGAATCTGTACTGATATGTATAATTTAGCTATAGAAAATGTGCTCTCTCTGGGGAGGGGGTGGAAAACAACAACTTTTATCTCCTGATATAAGACTTGGCCCCAGGATGATAGTATCAAAAGACCCAATGTAGAATTTAGCACATCAAGGTTTAAATTGGAAATAGAGTATCTATAGCAGCATGTGCTATATCTTGTCTCTTTCATAGTCAATAAAGCTGGCAAGAGTCATTGCTTACTACCTGATAGCTAGTAGGTTTTCAAATTATAGAATTCATTTGTCACACTCCACTTAGCATATCTACAACTTTCCAACAAGAAATGCCATCTTCAAGCAGTTATTTTAATGAGTGAAGGATTAAGTGCTAAAAATAAGAGGTGATAGAAGGGAGACGTGAAAAGCAATTATGTCCTGTCTCTTAAGACAGAAATGGGGATCACCTGGAGGTTCATATCTTTTCTCAGAGAGTTTATTTAGGAAAACACATAAAACAGAAAAATGAATAGCACTGCATTAAATGAGGACATGCTTTCAGGGACATCTGTGGGTAAAATCTTTTAGTGGTAGAATTATTGTAATTAATCTTAGAACAGGATGGGGAGGACTAAAGAGGTGGTTTTTATGATTCACTGAAGAAAATCTACATCTGTATGGAAATGTCACTCTTTCTGTTACACAGGAGTACTAAAACAAATCTGCCAAAACTCTGGCTACATTAAATCCTACCAACATTTGTCTTTCTAGTCAATAATATTGGATTGAATTTTGAAAGAGTTCTTGAGATAATATACATTTCTGAGTAATTTTATCACTCACTGGACACAGACTGAAATAGAAATAAATTATATTCTAGAACAAAATAAGATTGATAAAATAATAAAATTAGTTAAGCACCAATAATACACTTTGTTCTAAGTGCCAGAAGCTAAGTGTCTGAGTTGTTCTATCATCACAAAGTTGCCATCCAGTGATTTAAAAAAATCATATAAAATGGAACAATTTGACGTTAAAGTAAGCACTGGAAGTGTGTTAGGCCTTCTTATCATTTTCAGTCTGTAAAAATTGCCCCAAACTAAAGACGGATGAGTTTATTAAAAGAGATTGCTTCTCTGTGACACTCAAAACTTTAGCAGGACTTTCTTATTGTGTATTGCATTTAAATAAGAATTTAAGCCAAACTATGGAAAGAACCTAGATGTCCATCAACAGATGAATGGATAAAGATGTGGTATATATACACAGTAGAATACTATGCAGCCATCAAAAGAAATGAAATCTTGCCATTTGCGACGACGTGGATGGAACTAGAGGGTATCATGCTTAGCAAAATAAGTCAATCGGAGAAAGACAACTATCATATGATCTCCCTGATATGAGGGAGAGGAGATGCAACATGGGGGATTAAGGGGGTAGGAGAAAAGTAAATGAAACAAGATGGGATTGGGAGGGAGACAAACCACAAGTGACTCTTAATCTCACAAAACAAACTGAGGTTTGATGGGGGAAGGGGGGTTACAAGAGGGGGGGTGGGGTTATGGACATTGGGGAGGGTGTGTGCTATGGTGAGTGCTGTGAAGTGTGTAAACCTGGCGATTCACAGACCTGTACCCCTGGGGATAAAAATATATTATATGTTTATAAAAAATAAAATAAAAATATATATATAAAAAATAAGAATTTAAGTTTATACTTTATATTAAAATATTCTCTTTGCTCTTCTCTTTGCTATGTAAATATTCTCATTTCTTCCCTTTATCTCTTTTTATTTAATTTATTTTTCAAAGCTATTATTCATATGTATATTCTTCCCACAAAATTCCAGTATGCAGTGATGGCTTTGTGCCTAGAGTTCCTCTACATATTAGGGGTTCAGAGGCTCTGAGCAGAACAACTTCAGTGTCTGAAAATCCTTTGACAAGCTGAAAAGTCTTTTTTACTGACAATTTGCAAAGAACAAGAATTTGTTAAAAGCATGGTGAGTAATGTATGTTTTGGGGAATTTTGATCTTTTTAAATTCATCACAGAAAAGTGTGTCTGTGTCCTCAGTCTTGGCAAAGGAATGAAGAAAATTGAAATAATGAATAAGTGAAAGGATGTGAGTAATATTCTTTATACTTTTTGTAAGGGATGAATAATGTAAGAAACTGTCTGAGGGCCAGGTAAATAGGTAGAGTTCAAAGCTAACCACAGTGAAGAAAAACTGAAGCTAGTTCTGACCGTACATACCAAAGAGAGACATTCAGGAAGTAGATACTCCGTTTATATTGATATTATTGAATTTTGGCCCAATTTTTCTTCTGGTTTTATAGTACAATTGCATTGCTAGTCTGAGATGTTAATGCAAATACTGAATACAGGCAAAATTATTTTAGTTTTCTGAAATTCCCGCTACCATAACCTAACAAGAACATTTTCTTCCCACATTTATAATTATCATTTAAAACTTGAAGTTTTTAACTAAAATAAAAAGATAAATGAGTCTTTAGTTTGTGAAAATTATTTCTGTAACTATTTTGTTCTATAAGGTATCCCTACCAGGCTGTTGGATTTTCGGATCCACCTATTTTTAGAGGTAAGCTACAGTCTTTAAAAGGGTGAAAAAGAGCTATCTGATTTGTCTTAAGTATCCTTTGACAACTGCTTGAAATTTCTGTAGATTTAATAGTTTATAAGAAAATCAAAATAAAACTTTACCAAAGTTATATCTATGAGTGACTATACCTTTTGGACGAATTTGTCCAATACATATTTATTTAAAATAAATCTATGTCTCTTCTGTGCTTTAGCTCAGTCCACTGGTTATGTTCTCAAAGCTCTCAACAAAGAAAACATATTTGTAATTCAAAGGGCTTTAAAAGACCCTTTATAATAAAGAAAATATAATTCTAGAGCTTATCTCCACATAATGCAAAAGCAAATTACACATTTCATGTTAAAATTGGATATTGTGAATAAGGTCGGAAGCAAGGTAACCTAAAGGGAAAGCTATTTTCATGCAGTTTTATAAATGACATAAGATTTATAGTGGATTTTATCATTAATTTAACTATACATTCTCATGCATTATCAAGTAAGTGTATTTTAAAATATTTAATTGAAATTAAACCATTTCAAACAATTTAATCTAAAATTCTTCAGAGATAATAAATGTTTTATAACTGAACCGTTAAAGCATGTAAACATTTTAAGGGTTTATTTAAGAGCCAGTATGTCAGGGTTCAGTAAGAGGAACTAAGCCAGTGGTGCCTGGGTGGCTCAGTCATTAAGCATCCCAGGGTCCTGGGATCAAACCCCACATCTGGGCCTCCTGCTCTGTGGGGAGCCTTTTTCTCCCTCTTTCTCTCCCCTCTTGTGTCCCTCTCTCATTTTGTCTCTCTCTGTCAAATAAATAAATAAAATCTTAACCAAAAAAAAAAGGAGGGGGGGAACTAAGCCATTAGAGGATATTTATGGTTATGGTACAGAATTCGTCAAGGCCTTTGATCTTACACAGTTGTGGGAGCTGCTTGAGCATCCTCTGTAAGGTTACTGTGTCCGTGTCTGATGCAGAAGCCTGAAGTCTCCAAAGCAAGTTAATTAGGACAGAGGATGCGTTCTCTGATGCTGGAGAACTGATTCAAGCAGGACTCCATTAGGATAGACTGAAAGGCGTGACAGTTTTTGCCATCTCTGATATTATGGGTAGGAGTGTCCTGCAGGAGAACTTAGTATCTTCCTCATGAAGTGTGGTGTGGTGCATAACTGTGCCATCCTCATGGGTGTGGTGCATAACTGACCCAAAAGTTGAAAAAGCTGAAGGAGGATCCAAGTATGGTCAACCAACGGCTGTCCTATCTGCAGCCTCCCACTAAGAAGATGAGCCAGTAGATTGGTGACCACCTGTGTGTACTAAAACATAGCTGCTCCTCCATCTCAGCCCTCAAAATCTTGCACACAGACCCTTTATGTGGCCCATCTTAAATGGAAACATTCAGGGAAAAGAGATTTGGGAAATGCAGATCAGCATAGCGAGAAAGCGAGACATAGCAAAGCCACCACAGCCAATAAAATCTCTAATTCTGCTTCTCCCGAACTCAATCTCCAAATCATTTACTTTACTAGTGCTAATAAATTTTTGTTTCTACTAAGAAATGTTTGCAGTAACACATTTTGTTGCAGTGACTGTATGCAGTATGCAAAGATGGTTGTTTTTTAACTGAATTTATCCCTGAATAGAACCTTACTAATATTTATTAGGTAGATGTGATTCATATAATGTTAGGTAAGCATGAAAAGAAAGGATATTATAGTTTTCATTGATTGGAGGGAGAGGTAAAGAAAACTCTTTTTTTTTTTTCCTGGTACAAAGACCAAATTTAAATTAAAAAGTGACTGAGAAGTTATGAATAAGGTAGTGGAAACTTTATTATGAATATTTTAAATGATCTGTAAGAGAAATTCTAAAATCGTATGACTTTCTAAATTCATAATTTCCTCTGAGTCATATATGTCAGAGTTAATTACCTATTATTTTTCAGAAATAGAACATAACATTTCCTGTATATTTTGTAGTTAATTTTTTATTTTCAAATAATGAAGTGAATATAATAGGTTACATGGTTTAAAAGTGAAAGGAATGCTTCTATTCCATGAAGGAAATATCTATTATTAACTGAGTACTTCCTTTATGTGAAGTACTTAATATATATCATAGAATGTTATTAGTGAAATAGAAGCCTCTTTCTTTCTTCCTTCCTTTCTTTCTTTCTTTCTTTCTTTCTTTCTTTCTTTCTTTCTTTCTTTCTTT